>NW_026652293.1:7809854-7838249 GCF_009828535.3 Hylobates moloch
GTGTGTGTGTGTGTGTGTGTGTGTGTGTGTATACAGGTACTGGGATAAGGGCAAAGCATGAGGACCAGAACCTCTTCCTACCAGGCTGGTGGTAGGACTGAATCTTCTACCCATGTGTATCTAAAACCTCAATGAAAACAAAAGGGCCCCTTTACTGGGTGGCTTCCGGCAGCAGAAGCAGAAGTTTCTAAAGCCAACCAGAGGCTCTTTATGGTGCCCACAAATGGGGCATGTTACCCTCCAGGCCCCCTGACCCACAGCTCCCATCCTCATCACCATGGGCCAGGGTTCCTATAAATGAAATTCTTGAAGGGCCCAAATCCAGTCAGCTCTGGAGCCTAGCTTTTCCATTCCACTCCACCCCCTCCACCCACACAGCTGAGGTCACCCGGCCCAGCCTCTTTTGCAACTTTCCCAAGTCTGTGCACGAGAGGCAGAGGAGGAAAACTCAAAGGGAAGTGGCGTGGCTTCAACAGACTTTCTTTTGCCTGTCTTTGTCCCAAAGCCTTTTCCCTGGCCCTGCTGAGACCATCGCTCTAAGAAGAGACCACCAGACTGAGAGAGGACTCCCAGCTGCCCTCAGAGCAGAGGCCGAGTGCTGCACAGCCACAGCTGTAAGTGCCCCGGGAGCTTGTCTCAGTGCTTCTGTCTGACCTCGCAGCCCTGGGAGTTATTTGGGTATTTGGGTGGAGGAGTGGAGGCAGGGAATGCAAAAATGAGATTTCCAATCTGGCAGCTGCAGAGTTTAGATCCAGCCCAAAGACCCCACCCTGGAGAAACTCCCAGGGTGTGGCAGCAAGAAAGGACTTCCCTGCCTGTGCGAAGAGCCGGGGCCCAGCTCGGAGACCCACAAAGGCCATCAGTCCCAGGACGCAGCTGCTGGCCGAGTCAGAAGAGGGTGGCGCTGCTGCCTCAAACCTGCAGGACCTGCCAGAAACTAGAGCCCTGCGTGAGGGCAAAACCCTGCTGTCACCCAGAGTCCCCTTGTGACATTGACAGAGTTCCTTCTGGGATGAAATTGTGTCGGCCCAAGGATCTCATCAGGGGAAGCTTGGCCCCTGGAGTAGGAAATTATCATTCCTGTTCTAAATCATAAATATTTCTCCTTGCCCAGTGCTGCAATGCCAGGGGAGCCAATGAATAGAGTCAGACGGATCTGGGTTCTATATCCAGTTCTTGACCCAGGTATCCATTGGGCTTCAGTGGCATTTTGTAAACTGCAAGTGCTCTATAATTATTAGGTATTATGTATTAATACAAATAATTTATTTGGGCTTACAGATCAATCTCCCACCGCGAAAGTCCCACGGAGATAGTAACTTGTCTGTATCTTTAGATCTGCACAGTGCTGGGGCTTAGTAAGCATGCCTGTGCCAGACAGATGAACAGATGGATGGATGAGTGGATGGATAGCTGTTCATGGAAACCTCTAGAATCCCAGCATTGGTCAGGCTCTTTAGTGGGATACAGAGAGGTGTGAGGCACAGCCCTGCCCTCCAGGCATGGACAGTCTACTCGAGGAGACAAGACCCTCAAATAACCTAAAGAACGAGAGCACCGAGCCACCTGAAACCAGGGCTGTAGGTGCACTTCCCACAGGGAGCAGGTCTAGACCTGCTAGGGTTGAGGTGGGTAAGGCGGAATTATGAGCATTTCTGGGAGGCAACAAAGCCTTGTGCTCTCTACATAGCCTCTTTTCACAGACAAACTTTGCTTCCAAGATTGTAGGTCCCATTATTTTTTAGGGTGGATATATTTGTCCTTTTCCAAGGTGTGGGATCGGGAGGGGAGGTGCTGAAAGTGGACAAGAGCCTGGTAAGATAGTACTATGTGGGCGGGAGACTCTGTCTGCTTCAGAATCCTCACCTGCCCCTGCTCACTCATCTCCTGTCAGCAGAAGTGATACCCCACCCAACACAGATGCGACAGAAGATTGTGCCTGGTTTCAGGTTGGAGCCAGCGGGGTAGGGAGAGAAAGGAAGTGAGAAGTGAGAGCAAAGGGGGTTCCAGCGTTCTTGGAGGGCTGGTCCCAGACCCTGGGGCTTGGCAACAACTCAGTCCTTCTTACTCCACAGGAGCTGAGCTACCCTGTAGCTTTGGCAAATGGGCAGGACCAGGACTCCAGGCTTAGAAGTGCTGCCAGGCAAGAAGGGGAAAGAGTTGGGGACCTCTCGTGGGGAGTGAGTCACCGCAAGTTCTGCTCTGTGTGGACTGGGGCTGGCCGAAGGCAGAGTCCTGCATTTCAATCCTGCTTTTCACTGTTACTTAACAGTAAAGGATGACTCAGCCTGGCCTCTAGGAGGATTCGTTGGTTTGAAGCATCTGAGTCAGCTGAGTGGGTGGAATGAGGCTTAAAAAGATGGCTATTGCCAAAGCCCAGCAGAGATGACATGGAAAGGGACTCCAACCACTGAGATCTGCATGCACCTCCTAGGCGAGCCAGCCTGTGTCACCCCACAAGCCGCCCCTACCTCCCACAGACCTGGTGCCAGTCACTCTCTTGTTGCTCCTAGTGACGCTGGGCCCAAGGACTGGGCTCTTATAAAATAGCAGCCTCAGCAAACTCCTGCCCTTCTAGGATGGGGTAGGGGAACCTGCAGTGGCAGCACACCCTGAGTGAGCATCCAAGGGGAAGGAACCAGGGAGGGGGTGGGATGCGGGAGCCCAAAGTTAAGGCCGAGGTAACTTACAAGGATCTTGAGCACCTTTTCTGTGGCCCTCAGGAGAGATACTCCTAGGAGCAGGAAGCAGCTCCATGGGGCAGGTCTAGCTCTACCTTTCGTGGATGTGGAAGAGATAACTCAAGCACAGGGTGGTGCTTGGCATAAATGAGCTTTGAGGTCCTTGCAGGAGTGTGCTGGAGCAGGCTCCACGCTGATAGCTTGAAGTCAGCCATGGTAGAAGTGTTTACACCACAGGAAGTGGCAAGCATGACCTACCAGGGCCCTGGCCTCTAGACTCACCCCCTCTCCCAGTTGGTAAACAATTATCTGGATCCTTCCCAACTTGGAGACCGTGCTGTGCTATAAGATCATGACACATGTCACCTGCAGAGGAAGCCACAGCCACGAGTGATGTCCATTTTACCCATGAGGGAACAGATGCCCCAAGGTTCAGTAACCCACCCAAGGTCACAAATATGTGGAGCCAGAATGAGAATTCTGAGTCCCAAAATGATCACTCCATGGCACCAGACATCCTCACTCTCTTGCTCATGGAAGTAATTTGTCTTATCTGAAAGTCACGCTCAAATTACTTTGGGCTGCCATCCACACATCTTTTTAAAGAAATGTTAAGTGATTATTTGATATTCTTAAATTACAAAACAACTTAGCCTTGTGTAACAAATTTTAAAACAAAACATATATAACATAAGATGATAGCGCTTAGCCTCTAATCTACCTTTCCCATCTCTCTTATGAATCATTTAGTGTATATCTCTCCTTAGCTTTCTGTATCACACTATATAAAACGTTCAGTGATTTTCTTTTTTCTTACTTAAAGGCATCATGTATAGCTTCCCATGTCATTATTTCATCTTTTTAAAACTGCCCTTGGCCAGGCGTGATGGCTCACACATGTAATGCCAACATTTTGAGAGGCCGAGGAGGGAGGATCACTTGAAGCGAGGAGTTTGATACCAACCGGGGCTACAAAGCATGATCCCATCTCTACAAAAAATGAAAAATAAAAAATCAGCCAGGCATAGTGGCATACACCTGTAGTCCCAGCTACTTGGGAGGTTGAGGGGGGAAGACCACTTTAGCCCAGGAATTTGAGGTGGCAGGGAGCTATGATCATGCCACTGCACTCCAGCCTGGGCAAAAGAATGAGGCCCTGTCTCTAAATAGACAGATAAATAAATAAATAATAAAACAGCCAATTGTTCCAGAGTATTAATGGATCAGAATTGATGTAAAGAGTCTCATATTGATGGACAGTTAGATTACAGCAGTGCTTTACCAATCATCTGTACAAATATGTGTCTGAGCATATGCATGAGTATTTCTGTAGGACAGATTCCTAGAATGAGAACCTAGGCTGTGCGTGTATTAAGTTTTTTTTTTTTTTTTTTTTGAGACAGAGTCTCGTTGTCGCACAGGCTGGAGTGCAGCGGCGCGATCTCGGCTCACTGTAGTCTCCGCCCCCCGAGGTTCACGCCATTCTCCTGCCTCAGCCTCCCGAGTAGCTGGGACTACAGGCGCCCGCCATCTCGCCCGGCTAATTTTTTGTATTTTCAGTAGAGACGGGGTTTCACTGTGTTAGCCAGTATGGTCTTGATCTCCTGACCTCATGATCCGCCCGCCTCAGCCTCCCAAAGTGCTGGGATTACAGGCATGAGCCACCGCGCCTGGCCGCATGTATTAAGTTTTGATATTGTCCAATTGCCTTCCAAAAAGACTGTGCTAATTCACACTCTATCAACAATATACAAGAGTGTTTCCCTAACACACTTGCCAACCCTAAATATTGTTGTCAATCTTTTTAAAAATTTGAGAATGGCATGAACCCGGGAGGCGGAGCTTGCAGTGAGCAGAGATCGCGCCACTGCACTCCAGCCTGGGTGACAGAGCGAGACTCCGTCTCAAAAAAAACAAAACAAAACAAAAAAATTTGCCACTCTACTGGGTGAAAATAAACGGTATTTTGAAATGTCAATTTCCTTGATAGTAAGGTTGAGTATCTTTTCAAAGCTTACTAATTCTTTATAAGATTTCAGTTGGTAACTTGTTCACGTTCTTTGCCCATTTTTGATAGGTGTGTTGCCTTTTATTATCTGTATGAGTGCCTTACACATTGTGCATAGCGACCTACTGTTGTTTGTCTCACACACACCTTCTATCTTCCTCGTCCTGCCCCAGCATTCCCTTCCTAAGCACACCGCTGGCCTCCCTGCATCAAACCCTCACCCAACCAGCCTCTGAGCTCTCTAACAGGGGCACTATGGAGCAGGGCATGTGAGTCTCATTCTAGTTTTACAGACAGTAGAACCCGGTAGTTAAGAGAGCCGGCTCTGGGGTTAGGCCTGGACTCGAATCCCAGCTTCAAACCCTGCTCTAACACGTGCAGGCTTTCTGTCTTTAAGGCTGAACTGCTTAACTGCTCTAAACATCTGTTTCTTCAATGGTAAAACAGATAATAATAGTATCAATCTCACAGGCTATCTTTGTGTGCAATAAAATAGCTAACATTTCTTGAGTCCTTAATTTGTGCCAGTAAATGTATCACAATATCCTATGAATATTGTATTCTGTCTGTTCAATGTATTATAATAACGTATAATTCATTTACCCCTGACAATGCTATTGTGTATTTGTGTATTCACAAAGCCCTCAGCACAGTGCCCACCAAACAAATGTTAGCTTGTAATGTGAGATGTACTCCAGCCCTGCTGCATGGTCGTGTGACAGCGTGTGAAAGCATTGCCCTCTGCCTAGCATGCCGCGTCTCTGACCCTGTGGCCAGTCCTCACACACAGCTCCTGTTGGGCAGCTCCAGTTCTCTCCACCCGCACTGTATCTCTCTGCCACTTTGGCAGCCTTTGTCTGTCTCCTCCAACTCTCCTAGGGTTTTGTTGAAATTCACCAAATCTGAGCCCAATACCCTAGATTCCTGTGCACACAGATTCCATGGGTTCAAACTCTAGTGATTAGGAGGCATGACACAGGAAAGCCTTCTCAGCGTTTTTTGTTTGTTTGTTTGTTTGTTTGTTTGTTTGTTTGAGACCGAGTCTTGCTCTGTCACCCAAGCTGGAGTGCAGTGGCAAGATCTCGGCTCACTGCAACCTCCGCCTCCTGGGTTCAAGCGATTATCCTGCCTCAGCCTCCTAAGTAGCTGGGAATTACAGGTGTGTGCCAACAAGCCTGGCTCATTTTTTTGTATTTTTAATAGAGATGGGGTTTCACCATGTTGACCAGGCTTGACTCGAACTCCTGACCTCGTGATCCGCCCACCTTGGCCTCCCAAAGTGCTGGGATTACAGGCACCCGGCCTGCCTTCTCAGCCTTTGATTCAAACACTAGCTCTTCCATTTACTCCCTGTGCAGGCTTGGGTGAGTTGTGATTACTCAGCTTCTTGGAGCTTGGTTGTACTTGTCTCAGAGGGTGATAGTGAAGATGGCCTGCCCTCGGTAGAATACTTAGCACAGCCCACTGCGGGGACTCAGCCGGTGCTGCCTCTTCTCTCGCTTCTTCCTGCCTGCCTTTGGTTCTGACTCTCTTTCTAAGGCATCGTGTTGCTTTTTAAAGCTAAGTTAGCACGTTGTATCAATGCCTTTAGGAAACAGCTTCCCTTTGCTCCTAGGCCCCTTCCAAACTGATAACAAATACTTCGAGAGCCATGCTTTTTCAGGGGTTTCTGAACCATTTCTCCCTTGGCTGATTTCCCTTGTGGACAGCAGCATCCATTACAAAATGCCAGCCCAGGTTCAAGCCTTGAATTGCCACCTTCTACATGTTGGAATATAGGAAATGTTTGCTGAGTTAATGAATGAATGAACGAATGAGTCAGTGCCAGGATCTTTGTTCAGATATTTACAGCCCATCTTAATCTTGCTTCCTTTCCAGCCCTTCCTCCCTTTACACCTTTCACCTCACCCTTCCCTGAAGCAAATTGCTCACTTTCTCCATTCATCTGTTCCCAAGGCTTTGGTTATTTCATTCCCTCCCCAACCACATGCTTCATTTCTTCAGGACCTAATTCTGCTGAATTCGCAAGCACTTTCCCCGTGCCTCTCCTGGGGTACTGTGTATTTTCTCTCTGGTGTCATCACTTAGCCTCTGTCCTTTCTTCCTTGGTGACTCCGTGTGGTGGGTTCCTATTTGCTCCATCTCTGTGCCGTTCCAGTGTCTAGTGCAAGGCTTTGCATGCGGTAGGCATGTAGGCATTTGCTGCATGAATGCGTGGACCATCAAGAAGACCCATTGCTCACCATGCCAACCCAGCACTCCTGGGTTAGAGCAGAAGTTCCAGTGCCACCAACTCCAGCTCCTAGGACAAACAGCTCTGAGCAGAGCCTCAAATCACCTTCGGTCTATGATATGGTTTGGCTTTGTCCCCACCCAAAATCTCATCTTGAATTGTAATCTGAATTGTAATTCCCATGTGTTGGGGAAGAGACCTTGTGGGAGGTGATTAGATCATGGGAATGGTTCCCCCATGCTGTTCTTATAATAGTGAGTGAGTTCTCACAAGATCTGATGGTTTTGTAAGGGGCTTTTCCTCACTTTGCTCTACACTTCTCTCTTCTGCTGCCATGTAAAGAAGGATGTGTTTACTTCCCCTTCCACCATGACTGTAAGTTTCCTGAGGCCTCCCAAGCCATGCGGAACCAATTAAACCTCTTTCCTTCATAAATTACCCAGTCTCAGGCAGTTCTTTATAGCATGAGAACAGACGAATACAGTCCATGACATGGTTCATGAAGGGGACACTAACAATCCTGAATCTCTGGGGGCTTCTCGTTTTAACTTTGTGTCCCAAGCACAGCTCTCATGGCCAGTGAGGTCCAGCTCCAGCAGATAAAGCATTTTTCACCAAGAAGGCATCTTGAGTCTTTGGGGCTCAGCTGGCTCATTCTCCAGTTGGAAAGCCAAGACTCAGAGAGGGGAAGTAACTGGCCCAAGGTCACACAGTGGCAAAGTGAGAACCAGAACCAAGACCACAGGATGTCCTATTAACAGCTTTTTCCAAGTACCAGGGGAAATATAAGCTGGCCAACTTTTGACACCTTATCTGAGAAGAGTCAAGTCAAAGTTTACTCAGCATGCTTAGTGCATCCAAAGACAAAAGACCCAGGAGTCAGGGATAGTGGATATGCATATGTGCATATATGGGTGAAACAAAGGGCCAGTTAAGCATGTATCCTACAACAGTTTTGCTTTACCTTGTCAAACACACACACACACACACACACACACACACACGCATTTACATTTCTCTTATAGGAACAAGACATATTTATTGTAAAAAAAAAAAAAAGAATGTATTAAAAAGCATAGAGAAAAAAATTAAAATCATGTAATTTCCTACCAACCAGAATTAATAACTTACATTTTTTAATTGACAGATAAAAATTGTACACACTTACCATGTACAATATGTTGTTTTGAAATATGCATACATTGTGGAATGGCTAAATTGAGGTAATTAACATCTGCATTACCTCACATACTTATTTTTTAGTGGTGAAAACACTTAATATAAACTTTATTAGGAATTTTCAAGAATACAATACATTGTTGTTAACTGTAGTCACTATGCTGTATGATATATCCCTTGAATTTACTCCTAGCTAACTGAAATTTTTTATCCTCTGACTAACATCTCCCCAACTGCCCACCCAGCCTAGCCCCTGGTAACCACCATTCTACTCTCTACTTCAACGAATTCAATTTTTTTAGATTCCACGTATAAGTGAGATCATATGGTATTTGTCTCTTTGCCTGGGTTATTTCACTTAACATAAGGTCCTCCAGGTTTACCCACATTGTCATAAATTGTAAGTTTTTTTTAAAGCTGAACAGTATCCATTGGGTACATGTACCACATTTTCTTTACCCATTCATCCATTGATGGACACTTAGGTTGATTCCATATCTTGGCTACTGCGAACAATGCTGCAGTGAACATGGGAGTGTAGACATCTCTTCAACATACTGATTTCATTTCCTTTGTCTATATATCCTGTAGTGGAATTGCTGGAATTTTTAATGTATTTCTTTCCAAGCCTTTTTCTATACAAATGGGAACTCATTTAAGTGTTGGGGTGGTGTTGTGTGTACAGTTTACCATCTTCTATTTTCTTTTTTTTAATTATTATTATACTTTAAGTTCTAGGGTACATGTGCACAACGTGCAGATTTGTTACATACGTATACATGCATCATGTTGGTGTGCTGCACCCATTAACTCGTCATTTACATTAGGTTTATCTCCTAATGCTATCCCTCCCCCCTCCCCCCACCCCGTGACAGGCCCCAGTGTGTGATGTTCCCCTTCCTGTGTCCAAGTGTTCTCACTTTTCAATTCTGACCTATGAGTGAGAACATGCGGTATTTGGCTTTTTGTCCTTGTGATAGTTTGCTGAGAATGTACTATCTTCTGTTTTCTATTTAGATCCTAAGGGATCCTAGGTCATGAGCATTTTCCCATATTATTGTAATATTCTCAAAAACTCCATTTAATGACTGCTTAATAATTCATTGTGTGCTATGATTTAACCACTACTTTAGTGTTGGATGTTTATAAACAGTACAGTGAAGAACATTCTTGAACAAGAGTCTTTACCCACTTCGGATAATTTCTTTAGGACAAATTCCTAGAAGTGGAGGGCGGGAACATTTTTAAGGCTCTCAATACTTGCTGCCAATAGCTTTCCAGAAACATGTATTAATTACACCCCCGCCAGCTGCATTAGAGAGGAGCCTTTTGATTCTGCAGTTGCAGCAAGACCTCGGGCTGGGGGAGGAGCACCCTTCCATCCAAAGCCTCTAGGCAGTCCTGACAATGGACCCCTTGTCCTGCCCACCCCCATCTCTTCTTCCTGCACGCCCCTCCATCCCTGGCTCCAGGCTGGGCTGTCTGCAAGGCCTCTGTTCAATCCTGTCCTGCCTTCTTGGCACTCCAGGCTGCCTCCAAGAGCAGGGTTGGTAGAGCTGAGGGATGAGGGATTTGCCCGTCCTGGAGAGTCACCACCCTTCCAGTTTTGGGGAGGCCCCCAGGGAAAATGAGGGAGAAGATATATGAAGATTGCTGAATTATGTGACTCTTTTGGAGAACCCCACCCAGTCCTGGGCCCAGCGCAGTAACTTGCCCATTGAAAAGGGGAAAGCAGAGGCCACACTCAGCGACAATGGCCACAAGGAACACTGGCCAGCATGTGGATGACCTCTGTTTCCTTACAGGCTCTGAAGCCCCTCTATGAATCCCCGGAAGAAGGTGGACCTGAAACTCATTATCGTCGGAGCCATTGGGTAAGCCAAGCTCAGCTCTGGGAGTTGGGAAGCAGCCCCTCACCCAAGGACAGTGAGACCTCCTGGTGTGTTCCCACCTCCCCTAGGTCCCTTTCTGATTCAGGGTGACACCAGCAAGTGTATGCCATCCCCAAAAAAGAAGCTTAGTTGGGAGAAAGAAGCTGCATGTAAACAGATGGTTTCTAGCCCTAGATCTGCAGTGACTCTGCAGTAACCAGCTGTGGGAATTAGGCAAGCCATTTAGCATCTATCTGTCCTCCCATGTCCTACACACACAGAAAAAACCTGAACACCACTGTAAGATATTCCACTGTCTCGACTACTCTGCTCACTTTGACTGGCTTCTACGTCTAGAAACCTTTTCCTACTCCCTTGCTATTCAAAGTGTGGTCCATGGACCACAGAAATTTGAAATTCAGAATCTCAGGGAGAGACAGTGGCAAGAGGGGCCTGGGAAGATTCTGAGAATGGTATGGAAGCATGTGCATGTGTGTTTGCATGTGTGTGTTCACATGTGTCTGGAATTTTCCTCAGTGTGGGAAAGACCTCCCTCCTTCACCAATATGTGCACAAGACGTTTTACGAGGAATACCAGACCACACTGGGGGCCAGCATCCTCTCCAAGATTATCATATTGGGTGACACAACTTTGAAGCTACAGGTGAGCAGCCCTCCTTTTCCCTCTTCAACATACATATACTGAAAATCCCCCCGACGCCCTGACAGCCACTCATGTAGCAATGTGCACCAGAGCTAGAACGGTCTAGAGCAGAGATGGGCAAACTTCAGCTCATGGGCCAAATCTGGTCCACCTCCTATTTTTGTAAATAAGACTTCACTGGGGCACAGCCATATCCATTGGTTAACTTGACAAGTTATGCCCTACAATGGCAGAGTTGAGTAATAATTGGCATATAGAGACAGGATGACCTGCAAAGCCTAAAATATTTACTATCTGCTATTTATAGAAAAAAAAATGCTGATGCCTGATCTAGAAGGAAGGACATTAATCCAGGAGTTGAGAGACCTCATGCCTAGTCTCAGGTTCTCTGGAAAACTTGGCAGGTGATCTTAGGCAAGACATTCCCAAGGTCCAAATTTCCAAATCTGTCAGATGGGAATAACAATTGCCACCTTGATGACCCAGAGGGAAAATGAGAGCTCAGGTGTGAAATTACTCTCAGGATGTTAAATGTTACTGCAAAGGTGTTGGAGTGTATGTGGGTGGGAGGGTTCTTCTGTGTGAAAAAACCATACGCACCTGTACCAGGCCTTGCTGCTCCCTACCCAGCAAAAGAAGCCTTGACATGATGTAACCCAGCTGGGCCTCCTTCCAGCCACTCATCACAGCCCCGTGGGGCGGCTGCTTTCCCCTCCAGATCTGGGACACGGGCGGTCAGGAGCGGTTCCGCTCTATGGTGTCCACGTTCTACAAAGGCTCTGATGGCTGCATCCTAGCTTTTGATGTCACCGACCTGGAGTCTTTTGAAGCCCTGGATATCTGGCGGGGTGATGTCCTGGCCAAGATTGTCCCCATGGAGCAGTCCTACCCCATGGTGTTGTTGGGGAACAAGATCGATCTGGCAGACCGGAAGGTACTGTTCATTCATTTATTCATTCAACAAACATTATATGAGCACCCACTATGTGCCAGGCACAGTGTTAGGTCCCACACGTACAGAGCTGAATCAGGCATAGTCCTTACTTCAGGAATTTCACAGTCTAGTAGTGGATACAGACATTTTAAAAGATAATTGTAAAATAAAATGATTATGATACAATATGGTAAATGAAATAACAGAGATACATCTTGGGTATTTAGGGACCACAATAAAGGGGCATCTACCCAGGCTTAGAATATAGGACAGGTTTCCTGGAACAGTTGGGTTCTGGGCTGAATAAACGGCATGATATAAGCTGAGAAATGAAGGCAATTTTGTCCAGAGACAGGGAACGGAGGAGTTAATGCATCAGATGTAGGCAGGAGGCAGGTCTCAGTGGAATTTGAATTAATTTGTAGCACAGGCTTTCTGCCTAGGGTCAAGTTGGAGGTCTGCAGTTATAAATTCTTGGGTATACAAGTTTTCTGGGGAAGAAATAATTTTTTTATTAGCTTAAGCATATTCCAGACCATCGGGTTAACCGCTTGACAGCTGGTCTGCTCCGTGACTACAGTGACCCCACTTGTGTAGGTGTTTACCATTACAGGGCATTGAGAAGACAGCACTTTTAATCCTTGCCTACTAATGAGGAAAGAATATGGCAGACTGAATTTGTAAAAGATGCTCTTGGGCCAAAAGTCCAGATGCCACCAAAAAGAGCTGTTTAAACTGTTTCTCTTTTTAGTGTTTCAAATAGAGAAAAGTAATGGGGAACTGGATCATCTGAACTGCATTTTCACAATGGTTCAAATAGAGAAAAGCAATGGACATGAGGCATCATTTGGCATGATGAATTGTGTTTATGGATGGAGAAAGGGAGGGAGGGATGGTGCTTCCAACTGAGCTACCATCTACAGAAGGGAGAACCTCTGGTTCATAGAGAAAGAAACATTTTTGGTTTGGACATGCTGAGTTTGAGGAGCTTGTACAACTAGTTGGAAATGACCAGCAGGCTTTGGAATGCATAAGAATGAAATTTCAAAGAAGTCTGTGCTGGAAATAGAGATCTAGGAGTCATCGGTTCTGTGGTCACTTCAGGTTGTAAACTCCATGTCAATTCTCTAATTGCAAATATCTAGCTTCAGATAATAAGTAAAGTCCTAAGTTCATTCAAAGGCAAGGTGTCTCCATTTTTTCCCCCACTGGGACCAGCTGTGGGTGAGAACCTTGTGGTCTAAGAGAAGGAATAGGTCCTTAGAATCTCATGGCCAACCTTGATGTTCACACTTCCTCCTCTTATCTGGGATAGTAATTCCGATTTCAGACCCTGTCAGGAGTGAAGCAGGAAGAGGGAGAAGAGGTCAGGAGAGCACGGCAATTCCAATTTGACTGGTACTATCATAAGATAGTCTTGGTCGGCGCAGTGGCTCACGCCTGTGATCCCAACACTTTGGGAGGCCGAGGCGGGCGAATCATGAGGTCTGGAATTCGATGCCAGACTGGCCAACATGGTGAAACCCCATCTCTACTAAAAATACAAAAGATTAGCTGGGCGTGCTGGTGGGCGCCTGTAATCCCAGCTACTCGGGAGGCTGAGACAGGAGAATCACTGGAACCCTGGAGGCAGAGGTAGCAGTGAGCCTGGGTAACAATGTGAGACTTCGTCTCAAAAAAAAAAAAAAAAAAAGACAGTCTTGCACTCTCTGGCCTGACAGGTGTTGCAAGCTCTTTCTTCTGTGGGTCACTCCTCTGTGTCCTTCAGAAACCTCTACTGGGAACATTTCGCTGTACCTCCCATGACAAGGGTCTTGCATTCTCCTCCTCAAACCCTAGCTTTCAGCATCCCCACCCCATGGGGGTCACCTTTTCCTCCAAGCAGTCTCTAAGTGGGATTTAGCTGGCCCCAGCCTCTTGCTCTTGCTCTCTCTCTCTCTCTCTGTTGAATCCACATGTCCTTCACAAGGCACACTCATGCATTCTGGCTCCACTGGGGGGCAAGGGTAGCTGGTGCCTGGTGCAGCCTCTTCTCTCTCTGCCCTGTTGCCTGTTGCCTCAGATACCTCAGGTGTGTGTCAGACACCAGTCCACCATATCCACCCAACTCCAGCGGTTGTACATTAACGACTCTCCTCAACATCATCTTTCAGCTAGAGGTGAGTTTTTACCTGTTCCTCCTCTTGGGAGAGGCAAGGGTAGTTGTACCCACAACACAACTGTCTCCAAGAAAATCCCTCCTAATCCTCATTTTCAAGCCCTTTATATCCGTGCTGTGGGATTTAGAGTCATCCAAGAGAGTCTTGGTCATGAGCCTTTGGGAATATGTACCCAGAGTGGACTGTCTCCACCTGCTTTATATCTGACATCTGTCCAGTTGTTGTGCCTCTGCCAAAGCTTTCATTTTAAGTTCCATCTTGTTTCATGTCTGTAGGGTGTGAGGAGGGAAGCTGGGGGAGTTCAAGACCAAGAGTCAGTGAAATAAGTGGTGCCATCTTCTATTGAGAGGGAGGAAACCAATACAAGGCTTAAGAACCATGAGGAAGCTTTGCCAGTTACTCTTGGGAGAAGTGGGAGGAGGAGCTACTTGGGGACAAGGACAAGATCTGATGGGTGACACCAAGGACTCCAATGAAGGAGGAGACTGTGAGTTTGAGGTGGGGTCTGTATAGGGTACAAGCCAGGAGCAAGGAACGTGGACTAGGGCTTTTCTAACCAAGAGAAGATGAACGACAGAGCTGTGAGGGCACCGAGAAACCATGAAGGAAAGAAGAGGGACCAGGGAAGGCAGAAGGGCTAGGGCTGGGGTGGCGGAGGCTGGGGAGCAGGGCAGCAGGAGGAAGGGCCTGCGGGGGTTGAGGGAAAGGAGATAGGGCACAGGAGACCAGGTTTCTTATTTTACAGAGGCCCTGAGAGGAAGAGGCTGACATGGAGAGACTGTGGGCAGCAAGGGATTTCTGAGGCTACCATGAGAGGTGGCGGCTGCGTGTTGAGGGGTTAGGAGGCCTCACCAGATGGCAAGTGTTTAGTGAATGAGGGGCACCTGGCAGGGTGAGGAGGGCAGGTGGTGACTTGCAGGAGTAGAGGGGGTCCAATCCAAGCCTCAGGGTGGGCGAGCTTTTGTGTGCAGAGAGAGGAAGAACAAAGGTTTGAAAGAGGCAGTGAAGCACCAGGCAAGCCAGCCCCTCTGTGGGATCTGTGGTGAGTAAAGTTTGCAAATAGCCCCAGTGGGGAGGGCAAGAGGGGGCGCTGGGGAAGCATGACTCTAGGAAAAGCGAGGGTTCAAGCAGACAGGGAGGTCCCTGGAGAGGATGGAGGAGGGGTGAGGAGAGGATGGAGGAGAGGGGAGCCTGTCTCTCAACAAGGTAGGCCCGGAGAAGGGGTTTGTAGGGAGGTAGAATAGGATAGGGGAGGGGAGGAGGCACTGAGCGACAGTGACATCAGGACAGGACGCGGAGAGGACGAGGTGGGTGGGAGAGAGCAGAAGGACTTTAATTCTGAGACCTGGGATTATAAAGCCCCAAGAGGAGAGGCTGGGAAGTGCCGGCCCTCAAATGTCCTTACTCTGCACAGACCTAGCAAGGGCTCTGCCTGCCCCTGGTCGAGTGTGGACGTGGAGAAGGGGAGTCAAGAGGTACGTTCTTGAGGCGCCTTCTCCTCGGAGCCCCGTCCCGCAGATGTGGGCTCACAGCCGCCCACCTGGTCCATGTGCCTCCGCGGCCCGGACCGGTTCCCTCCTCTGCGGGGTGGAGACCAGAACACAGACTTCCTGAGACTGAGTAATAATAGGAAGGATGTGATTTCCATAATGGAAATAATGGAACAAGGAAATGATCCTCCTTATTATTATCTCCAAGGGACAGCTGGGAAAATACAGCAGCTTCTCCTACCTAATAAGAAGAAAATGAGTATTTAAAAATGTACTGCAGCTTGGCCCAGTGGCTCATGCCTGTA
Organism: Hylobates moloch; assembly: GCF_009828535.3. Classification (NCBI taxonomy): domain Eukaryota; kingdom Metazoa; phylum Chordata; class Mammalia; order Primates; family Hylobatidae; genus Hylobates; species Hylobates moloch. Next base: position 7,825,379 of record NW_026652293.1, read on the forward strand.
ATCCCAACACTTTGGGAAACCAAAGTGGGGGAGATAGCTTGAGCCCAGGAGTTCGAGACCATCCTGGGCAACATGTCGAGACACCATCTCTAAAAAAAAAAAAAAAAAAAAAAAAAGTTTTTAATTAGCCAGGTGTGGTGGCACACCTGTAGTCTGAGCTACTCGGAAGGCTGAGCTGGGAGGATCACTTGAACACGGGAGGGAGAGGCTGCAGTAAGCCAAGATCACACCACTGTGCTCCAGCCTGGGCGACAGAGCAAGACACTGAAAAAAAAAAACCCACACACACACACATACATACATCATATATACACACATACACATACATATATACACGCATACACATACATGTATACACACATATTTATAATATATATTGCTAGTTTAGGAAGGTGAGAAAGTTCTGAAGATGAACAGTGGGGAATGTACAATGTGCACACAATATGAATGTACCGAATGCCCGTGAACTGTATGCTTAAAAATGGTTACAATGAGCCAGGTACATTTTATCTTTAATCCCAGCGCTATGGGAGGCTGAGATGGGAGAATCGCTTGAGGTCAGGAGTTCAAGACCAACTTGGGCAGCATAGCGAGACCCCCATCTCTCCAAAAACAAAACAAAACAAAAATTTTTTTAAAAAGTGTTTAATTTAAAAATGGTAAATTTTATTAGGTATATTTACCACAATAAAACAGGCATATATAGCCAGAATAATTTTAAAGAAATTACTGATTTAGCTTAAAAAAAATCCCTGCTTCTTCTACAGAAGGTAATAGTGAAAAAAATAATTAATTAGAAAGAATAGCTTTGCTGGCATCTGTGCTACAAGGAATTTATTCACTGGGGCGTGAATCATTTGCTCTGTGCTCAGGTGGGTAATTTCTGAGTTACCAGTGATTCCGTAGACTTAAGATCATGTTTTCTAAAAATATCCTTTGTTATTCTTAGTGATGGTTTAATGGTTTAGTAATTAACATTAGTAATGCTAATTTTAGCACTTGCATAATCGATTATTTTAAATGCACATGAGATGGAAAAGCCTCATAAATAAAATGATGGCAACTGGACTAATTTTGTCAAATATTTGGCCTCCAATGAACAAGCAAAATTGTAACCAGAAAAGTGAAATGTCAATAGTATATTGCTGACCAAAAGCAACATGAATGCAAGTAATACTTTCAGAATTGTCATACTTCCCATGTCGCCAACTATCACACCCTGAGCTTATTTTCAGAGTCAGAGCCTAAGTTATAAATAACTTTCATTTTATAAATAAAAGATGAGACAATTTTTAAAATCATGAAACTGTCTCTGGGATTGGAAGAGAAAAGTGAAAAATACTGTCTGGGGAGCTTTCTTCCCAGGCCAGCTTTCTGAGGTTGGGGTGGGGAGGAGGGGGAGATATAAAAAGAATGTTAATATGCAACATAATCACAATGATATTTCGGAGTCTGTATGCAATCACTCCAAACCAAACAGAGAGCAGGGAAAAATGAGATTAAAAAGTCTGTCATAACCGGGCACTTGGGTAGAGCTGGTCATGGTAAGTCAGAGGAAAGGGTCAGCTGAGATCAGCTGGGACTTTTTATCCCAGTAAGACAGACATTCCCAGGACCTGCAGGAGCCACAGAGACAATTAAACAGGGGCAGTGTTTGATCTGCCTCAGCCTGCACTGTTCTGGGAGAGGGGTGGAATGGTCCTTTCTCCATGAGAAAGACCTTGGCTCCCCTAAATAAATTGAAATAATGATTATAAAGTGCCAGGCTCAGCAAATGCTCAATATGTGGTCATTTCCCCTTCCCCAAATAATTAGACATCAAACTCGGGGGTACCGATCGTCTTTGGAAGTAACCCAGAGGGCTTCCAGAGCATTTCCAAGCCAACATCACAAATTGAACGCCGTTTGCACTTGGGCGGAGATGTAGTCATTCAGCCTGTGCCTAGTGGCTCATGTGTGCCAGACCAAGAGCTGAGCTCCTGACCCTGGGCTCCCAGAGGGAGACAGAAAAGGACAGGCATGGTTCTAATGCAGTGCCCTGTAGAGGGCAGCTCAGATGCCAGGGGGAGCACTGAGCTGGGGCTACATCCAAGCTCTGCCTTCCCTCAGCTATGTGATCTGGGGCAAGTTGCTGAACCTCTCTGAACCTCAGTGTTTTTGTCTATAAAGTGGAACTGACAATGCCCATCTCACAGGGTTATGGAGAGGATGAGATGAGTTCATACATGATAAAGTGACTAACACAGTGCCTGGCCCATAGTAGGAGCTTATTAATTGTTCCTAGGACCCTGACCTGGGGAAGCAAGGTCAGCTGAGACCCGAGACTGCCCAGCAACAGGCCTCCTGAGTGTGAGCCTGCTTAGCTGGGTTGGAGAAGAAAGTCCTCCCTTCCTGCCCTTCCTAGTTGGTGTCTCTCATGTGCAGCTCTCCTTGAAGAGACTGACAAAGGAGGCAACAGTGGAAGACGCTCTTAGTTTAGGCCTTAGGAAGGCAGCAAAGTGCAGTGGGCTGTAATTCCGCCAGGCCTGTGTTCAAATCCTGCTTAGCCTCACATACTCTGGGCAAGTTCTTTTCCTCCAGGCCTCCATTTTTCATCTGTGAAATGGAGCTAACAGTTCCCACCTCCTACATTTATATGTAAAGTTATAGACACTTGGGAGGTTCTCAATAAATGGGAGTGGTGGTGGGCCTGGTGGAGATGGTGGGGATGTGATGGTGGCAATGGTGGTGATGGCGATGATGATAATACAGGAACCACGCCTATTTCTTTCCCTCATTCAGGTACCCCAGGAAGTAGCTCAAGGCTGGTGTAGAGAGAAAGATATTCCTTACTTTGAAGTCAGTGCCAAGAATGACATCAATGTGGTGCAAGCCTTTGAGATGCTGGCCAGTCGGGCTCTGTTGAGGGTGAGTGGCTGTGGTGGCAGGACCTGCTAAGACTGCCCCCTGGATTGGGGAGGGTCTCAGGAGCTTCCAGAGAAGAACATCCTGGGTACGGGCAGAGATGTGGGTGGGACAGGATTGCTCATCGTCTCAGTTAATTAGTTGTGGAATGGGTTCAACAGCACTCCAGTTCTGGAACCACAGAATGCCAGAGGTAGAAAGCTACCTTAGAGCATGCAGTCAGAGGTCTGTCAATCCAGCTAACTAACCAAATCCCTTGTGGAGTATCTAAAAACTCCAGTCCTGTACCTGAGCCCTGGAGATCCTAACTGAGGAAGGGTTTGAGAAGTGATGGTCTAGTCCAATCTTCATTGGTGGGAGGTGCCAGGCATTCACCCAAGTGAAATATCAAACCTGCACGAGTTGCTGACATCTCCCAATCAAAAAGATGAATAGACGTAGACCCCTAGGTACGAAGGTTCGGCAAGAATGTGTTGAGTGTGTGATAGGCACTGTACAGGCCTCAGGACCCTCTGTCTCAAGAGGCAGGCAGATAGGCCCCTAAGTGACTGCAATACAGTGTGGTCTGGTGGGGCAGGACTTGGGGGTAGGGCCTAGAGGAGGGGCGCACAGACAGCCCATGTTGCAGGGAAGGAGAGGGGGCAGGGAGGAGGCAGGGAGAGGGAAGAAGGGAGTGGGAGAAGGGAGCAGTTTAGGTTGATGGCCAGGTTTCCAGCTCGGCAAATGAAGGGACAATGGATTAGTGATTCCATGAGCCAAGCAAGACAGGGAACAAAGGAGAAAGCAGGGGCTTCATGAGAGAAAGGGGTAATGACGTCCATGTGAGCACATTGCATTCAAGGCTCCTGGAGACACCAGGTGGAAACATCTGAATTCTGCAAGGAGGTGGGGAAAACCGTGGAAGGCTGCCTGGAAGGAGTGGCGTGGTTTTAATGTCAGTCTGATGTGGAGTTTGGAAGCCCTGGGATTGGCATGGGGAGGGGCTCAGCTTGTGTCATCATTCTGCCACATCTCATCAACATGGACTTCTTAGGAGAGGGGAAAGGATCATCGCAGCAATGGTTCTGAATTGAGGAAATGGGCAAATGAGGGTAGGGGACTGGAAGCTTCCCTTATGTGGAAGCATCCGCCGCCCTCATGGGATGCCCTCTGCAGCTGCTATGGAAAGAAGTGTTCCAGGCCCCAGCGAGGGGTTGTCCCAGAGAGAAAGAGGCAGCAGCTACCTCTAGCGGCTGCTCAGGGAGCAGAGCCCAGCTAGGCATCCTCAGGCCTCAGAGCCCTGATCTTAGGGTTCCCCCGACCCTCACTGGCTCTTCTTCTGCTTCCCCTCCAGCCCTCACTGTCTCGGGAAAGGGAAAGCAGCAAGGTATCCATCTCTTAGTGCTTGGTCAGGAAGTGTGGCTTTATTACATGGGCGGTGTAGTTGGCTCCCGAAGCACAGGCGTGCCTGCTCTTGCTGTCCTCCTGGAGTGCTGAGGAATGCTGTTTGACCTTGGTGGTGATATTGATCAATAATCCTCCACAGGCACAGTACAGCGACTGCCAAATGCTTAGTCACCAGGAAGCATCCATCAGCCCACAGCCGGTGTCTGTGCATGCTTAGCACCTGTCCTATCTGGGGAAGGAGTATCCTTTATTCTTCAAATGATGTCCTTCCTACTATATTGTGGTTAAATCAGGTCCTTCTGACTGTGTCGCTGTTATGACGTGGTGCTGTTAGTAGACAGTGGCTTGTCTGCTTGCATTTTTTTTTATAACACCCTTTCTTGGCAAAAGAATAAATGGGTAGCAATCCCATGTCGGTCCCCCATGTTTATGGGGCATGTGCACTGATCAGAAGTCTGGAAGTCACAGGTGTGGTACCTGCGGTCAGACTGGCCTGGATTTGAATCCTGCCCTGGTTCTCTCAAGTGGACTCCTTGGCAAGACATACGACTATTCTGAGCTTCCATTTCCTCTCTATAAAATGAAAATAATTTGAGTCCATAAATATCCATTGAGTTGTCAGGCTAGAGCTGGAGATACAGCCCTCAGTGCACTTGAGGTCAGTAGAGTGAGACTGACCTGGAGTGACAGGAGTGCTATGGGGGATGTGATTAAGGTGACAAGGTGACTCCCAGGCAGCTGGTGGTGAGGATGAGGATGTCTGCTCAGAGAAGTGACATGTCAGAAGGTTTGGAAGGCAATTCACAGTTTGCAGGTGGAGATGGTAGGCCATGGTGGGTGTAAGCCAGAGGGGAAGAAGGGCAGAGAGAAGGCCAAGGCCAGAGACCCAGGCATGAGTTCCTGGGGCTTACAGGAGACACCTACTGTAGGTCATGTTGGCAAGAAGAAGAAACCTGGCGTGGAGGAATGTCAGAGCACGGGGACATAGTTAGTGAGGAAGCCAGCAAGGCCACCAAGGCCTGGTGCACCCCGACCAGGAGTTCAGATGCCACACCACAGGCCCACACCTTCCAGACGGCGCTGCTAGGCTGCCCAGGGTACTCAGGAGCTCACCCAGGACCTTGAAACCCAACAGGGCACAACTTTCTGCAGTGCCTTTGTTACTTAGAAATTTGAAGGAGAAACTTGTTCACATAAAAACAAACACACTGAACTAGAGCATAGAATGTAAAATTCACATCAGTTCTAAAGATGAAACAGAAGTTTACAAATATAGATTTTGAGGTCAAAGAAAAGTTTTCAGAGGCATTTCCTATAAGGAACTTCCCTTCCTTCCCAGGGAGATTGTGGGCTTATTTGCTCCAGCCCAGGGTGTTTTGAGAGGAGAATGTGGGAGGCGCTTCTATAATAAGAAGTGAGCCCCCAGCTGGGGTGGAAAGAGCTGGGCCTCTGAAGTCGGAACGATCTGGCTTTATACCTGGCTCTACCTCTCACTGTGTGTCCCTGAGCAAGTCATGCAGCCTCTCTAAGCCACCACTTCCCTAACTTTAAAGTACAAATAATAATATCTTCCCCATGAGGTAGGTTATTGTGAGGGTTAAATAAAATACTATTGTAGTGCAGAGAGGACATTACATGCTGTTTTAAAATGGAGCTGCGTCATAGGGTTTTCAGCAAGGGAGCTTCGTGCTGCTGAGAGGATGGGCTCCATGGGTGATGATGAAGAGGCTACTGCAATAGTCCAGGTGTGAGAGGATAGAGCTGGCAAGGTGAGGGTGAATTAAAGAGACTTTGGAGGTAGAAACATCAGGAGCTGATGATGATCAAATGCAGGGAGAAAGGAACGGGAGCAGTTTAGGCTGATGACCAGGTTTCTAGCTTGGCAAATGAAGGGACAATGGATTAGTGATTCCATGACAGGGAACAAGCAAGACAGGGAACAAAGGAGAAAGCAGGAGCTTCATGAGAGAAAGGGATAATGACGTCCATGTGAGCACATTGCATTCAAGGTTCCTCGAGACACCAGGTGGAAACGTCTGAGTTCTGCAAGTGAGCCTTGTAGTAAAGAGAGCAATATTTGAGGCACCTGCTGAGAGCAGAGTAGGTGTTCAGTAAACATACTGAAAGAGATCGGAGTAGGTGTTCAGTTAACATTGTGAAAGAAATCAGAGTAGGTTCAGTTAACATTGTGAAAGAAACCAGAGTAGGTGTTCAGCTAACATTCTGAAAGAAACCAGAGTAGGTGTTCAGTTAACATTGTGAAAGAAATCACAGTAGGCGTTCAGTTAACATTGTGAAAGAAATCAGAGTAGGTTCAGTTAACATTCTGAAAGAGACCAGAGTAGGTTTTCAGTTAACACTGTGAAAGAAACCAGAGTAGGTGTTCAGTTAACTATCTGAAAGAGACCAGAGTAGGCGTTCAGTTAACATTGTGAAAGAAATCAGAGTAGGTGTTCAGCTAACATTCTGAAAGAGAACACAGTAGGTGTTCAGTTAACATTCTGAAAGAGAACACAGTAGGTGTTCAGTTAACATTCTGAAAGGAAAGGTAGATTACTTAAGTAACCAATTTAGCCACATTCAAAGATTAGGGTATTTAGTTGTTCCAAAATATGACGAAGGATGCCCTAATAATTAAAGAAGAGATATCCACCAGCTTTGGAAGATATGGGGTGGTGAGGTTTTGCTCCAGAAAGTTAGCAATGCCGGCTGGGCATGGTGGCTCACACCTGTAATCCCAGCATTTTGGGATTACATCCGGTGAGGCAGATGGATTGTTTGAGCCCATGAGTTCAAGACCAGCCTGGGTGAAACCCCATCTCTACTAAAAATATAAAAAACTAGGTGGGCATGGTGGCACGTGCCAGTAGTCCCAGCTACTTGGGAGGCTAAGGTGGGAGGATCACCTGAGCCTGGGAAGTCAGGCCATGGTGAGCCATGATTGTGCCACTGCACTCCAGCCTGGGCCACAGGCGTGAGACCCAGTCAAAGAAAGGAAGAAAGGGGAAGGGGAAGTGGGGGAGGTGAAGAGGAAGGGGAAGAGGAAGGGAAGAGGGAAGGGAAAGAGAGGGAGAAGGAGGAGGGGGAGGAAAAGTTAGCAATATCATCCCTGCTGGGGCTTGTCAGGCCCAGCTCCAGTAGCATGAGATATCGCCTAGAGGCCCAGTTCTTTTGGGGTTAATTGGAAAAAGACAGAATCACCACATCCAGTGGAGGGAAGTGGCCGGGCTGGCAGCTGCTCAGTGAATCACAGCAGATTTACATGGTCCTCAGGATGCAGGACTTAAGGCAAGGCCACCAAGGTGGCCAGATTGGGGGAACAGAGACAGACTCCCACAGTCACACGCCCACTGAAATGCTGCAAGCATTGGAATAGCGTTGTATTACTTATACAGTTAGATTCACAAGTTGTCAAGAGGCCTGGGGCCTGGAGAACAGAATGACATAGAAACCTAATTATGGCCTGGAGGTTTTGCAGGAAATCTGAGGAACAAGATGCTGCCGTTGTCAAGTGAAAATGATGTCATTAACGGAAAGAGCTCAGCGGTGACTTGGACCCGGGGAGGGTGCAGATGTTATTAGGGCAACACTGGCATGAAAACCTCAGGCTTTCATGGGCAACAAATGAGGATGTTTCTCACACCTACCCCAGACGGCGCTCACTCTGCTAGTCCCAAGATCCTACCAGGGTGGGGGTGAGAGATGGGGGATCCCCAAGAAACCAACTCCGTGATGAAGGGCTGGACCCAGGTTCAGCACCACGAGCTCTGTGCCATCAGGGTACATTACTGCTCAGTCTGGGGGTGGCAGTGAGTGATGGGGTGTCAGAGGATCTTCTTATGTATTTGAGGGGACCACCATCATCAAGGTGCAGGAGGCAGGGGTGGACACCACCTCCTGAGGTCTAGGGTCATAAGCATTAAGGGTTTGGTGGATATTCACCAGCTGGGTGTCTGGCCTGAGCCTGGGAACTGCCGGGGAGATAAAATCAGAGACGAGGAGGTAGCACCCCTGTCCCTGGAAGTTGCCCCCTGAGAAGGACACTTGAGATGGACTGCCAGGGACAATTTTGTGTGATACACAGGAGGCTCTGCCCCTGCTCAGGTCCACACCAATGTAGCACAAACCCCTTCCACATAGAGTGAATGCTCATCACTCACCCCGAGTCCCACAGTACTGGCTGTGGGAGGAACATGACCGCGACTGAGCTCTGTGACTAGCGGAGGCCATAGCAGCATGAAGAGATGGGATTCCTTGAAGAAGAGAGCCTTCAGCCTGGGGAACCCATCTGCTTAAAGAAGGGCGCCATCCTCCATACCACCCCAAACCCTGAACTGGGGAGCGGGGGCAGGCTCTTGGTGAGAAGTGGAGCCAGCTGGAAAGGCAGAAGCTTGGCAGACTGAGAAGGGGCTTCCTCTGGACCGTTGTTGGGACAAGAGAGACTGGAGAAGCAAAAGGGCCCAGGAGAAACATTGAGTCCATTTTAGGGAGGGCTGCCTGGATGTGGCCAGGACAGAGGACCGACTGGGCTTTTCTAGGCATGAGTAGGGGAGGCTGGGAGGTGGACAGGATGAAAGGAGGTTGGGGTATTGGGATATATTTCTCCAGGAGAAATGAGGAGTGGCCATCACCTCTCTGCTTAAGCCCAAATGACACCTCAGCTGTCTCCTCTGGAGAATGGAAAGTTATAGGACATGGCTGGAGGTCAGGAGACTTGGGCCGCTAATTCAGACACTGACCTGCTCTGGGCTCCTGGGAAGAGGCTGGAGGGGAGACACAGGGAAGAAGGAGGGTGGGGAACTCCAGTGGCTTCCCTGTCTGGGCCTCAGTTTCCCAGAAGTATAATGGGGAGGAAACAAGAGCCCAGGCTCTGAGGCCCACTAAGAAATGAAGGGCGGGCGGTGCACTCTGTATCTCAGGACATGAATGCTGGCCTCTCTTTCCTTCCCCAGTACCAGAGCATCTTAGAGAATCACCTCACAGAATCCATCAAGCTCTCGCCAGACCAGTCAAAGAGCAGATGCTGCTGACCCCTGGACGCTTGCTCCGGATGCCCAGAAACAGAGCCTGCCCCGAGCCTGCTCACCCCAGGCTTGAGAACAGGTGACCATCCCCCTCCAGCCCCACTGCCTGCCCAAGCACAGCGCAGGGGGCCTAAGTTCTGCGGCAGAACCCTTGACCCCGGTGCTGGACCCAGAGTCAGAGGGCAGCCCCCGGCTCAGGCTGAGTATAGTGAGAGAGTCTGGATGAAGCCCGGAATGTCAGAGCCAAACCCTGGCCCTGCGGAAGTCACAGTTTCAGCAGTGGCTCCAGCTTTCCCCGCCCATCCACCCCTCAAACACTCCTGCTCCAGAATGCGCATCTCCGCAGACCGGCCACTGACTGGAGTCTGGTTACATCCTCCTGTGGACAGACCTTCCTCACCCGCTCGCACCTCACGCCCCTCAGCCACAAGCAAAGCTTTGGACAATGGCACAGTTCAGCCTCCTTCAATGAGCAGACTAAGGAGTAAAGGTCTGGACCCCACATGCCGGGCCTGCCTCAGCTCCTGGCAGAAGCTCTCGTGCCTGAGACCCCGTCTGCTCCCTCCAGGGTAGAGGACTGAGGGAGCACAGGAGAAGCCGCCAGGGACCGTGGCTCATTCCTCCTTGCTGGGTGCTCAGGCAACTCACATAAATCTCTGAGTCTCAATTTGTTTATCTGTCCGGTGGGGGTGAGATGTGCCTTGCCTGTATCACAGTGTGGTTTTGAGGACCAGAAGCTGTGCTTAAATCTAGTAGCTGTTGTCAATATGCATTTATTTACTTCTTTGACAAGTTTATTTTTGCGTATCTACTATGTACGATGCATTGAAGTCCAGTGACAAACAAAACAGACAGGGACTCTGCCCTCCTGGAACCGACATCTGGTGAGGGAGAGATGCAGACTCTAGACAGATATTTCCAAATAGCAGGTAAGTGCTATAAACAAAGGGAAACAGGGTAATGGGATAGAGTGACAGGGGCTGGGATGAGTTGCTATTTTAGACGAAGTGGTCCAGGAGGGCTTCCCTGAGGAGGTGGCATTTGGTCTGAGGGCTAGAGAATGGGAAGGCAGCTGTCACCTGAGAGCTGGAGAAAGAACATTCCAGGGAGAGGGAGCATCAAGGCTCAAGCCCCTGAGGCAGGAACAAGCTTGCCATTTTCCAGGAACAGTGAAAGGACATCCATTGACCTAAGACTCAAAGCTGCTGTCCCAAAGACAAAGCAAAGGGGACCCAGCTCCCTTGGGTGGTTCCTTGATGCTCTGCTGCCTGACCACCAGAGGGCAGCAGTGCTCCTTCTCTTCCAGGCTGAGCAGCAAGTGGATGCTCATGAATTCTTTAGGAGCTGAGGTTTTGTCCTTCAGATGCTCAAAGCTTGTTCACGGGGCACGGGGCATGTTGGAGGCATGTTCAGCCCTTTGGGATTTGTGAGGCAGAGAATTCCAATTTCTTAAGCCTAGTAAGAAATGAGCAAAAACTTCGATATACATGACTCAGGCAAGAAATCAGCATCTGTGGCAAATACTAGAATGAGATGCAAGAAAGCTCGCTGCAGGCAGTCTCCATCCCTGCAGATTCTAAGGCTGGAATCTTTTTCTTCTGGCTCCAGGCAGCACAGAAAGGGCCTAGCCTGGAAAGGGTAGACAAGATGTCCTCTCAGGGTCGTCAATGGCCAAGTCCACGCCCACCGCAGAATCTTTCTGTCTACCCAGAAGTATCCTTTCCTGAGTTCCAAGCCGAGCTGGGGATGTTAGCCTATGACTGTCATCTGATTTGGAAGGTACACCTAGGGATCGGGGGGAGATCAGCAGGGGAGTTTGGGAGCCACTTCTCCCCCCCACTTGGCTCTGGAGTGTGAACTGGCTCATTCTGGACACCAGCATGGAGCCAGCACAGGAACAGGGGGGCGGCCTAGAGCACACGCTCTTATCTGTGTCCTTCAGAGCTCCCGGGAAAAATGATGTGCCCTCATGGGAATGGCATTTTGCACATCACACAGGCTGTCCTGGGAGTCAGACAGACTGGATTGTCACATGCGGTGTGTATGCAGGGGCTTGTGCACTGCAGTGGACCTGTGGACCATTTCTAAAGGTGCACAACAAATAATAAATGTGTCCTTCTTTGTTTTTGTCGTTTGTGCTACTTAGATTTTATATTTTTAAAAATACATCTACGTGGTTCGACATGAAAAAGATACTAAAGGGCAGACAACTAAAAGTGAACTGAGACTGGCTACATAATTTACAGAACCCGGTGCAAAATGGAGATGCCGGGTCTCTTGTTCAGACATTATTGAGTTTCAAGACAGCAACAACAGAGCCTTCAATCAAGGATGGGCCCCACTGAGGGCAGGTCACTCCTTCACGGAATCAATCCTTAGCAAACAATGAGTCTCAGACACACTGAAGCTAGAATGGAAAAGATTCTGAGTCCGCAAGAGCCAGAGCCACGCTCAGATTCAATACGAGTTCCAAACCACACATTTTGCACCTTCTTCAGACTCCGGAGCCAGGACAGAACGTTCCAAATGCAGGGTGGGGATTGCAGGGGCTGAGAACCCACAGCCTCCATTCTGTCACAACCAGGGGACACCTCGACCCATCCCCCAGGCAGAGGAAACTGAGCCAACAATCAGGGCCACACAGAGGCCGTCCCTATGCACCACCCCCCACCCCACTCCCACCCTGCTCCCAAGTCTGGGACTGGCCCTCAGTGCCCACCCCAGCAGGCATAGGGATTGGCAGATGGAGGCAGCATCTGGAGGCTGTGACTTCAGGCCGGGACAAGTGGCGCCCACTGGAGCCTGGTTGGGGGTGTACAGGCAGCACTTCTGGGGTCCTTCAGCACCATCCCTGTAAAGAGGAGGGCCAGGATGAATAAGACCACCCCATGCCCAGCACAGCCCCACTGCCAGGCACAGCTCCAGGCTGCCACTGAACAACAGGTAATCCAGGCCAGGGCTCTAGGTGGCACATGCCCTTGGGGCTTGGGAAAAAACAAAACCAAATCTTATCACCAAATAAACCTGGGCTGGGCCTGGGTGGCTGCCAAACCACCCACGGGGATTTTGGGAAATGCTGACTGTTCCTGCCATTTGCTGCCACTCAACAGAAGTCCCCAACCCTCACTGCGAGTTTGGTGGCCTGACGTGTCCACCAGCCATAGGCAATGCCTCCCTGCAAGGTCAGGCACCAGGCAGCACCCATGACGTGGGAGTCCTGGGACCGCACAGTCCAATGGGGTCCGCAAAACAGTCACGCCGGCAGTGACACCGGACTGGCTGAGAGATATGTGGCAGCCTAGCCGTGACAGTGGGCTGTGCGCACTCCGGGAGGCTCCCTAAGATGCAATGGGGATGGGCCAGGCTAGGCAGGAAGTTGAACTCCTACAGAGGGTCAATGGCCTGTACCAAGATTGTGTACGTGTCTGGGGGTGGTGTGTGTTGTGTGTGGAGGGTGAGCGGTATGTGGTATGTGTGTGTCTTTGATGTGTCTGTGTGTGTGTGTGGTATGTGTATGGTGTGTGGTATGTGTGATGTATATGTTCTGTGTGTATAGT
>NW_026652293.1:7843249-8211369 GCF_009828535.3 Hylobates moloch
TGTGTGTGTGTGTGATGGGGAGGGGAGTGGGCTGAGAAGGCAGGAAGGCAGAGTGCCTGCTGGAGTATGGACACCATGGCTCAGGCGTGAGGTGGCGGCAGCACGGGAGCAGATGAAGGGATGGGTCTGGACAGCACCACTGCCCTGAGCCTTACTTGTATCAGAGAGTCCACCTATTTCCTCCAGGTAGCCTTCCTGACCCCCAGACCAGGTTAGGGTCCCCACCATGTGCCCACCCCCGACTCTCCCTTATCACAGTGCCAGAGCATCAGCTCTGCTAGGACAGAAGTGCCACGGGGCAGAGATTTTCATGGGTTTTGTTTTCCGTCATCTCCCCTCTGCCAAGAGCAATGCTTGACAATCAGTTGGTACTTCATATTTTTGGAATGAATAGCTCATGCAATATTTCATCATAATTGTTTGTCTATTTGCCCTTAGGCTGTAGTCTCCTTGAAGGCAGGACCTCTTTAGATTCATCATTTTGACCCCAGCACCCAGCAAAGAGATTGGTGCACAGTAAGCGAGAAATATTAGTGGAATAGAATAGAATATTAACACAACTATTTAAAAAGAATAATGAAATGTTTATTATGATGATATGGACTAGACATCCAAGATAGCTCTTTATTAGAAAAGGCAAGGGCAGAATCATGTGTATACTATGCTATCTTTCCTGTAACAGGAGGCTTTAATAAGACTGTATATTCATATTTGCTTATAATTTTAAAAACTTGGCCAGGCACAGTGGCTCATGCCTGTAATCCCAGCATTTTGGCAGGCCAAGGCCAGTGGATCACTTGAGCCCAAGAGTTTGAGACCAGCCTGGGCAGTATGACAAAACCCCATATCTACAAAAAGCAAAGCAAAACAAAAAATATAAAAAAGTAGCCAGGCCTGGTGGTGCACACCTGTAGACCCAGCTACTCAGGAGGTTGAGGCCGGAGGATGGCTTGAGCCCAGGAGTTCCAAGCTGCAGTGATCCGTGACAGCAAGACTGCACTCCAGCCTGGGCAACAGAGTGAGATGCTGTCAGAAATAACACACGCCAAAAACAAAACAAAACAAAACCCTATTCTAGAAGGATATACAACAAAAGTGACGACCTTCAAAAAAGGGAGTAGGCAAGTGGGAGTGAGTAGTGGGAGCAAGACTTTCCCTCGTAGTTTTATACTTTCAACTTCCAGCTCTTTGAATGCATTACCCAATCAAAAATGTAAAAGAAGGACATAAATATTAGTAGAAGGCAAGGGAGTGAGAAGGAGGAAGGGCAAGCAGGGAGAGGGGTGGAATCCCAGCCAGGATCCAGCTGCCTCCAGTCAGTCACATCACATGCCCTTGAATCCAAGGCTGACAAATTTAGATTCCACTGCAAGAGAAGGACACGCATTAAAAATCCCACAAGCTCACATGCTCTGGCAAAGATGCCAAGTCTGGCAGGTGGGGTGAGATGGCCACTATTGTTCTTGGTTCTCCTGTGTCAGTTAGGAGGCCAGTTTTCTCCTGGGACGTTGGTCAATAACTGCAAATGTTTCCAACCTCAGAGGCTCAGCTCTGAAGATAAACTATCAAGTCTGTGCACTGCTCCGTGGATTACCATATAAATTACCATTCTTAGGGTAGATGGTTCTCAAGGTTAACCTCAAGGTTTGCTAGGTAGTCAACAATTTGGAGCCCCCTTTCCTAAGCTCAACAGTGCCCCTCAGAAGACTCTCCTCCAGCTTATAAGCTGCAAGGAAAATGGTACAACTACTTTGGAGCCGTATTGAGGAAAAATATACCACAAACAAGCCCTGCAACCCTGCAAGCCCACCCCTGAACCCACATAACCCTGTCAGGTGCATCAGAAGACATGATGAAGAATTTTCTTTGTAGCATTGTTTGTAATAGCAAAACAAAACAAAACAAAACAAAAAAACCACAACTGAAAATGACCTAGACGTCCTTCTACAGGAAATTGGATACATAAAGTATGGCACACTGTGTTCAAACAATGGAATTTCACAGCAGTGGAAATGAATAAACTGAAGCCACATATATCAGCTGGGTGAATCTCAGAAGCCTGTGGAAGATGCAAAGCAAGCTGCAGACGACATCACAAAACACTGACATACAGTTCAAAACAAAACAAAACTGAAGGGTTGTCTTCACACATGTTTATCAGAAACACATGGTTAAAACAACCAAAAACTAGCAAGGGAATGATGCAACTGGGATTTAGATAGCGGTCACCTTGGAGTGGGGGTGGTAGGAGAAACGGGGGAGTGCAGTAGGGGTGAGGCACACACCGTGACAGGCCTTGTTGGAAACGGTTTATTCCTTGATCACTGTCAGTCATTTTATTATCATACTTTCTATCTTAGTTGTGTGTTAACACATATTCTTTTTTTTTTCCGAGACAGAGTCTTGTTCTGTCGCCCAGGCTGGAGTGCAGTGGTGCAATCTCTGCTCACTGCAACCTCTACCTCCTGGGTTCAAGCGATTCTCCCGCCTCAGCCTCCCGAGTAGCTGGGATTACAGGCATGCGCCACCAAACCTGGCTAATTTGTTCGTATTTTTAGTAGAGACGGGGTTTCACTATGTTGGCCAGGCTGGTCTCAAACTCCTGACCTCAGGTGACCCACCTGCCTTGGCCTCCCAAAGTGCTGGGATTACAGGCGTGAGCCACCGTGCCTGGCCAACACATATTCTTTTCATGACTCAAGTATTCCAGCGTAAAGATCTAAACCATAGCCTGAGCTTGGGCCTGGGTATGAATACTGACTTTTCCATAGTCGAGTGACCTTGGGCATGTCATTTAGCCTCTGAGTCTCCCTTATCTCACCAGGATGATAATACTTCCCTCGAAGCACCCTACTTATGTATGAAACGTGCCTGGCACATAGTGGATACTCAATGCATTTTTTTACAATCTATTTGTGAATTCGGGAATTTGGACTCTGGGATTCCCCATTGTAGGCTAAGGACACGATAAATGAGAGCTGAACGAATGAATGAGTGAGCAAACAAAAGAATTCAAAAATTCTTTTACTACTTCTACATCTCCTCCTCTGAATGCCCTCTGGAACTCAAATCATCTGGTTAGCATTGGGGTCGCTTAAAATAAAATTTAAAATCCAATTCTTACACCTACTTAGAGTCTCTGGAAGCAGGGAGTGGATGAGCTTTGCCCCGTGAAGATTCTGCCTCCACCCTCCAAACTGAACAAAAGATCCCTTCGGGATGAACTTGCCATGTCTTCCCTGCCCCACAGCATCTGGCACATTCTGGGCCCACCAGCTGCTCCTCATGAAGGCAGCTGCTCATTGGAAGGAAAGGCCACCAGTTGGCAGGTATCTCCCCAGACGTTTAGAGGCTTGGGTCAGTCCCTCTTGAATCTATAGGAGTTTCCCTAGACCTTAAAGTCCCTCAGCAACTTTGGTCTTATTTAGGACAGCCTATGATTAGAGGAAATTAAATGGATTTCCAAACCCTGAAAATAGGCCTTATTTTAGGCCGTCTGAGAATCTCTGCTAGGCTCTGATTTCTTTCCCCCTTTGGCTTGTTTGTTTTCTTTCAGGCTAGATCTGGGGAAGGAGATTACCTGCAGAATCACGGATAGAGAAGTATATTTGAAGTCAGACAATAAAGCCTCTGTTTGACCTTAAGACAGACCTATCATTTCCAGCTTCATTCAGCTTTCTCCTCTGTAAAATAGCAATAGTAATGATTTATTGCTTACTTCACAAGGATGCTGAAAAGATAAAATAAAGCCATGAATATATTGGTGATTTTAAAACTATGAAGTTCCTTATAACCTGGTACAGAGAAAGAATACTGGATTTAGAGTCAAGATACCTAGTATTTTCTCTTTAAGTGTTGAGGCATATTATGTACCAGACATGTTCTGAGCACTTTATGAATGTTAATTCATGGTAGTTGTCACAATATTCTTATGAACTAGGTGTTATATTATCATTCCCATTAGGCAGATGAGGAAAGTGGGGCACAGAGAAGTTAACTAACTTGTCCAAGTTGCACAGCTATTATGCGGCAAAGCTGAGATCCAAACCCAAATAGCCCGGCTCCAGAAACTGGTCCCCTTAACTAGCTTTTCTCCCTCCTGCTTGAGAAGTTTGAGCCTGGCTCTGCCACTCACTAATTCTTCTGTCCTTCATTCATTCATTCCACATACACTTACTGAGTGCTTACTATGTGCCAGTACTGTTCTAGGGCTGGGCATGGAGCAATGAACAAAACAGGTTGTCACAGAGCCTGCATTCCAGCAATTACACAAGGTGTCCAGAAGATTCAATGCTGTGGAAGATGAATTAAGCAGATCGAGGGGCTAGAGTGAGACCTTGAGCCCATGGTGTCTTCTCTTTGAACCTCTGCTCTCCTATTATGCAATGTAGATACTGAGGCCGGCCCTGCCTCCTTTAAATGTTTAGGGGGCAATCAAATGAACTATAGAGGTGCATATAGGATATAAACCATAAAACACTATTCTCATGAAGAGTTTGTACATTCACCGCTCTTGCCTCTTTGTTCCTACGGTGCTTTGTTCATACCTCTAAGCTACAGTCACCCTTGTTTCATAATTGGCCAGGCAGGTCTCTGTGTCATCCAATAAACTAAATATTTGAGGGCAGGACCAGATCCTGGTACAGAGTAAGTGTGAAACAAAGGTATCATTATTAGTATTAATAATCACGATTTAATGAGTCCCTAATAGTGCCAATTACCACCAGACACTTACGTACAATGCTGAAATTAACCTTCAGTGTAGAAGTTATTATTATGCAGCTCCCAGGGGAGAAATGGAGGCCCAGAAAGCTGAGAAATCTGCCCATGGCCATTCACCAATGAGCGACAAAACCACAATCAGAACAGGCTCCAAAATCCACCATCTGTCACCAACCCCCTACTCATCCACACTTGTTCAGTCAACAAATCTGGCTTGAGCACCTACTATGCTCTTGGTGCTTTGCCAGGTACTGGAGACACAGAGATGGAGAAAGCAGGTGAGGTCTCTGTCCATGTGAAAAATAGGACAAACAAGTTATCGCGTAAATAAGGTGGGCATGGGTCTGATCCACAGGGAGGGCCTACCTAGGCTGGGAGGTGGAGGAAGGCCTGTCTGAGGAAGGGACATCAGAGCTGAGCCCTGAGCAGTGACAAGGAGCTGGTAGACCTTCGAGACACCTGGGAGGAAGGGCTGAGGTGTGAATGAGCTGGGAAAGTTCTCTAGGCAGGAGGCGGCCTGTGTGCCTGGAGAGTCCCAAGAAAGGGAGACAGAGGTAAGAGGTGCAGTGAGAGGAAGGTGCGCCCACACTATACAGGCCCTGACAGACCAGGACAGGCATGGAGGCAGCCACTGAAGCTTTCCAGGTAGTAAAGCGATGTGATCTGAGGTCTGTTTTGGAACAATTATGAATCGTTGAAATAACATTAGAGCCTACTAATAATTATTATAACAATGTTTTCCAAAAAGTTTGTTTAGGAGACAAGAGAGAAGAGTGAAAAAGAAGGGGCCAGAGAAGGTAGAAGTAGGCTGGGAGCAGAGAAAGGTATTCAGCCAGCAAATGACTCTTGCAGGTGTTTCCTTTCAGCTTAGCTTCAGCTGAATCCAGCCTCCTTTATCTTATACACAATCATAATCGGCTGTCAATGGAAATCACTAAGTAGACTTCCAGGCTTCTGCTATGAGAAGGATCGGTTTTCTTCCCCCTTCTCTTCCCACCCAAGGAAAGAGAAGGCCCATAACCCGGAAGAAGAGGGGCCCTTTGCGACTGCTTGGGGCAGGGTGTCTTTTGAGAGGCTCGGAGGATGCTTCTTAAGACAGTGTCTTGTCCTCAGGGGCTAGGCTTTTGATTTCTAGATGCAGGTCGGTCTCTGCCAAAATGTGGCCTGGGAGTCAGGCTTTCTGGGTGGCTTTGGCTGCCCTATGAGAAATGAACAGATAAACCACCCTCATCCCTGCTCCACTCCCACACATCTGTGAGTGGAAATTAGAGCCCGCAGGGCGGGCTTAAGGAGAACATGCCAGACCCGAGGACCTTTGGGGCATCCTGGGTGGAATGGTGGAGGAGGGAGGTGGCACTTCTGGGACCTGGCAGAGACCTCAGCTGTCTACACTCAGATGTCTACACTGCCCGTTTTCACCTCCCCACCCCCTGCACCATGCTGCTACCCGGTCCACTTCTCCCTCCTGGAGAGGAGGCAGATCCGCGTCTTAGGAAGCTGACCAGAAGCAAAGGAAAGAAAACTCAAAGAAAGAAGAAGCTTTTAGGAAACAAAAAGATTGAATTAAAAGCTGTCTGAAAAACTGAATAATTCTACCCATGCAAATTACATTAAATTATGTAAATTTATGTAAATCAATCACATTTCTCCCTCTTCTTTCCAAACCCATCATTTTGCACCCCTGGAGGTGTCTGAAAGTGAGGGATCCTGACCGAGCTCCCTGTGCTAACACAAAGCTTGAAGAGTTGAGTTTTCCAATCTCTCCCACTCCCGGGATTGCAGATTTCTCCCTTGGGCTCTGCTTCACTCCACTCTGACCACAAGAAAACCCCTTTCCCAACAGCCCTCCACCCCTCACAACTCCCTTGTGCTGGTGACTGGACAGGACATTTATGTAGCATATTTAGAGATGGGGCAGATTGGGAAGAGGGAGGAGCTGAAAATAGACTTCATGCAAATACAATCTCTTTATGCTAATGATATGCAAATATAACGTTTCCCTCTCCTTGGCCCCCTGGAGCCAAGAAATGACTTGTCTGTGTGCAGTGGACCAAAAAGAGGCCAGGAGAGAAAGCCAGAGGGAGGGAGAGGGGAGAGAGGCCTGAGAGCCCTGGCTGACCCCTACCCCCTTTCCCACCCCCAGACACAAGTGACCCCAGTGAAGGAACAGCTGCCAAGACAGTCCAGGCCTGGAGAGAGCTGTAGTCCAGGCATGGGGCTTGGGGTGCTTGGGGGTATGGGGAACATCGCCTGTGCTCCCGAGCTTTCAGGACAGGTGCTGTCCCCCTTCACCCGCCCTCCTGTTGGGAGTGCCTCTCACCACCTCCCTCCACCTGTGTAGAGTTTGTCTCCCTGGGCACTATTATCTCCTGCAGTTGCTCATAAATGACAACACCCCCAGTGGCTGGCCTACCCAGCACTTGAACCCCTTCTGGCTGGGCTGCTTGCCGGAGATTAGCTCCTCTTTGGAGAACCCACAATAGCCCTCCACATCCTTTGTGCTTCTGTTTGCAGCAAATATTGAAGCTCTCTCCTGAAACCCATTATAGGCCGCTGGGACAAAGGCTTTCTGCCGGTCTCCAGGACAGAGCCAATAGCAGGATGTTCCTCGCTACCGTACCTGCCGCCTCACCTGCCGCTTCTTCTCCAGTTACCCCCGGAAGGAGATGATCCACATTCAGATGAGGCATCTCTGTGCCAAGGCAGTGGACAGAGCAGATGCCATGATGCCCACACCAGGGTTTGCCCATTGGAGGGGATGTGCCCATTGGGTGGGCAGGGGTCACAAGTAGTTGGGAGATGCAAAGATCAATGGCGAGGAAGCCTGGACTGGAGCTAAGGAGCAGCAGGTGTGCTGAGCTCCCCTGCAATCAGGGCTTCACAAATGCTGTTTGCTGTGCCCCAAACATCCCTCCCTCCCACTCCCTGCCTAATTTTCAGGGACCAGTTTTACTCATCTTTCAGGTTGCAGCCTAGACTTCACCTCATCACCTCCTCCAGTAAGCCATCCTTGCCTCCCAAATTGAGGTGTTCCCCCTCAGCACTCACATCTGGTATTTTAACAGCCTGCTCACTTTCTGCTTTCCTCATCCCGGCCTCTGAGCTCGAGGCATTTTCATGCTGAAAACATCTGACACAACTCCTAAACATGGCAGATGAATATGACTGAATAAATGAACGACTGAATGAATTCAGCAAGTATGGGCTGTGCCTCATCCTGGAGTCCTCAGAATTCTGACTCAAGGGGTGTTAGGTCATGAAAGGCCCTGGGAGAAGGGCTGAGAATCTTTCATGGCCTTCCATATGGACACCTCAGTTGGGTGAAGGGCAGGCTGGGATGAAAGTCCACCAACCATGCGGCCTTGGGTGAGTCTCTGAACCAACCCAGGCCTCAGTCCCCTCATCTGGCAAATGGGAAGAACAGCATTGGAAAGACAGAGCGGGAGAATGCTCTGAAAACAGCAAAGGGGTTGTGTGGAGCTGAGGTGTGTGAGCATGGTTATGTGGAGGGGATGTTACGGACCTCGGTTTGGGGCGAGAGAAGAAACGAGGTGTTTCCCGGCAAGCGTGTTGCCCCGGCAGGCAACCGTTGGCCACTCTGTAGCAAGCGCTGGGCAGGAGAGGACATGGGGATCCTGTTTCCAGGCCTGAGGGAAGAGGCGGCCGGGGAACTTCCAGCGGCAACCCTGGGGCCTGGGAGCGGCTGGCCACAATCCCCTGCCTGCCCTTCCTCTCTCCTGGTCACTGCCAGTAAGGAGCCTGGTCCAACAGGCCGGGAGCTGACTCCAACTCACTGCTGGGCAAGTTACTCATTTCCCCTCCCCTCAGTTTCCTCTTCTATAAAGTAGAAATAATAACAGTGCTACTGCATAAGGCTGCTAAGAAGATTAAATGAGATCAACTATATAAAGTACTCAGCACCGCTCCCGGCACATAACAGGTGCTCAGTGAACCAGTCCATCATTCCCACCCGCCCCTTTACTCATCCTGTCTTGGTTTTGGGAATCACAGAAATCACCCTCCCATTTTACAGAGGGAGAATCTGGAGAGGTTCTGGAACTTACCAGAGGTCACCAGTGACTCAGGAATGGGAGTTAGACACAGACCTGGGGTGCCCGGGGTTCTACTCCCGTTTCCCTGTGGTTTGGGGCTTGAATGAATGAATCATTTGGGGTTTGAATCGTTGCTCCATATGTACAAATCCAGGTCACCCTGAGAGGCTGCAGCAGAGGCTTCTCCTGTGCTCCTCTTACCCCCTTGGAAATGCTGGGCTATAGAAACCCTCAAAAAATAAATAGTGGGATGGCTGACACATTGAGAGACAGACGGCAAAGCAGAAACAATTCCCTGACCCCCACCAGGCTCCCTGAGAGGCACCTGAAGTGAGCCGAGAACCCCAATGATGAAAAGAGGCATCTGAAAACCAGACGTCCAACCGGGGAAAAGCAGGGCCGAGGCAGCTCCAGCAGTCACAGGGTTGTGGAGGGTTCCTCGCAGGCTTGGCAAGCCGGGCTGGGGCACCCGCTCTGAAATGGAGCTTTCCCCAGCAGGACGTCAGAGCTTGGGTGGCAGCCTGGGCTGTTCAGTGTGGCTGTCTCACAGCCTTTTAGTCACATAGGAGGCTGCTGTGGAAAGGAGGTGACATCCTTGAGAGCTGGCAGCAGTTGGCCTTCTAGATATGTCCCTGCACAAAGTGAGAGGCAGTTGGCAGGGAGGGGAGGGGGCACCCACAGGAAGGAGAGTGACTCCACAGAAGGGCATCCAGCCTACCAGGCACAACTTCCCACTCCCACCCAGGATCCCTGGCACAGCCTCATCCCACCTCCCAATTCCCCTTGGGGATCCAAGCCATGCCAGGCTGTTTGGGCAAGAACCACACCTGTGTATGCCACCCAGGTATCTGCCTGTGGACAGGGACAAGGATAAGGCTTTCCAGACAGACAGGACACTCTCCCTGACCTTCAGCTCATGAGGGAGGAATCAGGTGTCCCTTGTTCATGGCTCTGTTCCCTGTACTGAGCAAGTGCCAGGCACGTATTAGACACTAAAACACCTTTGAGGAACAACTGAATGAACTAACAAACTGTCCTCCAAAAACACTGGGCTGGGAGCATCCACAGCTCCCTCCTGGACCCCATATCGGTATCTCACAGGTCCCTTCCTCTCCTCTCACCTGAGTCCTTTCAGCTGTCATTTAATCTCCAGTTGCTTGGTCAAGAGTCTATTAAATAAGCCTCTCCCAGTTCTTGGATGGTGATAAGGTGCCTCCTCGGCCTTTTTTGGAAGAAGTAATCCTAAAAATATCTTTCATCACTTCCTTCGCTCTTGCCTTGGCCCGTCTCCAAGCCTTTCCTCAGATTTCCTCTTTGGATCTGAACCTGCGCGTTCCTGGTTGGCTCTGCCAGATGGAGAGGGCTCTTGTGTGAAGAAGTCTGAAGTGGGGGTGGCATGGGAGTGGCTGACCGGGAGGTAAGAAAGCAATTTTCTGCTTCAGGGGCATCCAGCCAGGGGAATGCCTTCCCACCTGTTTCTGAAACTCTGGTCATTCAACCGGTCTTATCTTACCGCCACCAACCCACGCTCCCTTCTGGCATCCTGGGAGAGCAGTCTCTCCCCAGCCAGGGGATGGAGAGATGATCTCATGTGGTGGATCTAGGCTTTACTGTTCCTAAGAACTCCTGGGGGAGCTTGTTAGAATGTGGATTCCTGGGTTCCATTCCCCAACATTCAACCTGGAATGAGGTCCAGCCAGCTCATTCTTCACAAGCTCCCCAGAGGATGCTGACGGTCCAGGAACACTGCTCCCGGACCACCTTCCCAAAAGACCAAAGGTATTTGCTCTTTTGGTAGATGGATCCTGCAAGGAGGATGGATCCTGCCCACATCAGACAGGAGGCAGATGGAGAGGCAGGGTCAGGACCTTGGATCTGGCCACTGAAGAGAGTGAAACTCTCTCCCACCATCCCCCAGCTCTGGCCCCAGAACAGCAGGAAGACAGAGGAGGGAGGGGTAGGAAAGTCCCAGAGAAGAAAAGAAATGACACAGCCTGGCCTGGCCCCAGTTTCTTCAGTGACACGAGGTTTCACGTGGTCCCAGGCTCCAAACCAGCAAAGACTGGCTTCCTTGTTGATGAAGAAGTCTGGCTGCTGGATCAAGGGGGGAGAAGGGCAGGTGGTGGCTGACCTCCAGCCTGAGTGAGGATCTGTAAGCCTGTCCAGTCGTCCCTCTCATCTCTGCCTCCCTTTCTCAGGAGTCACTCCAGCCCTGAACCTGATAGCCCAGCTCAAGGCTCCTGAGCCTCCCCCAGCTCAAAGAAGTGCAGCAAACACTCCCCCACTGCTTCTTCACCCCATCCAGGGGAGACTCCACCCCAGTCCTGTAGCCCTAACCTCTAGATTCAATCAATCTCTGTGCAAGCCTGCTCCCTACCCATCCTCACCCCAGAGAAGCTCCCGGGAGTTCCAGACACCCTCGTGTTCAGACCTTCAAGTGCAGAGTCCTGGGCTGGGGATTCTGGCTCTGCTGCTAACTAGGCCTGTGATCTGGGGCAGGCGACTGGCATTCCTGAGCCCCAGGATTTTCATTTATAAAGTGGGGCTCGTAATCCCTGCCTCCCTATGAGGATGAATGAGAAAAGCCCTGTGGAGGCCCCTAGTGTAAAACCCTCACTTTGAACAATCACTATGTTTCTACCATAAGCTCAGCTTTGAGAAACAGCTCCCTGATAGTCAAAGAGGTGGGTGGCTTCCAGATAAAGGTGTCTTCAGCCATTGTCCTCCCTCTGCGTGGTATCTGGTACTCTCCAGAAGAGGAGTGCTTGATCGATCCAATGCCTGCTCTGTTGAATAGACATTACGTAGTCAGCCTCAGCCAGCCTGGCCTTGCACTGGCCCTCAAACACCCAACTCTCAACCCCCCACAACACACCCTCCTTCTAACATACCCAAATCATAAGCACCTTTCAAAGCCCAGCTCAACCCCAGCCCTCAAGAGCCCCTGCAGACTCCAGTGCTCACTGAGTACTCCCCACATCAGGGTCACCCATCAGTGTTCCCTCCCCAACTAGACCCCACACTCCCCAAGAGCAAAATCACATTCCAAAAAAGTCAAAAGACGCACAACACAAACTGTCCTCACATCTGTCCCTTGCTGGGGACTGGGAAGGAGAAGCATCAGGTAGTGTCACAGTTCCCAGCACAGAAATCCAGGGTCAGGGGTGTTCCATCTGGTGGCCTGCCAGTCTCCGTGTTCCCAGTTCTGACTGGCAGGGGCTATGGTGCGAGAGAGAGAGCTGGCCACTGGCAGAGCCTATTTTCTCACAAGCAAATGATAGCCCAAGGACTTGGGGCACTTTGCAGAACATTTTACTTTTCAGAGCACTTCGAATGTGAGAGACTGAAAGGGGCCTTGGGAACCATCTTGTCCAACACTCCTGGCTCCATGTTACAGATGAGGAAACAGCAGAGATGCACCCATAGTTGCCTGGGCTGAGGCGCAGAGCTAAAGTCCAGGTTCCTAGCACCCTGATCTTACTTTGAACCACCTGGGGTTGGGAGGAGGTAGAACAAACAGCTATGGAATTGACAGAGCCTCCAACATTCACACTTAATTTAGTCTTCCTCCCTAACCTGTGACATAGGTATTCCTGAGTGCATTCTAATTTTCCTGCTGCAGGAGGAGGCTCAGAGTGGTTATGGCACCTGCCTAAGGTCACACAGCTGGTACATCTGGAGCTCTGCCCCGGGAGCCAAGCATGCCAAGCTTTATTAGAGACCTGAGCTCTTAGTGTTTCACTGGGCTTGAGGAAAGGGCCTCTTTGCCTCCTAAGTGGGAGTGGGGGTGTAGCCACGGTGGGAGGTAGGAGGGAGCCTCACTTTATAAATTCTTATTCTCATGGCATCCTGAGAGGACTTCCCTCAAGGTTACACAGCTAGTGTAAGTTACTGGCAGCTTTTGGGGCTCAGCAACATGGAGCTCTTCTGTTTTTGGGTGGTTGCCCCTCTCTGCAGCTCTCTACCTGTATATAAGAGCCCCATGATGGGGACAACTGTGGGGACCCAGAACTTATCCACTCACTCACTCATTCCACAAGTACCTGTTGAGCACCAACCATGTGCTAGGCAGTGTGCTGGACACTGAGGATGCTAAAGTGAATGGGACAGTCAGACAGAGCCAGAGGGGCTGGGGCACCTAGGGAAGGAACTGGGTCCACCTTGGCCCTCACCTCTTGGCCACTAACCTATACTATATTCTAGTTGGGGAGACAGATGCGTAAACAGAGAGGAGTTGATCACTCATCGTGCTGGCTGCTATGACAGCACTGTGCAAGGGGTCAAGGAGCCCAGGGGAAGGTACCTGTTCCAGGTTGGGGGATGACAGAAAGAGAAAGTTTGCTAAGTTCAGAAAGCTGTGCAGAAGTCAGCCTGGCAAAGGAGAAGAAAGGGCATTCCAGGAAGCAGGGCAGACAGTATGGGCAAAGGTGTGGGGAAACAAACAGCTTGGCACATTAAGCTGTTTGTACACACTTAAGGGAAAGATCTGAAAGGGTGTACACCCAACTGCTAAGGCAGGTTATCTGAGGAAAATTAGATTATTTAGACTTGCTTTTTTATTTGCACATTACTATCTTGTTTGAATTTTTATAGTAGGCAAAAAATTACTTTCATAAGCAGAAAAATATATAACTAATAAAGAGCGTTCTGTGTATGATGGAACTTTGAGAAGCGTGATGTTTGGGAACAGAAGATTGGAGGGGGTACTGCTGGGAATGGAGGAGAAAAGCCAGGGAGCTGTCACAAGTCCCTGGACCTGGGGAAGCAGCAGGTTGACACCAGCCTCCAGGCAGTGGCCTGGGGTGTTCATTAATTGGGTGATTCATTTCCTGGGAAGCTGCAGGGCAGACCCAGGGGGCTGGGGGGAGATGTCAGTCAGTTCAAGCTGATGTCTTCTAGCTAAAGCTCCAGGGAGTAAGCAGATCTTTGGGGTTCTGGTTGCCCCCGCATCCCAAGCTAAAACTCTCATCTTCCCTTGGGCAGGAGTCATGCTAGAGGGAGGCTGATTTGAGAGGTGGTTCCCACCAGCAGCATCAGGGGGTTCTAATTGGGGTGTCTTTCTTGACCTCTGACTTTTTCACCATCTCACTCTCCAGCCTGGACCTGGGCTGGACTGCTGAAGGACAAAATGCCTGAAGCTCTTTGAACAAGGTCATTTGCAAAACAAAAAAAACAAAAAAAAACACAAAAAAAACACCTTGACCTTTCAAATGAGTTTTTACAGACTTCGTCATTTTTCTCTAGAAAATCCTCTATTTGTCCTTTGCCAGAGGAGGCAGAAATAACTAGCAGACTATAACTCAGGTGTGTCATTCAAACACACACACATTTAGTTTCTTCTCCATTCACTGTGTTCCGTAGGAAATGGCTGCAATTTGAGGAGTGACAACACTGTCCCCAATTCAGAATAACCTCTTCTTCACTGGTGCTTGGAATTTTGTTTTGGGGTTATCATCTTTGTCCTAAAGCTTGTTTGTTCAGTCTCTCGCTTTTCTTTTTTTTTTTTTTTTTTCCTACAATGGATGCTGTGGAATGGTTAGGAGGGGTGATTTCCCAACCATTTAATGCAGGTTCATTGGTGCATATTTTCCCGTGTGGAGGTCACGGGATGAGATGGTATTATCAGTTCCACTGCTTAATATGAACTCAGTAAGGAAATGCAGTGCCTGTGGACAAGCTAGGGGTTCTGGCTGATGTGCATAACTAATACTTTCTTCTCACCTTGGGGACTGTGGAGAGTCTTCCCAAAACAAGATTGGAAGAATCCAGTTGTTCAGAGGAAGAGGGGCTTGATGTGGGGCTGAGACTGAGACACACATGGAGCCAGGCCCCAGAGTGACCATTTCACTATTGGCTAGAAAAATGTAGAGCCGCATTCTCTCCCAGCTCGGGGCTGCCTTCTAGAGCCTCAAGAGGTTAGGAGCAGCTCTGGGAGACAGGGATGAGTCTTCTACAGTGACGCTGCTGATAAACATGATGGGCCTCATGGATGAAGTGGAAACAGTAGGCAGACAGAGGGACGTTTCAGAGAGTATCTGATTTTAAAAGTGATGGTGTGGAAAATCATCAATTACCAATCAAAGTCACGTCATGTGTGCCAGAAAACATGGAACACATATTTGGGAGGCAAGTGGGGAAAGAAGGCAGGGTTGGGGGTAAGGCAGGGCTCCGCTGACCTAGCTGTGTGCTTGAATCGGCTGAGGAGCTTTCACACAATGCTCAGAACCAGGTCCCACTGAGGCACAGTCAACCTGAATTTCTTGGGACAAGGCCTAAGAATCTGTATTTTTAAAAACTCCTCCAGAAGGTTCTGAAATACAGCCAAGTCAGATAAACCTAACTGTGGTTAAGATGAAGATGGGGGCTGGAGGAACAACCACAGGGTTAGGGCAGGAGGGAGAAGGGAGCCTAGGTCTGGAAGGGAAGGACTGGAGGGAACAGACTGGCGGCAGGTAGCTCTGTGCCCATTTCTGGTGGCCTCCTGACGCCGAGAGAGCCAGTGAAGAAAGAACCAGAACCCCTTCACTCTGAGTTGTTTCAGAAGCAAGCTTCCTGTGGCTCAGTCAGCCTCCCCAGGGGCAGAGGCCATCTGGGGAGGAGGAACACCCCCTCTTCCAACCAAAGCCCTGATAAAAGGAACAACTAGGGTTTCCCTTCGGGACCAGCAGGATGGACTAAGAGCAATTTTCTGGGTCCCTCAGGCCCCACATACCACTTGTCATTTCTCATCAATGCCTAAAATGCCTTTGCCAAAAGCTGTGCCTCTCCCGCTAAGCCATGCCATGGCGGGTCAGGGAACTCCAAGTGAAGGGAAAACTGTGACACAGAACCTAGAGCCTCGGTTTTACTCGATGTGGGAAGGTGGGGAGGGGAGAACTGCTTTCATATCACAGATAAACTTGGGCATAGTGAGGAGTGGATGCCTCATCCACATGCACTTTTTTTTATTAAAGACAGGATCAGCTGGGCACAGTGGCTCACTTTGAGAGGCTGAGGGGAGCAGATCTCTTGACCCCAGGAGTTCAAGATCAGCCCAGACAATTTAGTGAGACCCTGTATAAAGAAAGAGAAGAAAGAAAGGAAGGAAGGAAGGAAGGAAGGAAGGAAGGAAGGAAGAAAGAAAGAAAGAAAGAAAGAAAGAAAGAAAGAAAGAAAGAAAGAGAGAAACAAAGAAAGGCAGTCTTGCTGTGTTGCCCAGGCTGGTCTCAAACTTCTAGCCTCAAGTGATCCTCTCACCTCTGCCTCCTGTGTAGCTGGGATTACAGGCATGAGCCACTGTACTCAGCTTGCATGCACTTTTGAGGTAATATATAATTCTTCAATGACACATCTCCTGAAACTATTCCAACCTCTCCTCTCCCTTTTCCTGATTTTTGTTATTTTGGGTCTTCTGGTTGCTGCCTTTCGGACTTTCAATATCTTTAAATCTATCTATCTATCTATCTATCTATCTATCTATCTATCTATTTTCCTTCCCTCCTTTCCTTCCTTCCTTTTTTCCTTCCTTCCTTTCTTCCTTCCTTCCTTCCTTCCTTCCTTGCTTCTTTTCTTCCTTCCTTCCTTTCCTTATTTCTTTATTTCTTATTATTAATGCATAAGCTCTAGATAGCGCCTATCACCCCGCCTCTGGGAGGGATGTGGGAATCTATATCCTCTGCTCCTCCTCCAGGTTTCTGTGAGCCACAGCATTACTTTTATATCATCACAGTTTCAAGTCTTCTGCACTTTGTCTATGGGTTGTGTCTAAGAATGAAGCTGAGCCCACTGAGTGCCGCTGAGTTGCACCTTCGCGTTCCTGTGGAAACACAGCCACAGCTCCCCATTCTTAGGGGAGCCTCGGGGGAAGTCCAAGAGGCACGGGCTGTGGAGCCTATCGGGTCCCATTCAGAGACAAACTCAAGTCAACACCCTTTAGAGGCAATACCTCAGTGGAAGGCGGTGCAGTTACAGTGTAACCGGGACTATCAGTCATCTAGTGTAAATGGCTGGTGAGCAGATCCTTCTGGTTTTGCTGGGGAGGCAGAGGAGGGCATGAAGAAGGCAGAGACTTATGTGCCTGGAGTGGGAATAGTCCACGGGGCTGGGGGCAGGTGGTGCCCAAAAGAGCAGTTAGTAGCAGAAACAGGAGGCTGGGAACTGAAAAACAGCCCAGCTCACAGATGTCTCTTGGCTCAGCCCTGTTTACCTTCAGGTGATCAAGGACAAACAGTATGAGTGCTCTGGGGTGTTGACCATGCCCTTGTACACACAGCTTCCCTGGACTTAATGAAGATTAGATTTGGGGACATGATTTTTGGTGGTTTAAAAAAAAAAAAAAAGAAAGGTCTGGCTTTTTATAAAGCAGACTCTTTGCCGAAGACTGCAGGAGTCATTACGCTGAGAGAAGAAACCTTCACCCAAGTACATATTGTATGATTTCATGTATATGGGTGAAGTCACAGAACAGGCAAAACTAAATCTGGTAGAAAAAAAACACAATCAGAACAGTTGTCACTTGGGGATGGGGCAGGGATTTATTGGGCATGGGGGAGCTTTCTGGAGTCATCCTCATGTTCTGCACCTTGATAAGGATTTGAGATGCACAGGTGTAGGCGTTTGTCAGAACTCATGTATGGCACATTGGAGAATTGTGCATTTCCTTGTGTGTAAAACTTATCTCCATAGAAAAAAATAACTGTGACAAATATTGAACTCTGTTAATGATATGATGCTGACGTATTGGCCTAAATGGCTACTGATGTCTGCACCGTGCTATGAAATGCTTCCAAAAATACAAGGGATCGATGGATGGATAGAGCAATGGGTAGTTGGGTAGATATGTGTTCTGCAACACAGAACAAAACGTTAAGGGAAGACTCTAAGTGGCGGGTATACGATGTTCATCATAGAAGTCTTTCAACTTTTCTATACGTTGGAGAAAAATTTTTCATGATAAAATGTGGAGATAGGAAGAATTAGGGTCAGAGAACCATCCTACCTCCATAGGACCCTCTCAGTTCCTCTCCCAAGGCCTTGGTTTGTTTGCTTTGGTGGAGCAGAGGCCAGCAGCTGTTCTGTAGCTCTCTTCCCTGGCTTCTCTCTCACACTATCCCCTGTGTTCATTTGCTTGGGCAGTCCCAATAACCACTGTAGATGTCATTGGACTGCCAGACACATGGAAATCTGCATCTCACAGACCCCCCAACCCTTCCCTGTTCTGAGAGCCAAAGGGTCCTGCTTCCCAGGTAACCACTTGCCCAGCAGGCTAGTGGCCCCCCTTCTCTGTATTCAAAGCCAAGAATGCTCTTTCTCTCCCACTCCCAGGCATAGACATAAGCAACAGGTATAGTTCCTACATGGCTCTTGCTTCATTCTTTCATTGCTTTTCTCTCTGCCTGGGCTTGAAGGCTTTCACCAGTAAGGTCTTACACATTATTCATCCGGCTACTTCTAGGCAAGTCCGCTTGAACTGTCTCTACCAGCCCTACCCCCACCCTCTTCACCAGAGGATAAGCATTTTTTTCATGTTTATAGAAACTATCATAACCCTTCAGAAAATTCCACACTATCCAGTCTCTGATCTAATACCCATACCCTGGGAAGTTTTCCTTTGTGTCTAACCTGAATCCTGCATGCTGCTTTTCTCTAGAAGCTGAGGGGCCTGGGGCTTGGGGTCTGTGGTTCTTGATCTGGGTATGCTCATGTCAGGTGTGCAGGGCTGTGTTTGTGTAATTGGTGGGGCAGCAAAATCAGGGGCACTAGGGTCAAACCAACCTTTCTTCCCTACTGGCCCGTTATCCTACACTCCACCCAGGCACCCGGTGTGACTGGGCTACTTGAGGTGAAAGAGCAAGTCCCCACCCCACCCCCACCCCAGTCTTCCTGGGCTGAGGACTTGTCTCAGATGACACTTCCCCACCCAGAGGACAGCTAGTGTGGTTCACCTTGGGTTAACCCATCTGGAGGCAGCAGCCCCAGGGGCAGGACCCAGGATGGGACATTCAGTCAACAGGTAAGCACTCTTGTTAAAATGTTTAGTATGTTTCGGTCCGCAAAGGAGACAAAACAAGCAAACATCCCAAATCTTATGCTCCCGCAATGAAGCCTCCCATTAGAGCCAAATCCCTACTTCCCAAACCCCAACTTCCTCAGACAAATCTAAGCCTACAGAACAATTTACGTGACAGTCTTAGAGTAAGGGCAGAAAATGGAATAGGAACCATGTATGTGACAACAACAAACTCTCTACTTGGTCTGGGGGAGGCCGGCATGTCTTTCACATTTACAGAAGAAGAAACTGAGACCTCAGTTGGTGAAATGCCTCCCTCAAAGTCAACACAATGCCCTCTTCTCGAAGCCATCCTCAATGTTCACAACTTCCTGAGCGTAAGTCACAAACCATCATTTTTCAGCCTGTCAGTGTATAGAAATAAGAGCACAAGGCTAGAAGTCAGGAACCCTGAGAGCTAACCCAAGCTTGAGCATATCCTAGGTGGGGGTAACGGATCCTCAGTCTCCACATATGCAAAATGGGGATAAATAGCTTCAGAAAATGCATACTAAAGCACTCTATAAACTCTAAGTGCTCTACAAATGCAAGGAATTATTAAAGCACTATTTTTTCTTAATTTCGATTAGTAGCACAACTTCATCTATCACCTGCTTACTATAAGAGACAATAAGAGGGGCCTGGAAATTACTAACCCACAGGGTTCTTTCCTGATCCGAAAGACCTCCAATGCTTGCTTTCTCTTCTCACTCTAAGCAGGAGACAGAGGTGAGCCAAGCAGGAAGACTATGCCCTCATCCAATGAGGCTTCACTTATGCTAGGGCATTAATTACCAAGCTTCCATTGTTAAAGATGCACAGGGCTAAGTGACCCGGAAGACCCTATACTAGAATCCAGAGTCTGGGTAGGTCTGGTGAGCTAGTGAATCAAAGGTCCTCCAGACCTCTATTTACAGGAAAGGAAGAGTCCCTGTGATCAAATCCCTTGGCGCAGAGAAGAACTCAGGAAATGGGCTTCTATGACCTCTTTCCCCAGCTAGGCCCTTGGGTTCCATCCAGCCATTAGAGAGGGGGTTGGGGGGACGGTGTAGGACTACAGCAGAAGCAGAAAGAGCTGTTCTCACCAGGGACTTAATAAGACTCAGGACCCATGTGTGTGTTAAAGACTAAAGTCCCGTTATAAAGAGAACCTCAATACAGTAGATTACAGAATATAGGAGTTTTTCTCTTCTTGGGACACTAGTGAGTCTCAAAGTGAGCAGTCCAGGCTGCTGGCATTCTCGGCTTCCTGAGGTCATTCACAGGCCCAGGTTCCTTCCCTCTGTTGCTTTCCCACTTGCCAGGCCGTTGTCATCATGCATAGTGAAAGCTGGGTCCCCACCACATCTAGGCTCCAGCTGGCAGGAAGAGGAGAGGGCATGCAGGAAGCATGCCCAGCAACTCAAGACCCAGACCTGTAAGTGGCCGGCCTCATTCTCCATTCCACAGTCCAGTGAAGACTCAGCCACATGGCCACACCTCATTACAAGGAAGGCTAGGAAGTGGAGTCCCGCTTGGCCACCATGTGTCCTACCATAATGCAGTCTCTGACAGTGGATAGCTAGCAGTCTGCACCATAGCACCATCAGGGTTAGGACAACACAGTGTGACACAGATTGGAGAGATGCCACAATCCACACTTCTGCATGGTACACGATGTGGCAGCTGGTCATAGTGTGCCCTGAGACGCTGGGCCCTCAAGGGTTGGAGCTCCAGGACATGGCACCAGAGCAGGAGAGCAGAATTCCCAGGAGGGACCCTGTCTCCATGACCCGTGGGCAAGAGACAGTAAGACCAATTCTGGAGCAGAAGAGTCTACCCAGAGACACCCCAGAGACTCCCAAGCATAACCACGGCAAACTATAGCTGAGGAAGGACAGGAGCTCTGAGCCAGAGGGAGGGGACACAAGCCAGCAAAATGTGAGTAAGTCGCAATCACATGAGCTCACCAGCTGGTGGGGTGTGGCTGCAACTGAAGCACATCTTTGGAACCCTTGGATCTCCAAAGAGCATAACTACAACCACAATAAATTATGGTTATTCTAATTGCCCAGGGGCAGGACCCAGGATGGGACGTTCAGTCAACAGGTAAGCACTCTTGTTAAAATGTTTAGTATGTTTTGGTCCGCAAAGGAGACAAAACAAGCAAACATCCCAAATCTTATGCTCCCGGAATGAAGCCTCCCATTAGAGCCAAATCCCTGACAACACGTGGTCAAGTATCTAACTGCAGTTACCACCTGAGAGTGCTATGGGAGTGCAGGTACAACCAGAGCACACGGCAGGCATCAGGGAGATGTGGCTTGAGCTGAAGTGCTTTGGAAGCCGAGGCGAGAAGGGAGAGCATTCCAAGCTGGATGGGGAGAGGGCATAGAGAAAGGGCAGTGTTAGTGGGCTGGGCCCTCTGGGGCTGAGAAGTGTTAGACCTTGAGCTAAGTGCTTTTCATGCATTACTTCGTTTAATCTTCCCAAAGTCACTCTGAGGTAGGTGCTGCTGCTACCCACATCTTGCAGATGAGGAGGCCGAGAGCTCAGGGAAGTTTATTAACTCGTCCATAATCACACAGCTTGTTTCTGGAGGGGACAGAGCCAATCTCAGGACACTCCAGTTGCACACAGAGCCTGCACTCAGTCTCCTCGCCAGGGCCAGTGGGGGTGTCAGAACTTCTCAGGCAAACTTGCTCCTGCCCTTGGCAAAGAGCCCCAGATGGTCACATCCCAGGCTGGCTAGCCCCTGCTGCCTCTGAGCTCCCTGCTCGGTGGAGCAGCTCAAGTCCTGCCTGCAAGCTTGGCGTCCTGCCTGCCCCCTGAAGATGTCTTCAGCAGGAATCACAGCCAACGAACGTACCAGCAGGACGAGACAAGCTAAATGCTCAAGAGGCTCCCAGGAAACAACGCGGCCCTGTGGGCAAGCCAGGCCAGAGCACAGTCCTGGAGCGCTGACAGGAATTGGCCCCAGCTGACCAAGAACCCACTCGCTCGGTGATCTGTTTCCTGTACTCTGGGGGTGAAGGTACTTCTTGAGGGTTGGACCCCAGCGCCACTCAGCCAGGCTTTGTCACACCTACCTAAGGCCTGCCTGCTGTGCTGGGAGACCCAGAGAAGTGGCCCCAGCTGAGGTCCCAGCAGGCCAGTCCCTGTTTTCCTCCTCCACCCTCACACTGGGCCCACTTTGCTCAGGGAATCCCATGCACAGTTCACACTTGACCCCAATCCCACATGGAGAGTGGAGTTTAGGCTGGTCAGGGCACCCGAGTGTGTCCCAGACTAAAGCCCTGGCTTGGTTCCAGTGTCCTTCCTAGGGTGGACATGCCCTTTCTCTAGGGCTGCAAGCCTATCCTTGACCCTGCTACCATCTCCACCTTAGCCGTCGGTGATCAGTTCTGGGGAGGTTGCTGGAAAGGGGGAGGGTAGAATAAGGGAGCTAAGTACCCTGACCTTGGCAGGTAAAAAACCCCACAGCAATAGGAGGTTTGCTTTGCAGAGGGGTGCTGATAAATTTCTGGACTTGTTCCCCAAACACTCATGGTAGACACATGCCCGTCCACGCTCCCTTCTCTCCAGTGTGAACTGGAGCAGCCCCTGCTGCAAGACTCTGTTCTCGCAAAAGCTGCCTACGCCTGTGGATCTGGCTCTAGAGAGCCTGGTTTATTCCTCAGGCAGGAAAGCTCCAGGTATCTAGAAGGTGAGAGGGCTCAGCTGCATCCAGGGCTAGGCAAAGGACCACTGGTCACCAGGGAGCATGTGGAGGGGAGAAGGGAGGAAGAGGAAAGGTGTACTACATACCCAAGTCCCCCTCTCTTTTAGACAAGCGGTCTCACTCTTGTTCAAAATTCTCACTGCAGACACACACACACACACATACACACACACACACACACATTCACTCACACCCTTTCCACTTGGCACCTTCCAAAAGGAGAAAAGGCAGAGGGGGCTGGGGCTCCAGGGCTCAGGTGCAGGTACTGCCACCATGGTTTTGCTCTGCTGGAGAAGCTTGGGTGGGGAGCCTTCTGGAACCCATTCTGCCACTTGGCTGCATCTCTGGGAGACTGTGAGGCAAGACCTGCAAACGGGAGCTCTGCACTCCTGGCTCCCCGGGACAAGGGAGCAAGGGCCATTCACTGTGCAGTTGAGAAGGGCCTCGCCTAGCTGGGGTATGGCTGAAGGGCTGATTACACTGCGCTATCAGAGAGATGATGGAGATAAGCAGATGGCCATGCCACTAGTGGTCATTCCTGGGCCCTGTCTTTGTGCCGGAAGGAAAGGAATTCACCTTACAACCGCACCTCCTTTTTTGCCACTCGGCCCCCTTCACAGATGAATAAATTGAGCCTGGCAGTTTAATACTTTGCCCTAGGTCTCATGACTAGCAAACCCCAGAGCCAAGATCTGAGCCTAAAGTTTTCTTTCTTCCAGTACATTCTGATGTCTCGCAAGTGCTTGTGATACAATCCCAGGCCTCAAGGAACCACCGGGAGACAAAACTAACCTAGAAGACCCAGAATACCTCACTTTCCACCGGCAGTGAGGTTCAGACTGCATAGCTGTTGGCACTCGGAAAACAGAGGTCTGTGTGGTCAGGAGTCACCAGGGAGGAAGAGTCAGGTGGGCTGGATCAGGTGGTGGGTATTAGGCACCTTCCAGTCTCAGACTCTTTCCTGGAGAATGTGGAATAGGAAGAGGGAGATGGGAAGGTATCATTTTCCTATGACTTTACTGCAGTCAGAAAAACCACCTCTGCCATAATACCCTCTCTGCCTAAGCCAGATCCTAGAGATGGGGTGAGGCCTGGTGCCCAAGATTCTCAATTCCATGCTTCTCCAGCTCTCTCAGTTCTCCCTGAATTGGGGGTCTACATCCCCTGCTTAGAAGCAGCCCCTACACCCAGGTTAATATGTGCTTGGCTTAAGGCCCCAGTGTCAGGATTGTAGCCAAGAGGCCCATCAGTCAACATTAACCACCTGGAACTCACCTCCTCCTTAACTCCAGCCCCAATCTCAGCATTCCCAGGGCAGTGTGAGCTGCCCTAAACACCCTCACCCAGGCCAATTTCTGGTTCTGAGCAGAATCCTTTCCTCTTTCTAGAAGCTGCCGGACCCACCCACCTAGGAGTTGTATCCCCCTGGGCTCCCAAGCCCTGACGCTGCAGACCCGCTTCCCCCACACCCCCAACCCCAACCCTAAACCACTCCTAAAGGAGTGCCGAGTTCAGATGGGCAGAACAGTCCCTCTGCAGCGGCAGCTGGCATATCCCCACCTCGGAGCCCAGGGTGTGTCTGGGTAATGACCGAATGGGGAGTGGGAGGGGGTCCCCACATGACTTCTTGCCCACTTTGTGGAGAGAGGGCTTGGTTTGTGCTCCAGAGCCAGGATGGAGGGATAGGATGGGGTCCTGAGGCAGGCACCGACCTGAACCGTCTCCTCAGCTCTGCCATTATCTCTGTCGGTGACTTTGGGCAGGTCCCTGGCCCTCTCTGGGGCCTCAGGTATCTCATATGTAAAATGAGAAAGGTGAACCAGATGGACCCTAAGGCCCCTTCCTTGTCTCCCGTTCTATGGTTTGTGCCACGTCCTTTCCTCTGGCCTCAGATGTGCAGGGATCATGGTCAATGCTGACCTGACTGTCTCCAGACAAGAACTGTCCAGACCCTCGCCATCTCAGAGTCCACCCTAAGGTTCCTCCTAACATATTGTCCCCCAGCTCTGTCGTTGTGTGTATTCTAGAAGCCTCCTCTGCCTGCTCCTGCCAGGGTCTTGATCTCCCAAAGAACTGGTTCTCACTGGGTCTTGCATGCCCAGTGCCTAGCACAGTGCTGGGCACATGCTAGGAGTTCCCTGTGTTGAAAGACCAAGCACTGGTTGGCATCACCCTACTCATCTTGCCTTCCATGTCTCCTGACCAGCCTAAGATACTCACAGCTGGGGTACTTGAGCCCCTGGGCTTCCCAGGGGAGAGAAGTGAGGATTCGCCTCTCCTTGGGTACCTCCGCAGTCCCACCAGTCCACAAGCACTCATGAAACTGGCAGCCGCACAGGGCCAGGCCAGATCCTGCCACTGAAGGGCAGGGTGGTGAAGACTCTGCTGTCTTTAGCCTTAAGGTATTTGCTTAAGTCATTGGGCTGCTCTGCCCAAAACATGTTCCTGCCCACACCCTTGGCACCCACACAGGGCACACGTGCAAGAAGCCAGCAGGTGCAGATAAGACCAGAGGCCCAAGGATGGACAGAGATGGCAGAATTTGTCTCCTTTTTGCAGGTCTAGCCTTAGTTTGCTCATCTGAAAAATAGCTGTTTCTTAGCAAGATCAGCTCAAAGGTGAGATGTGTCAGGAGAGAACCTTAGGAATACTTTGGGTTTATCTGCATAACTCAGTGTTATGTGTGACTGTTCAGTGTGACCGTGTGTATGTGTGGTCACAAGCTCTGGATCACAGGGGAACACAGGGATGGGCTTTAAGGCAGAGAATCTTGGGTGCGTTCAGAAGTCGAAGAGGACTTGGGAACAAGCTGGAAATCCCTTCTAGAAACAGTGCTTCCAGGGGCAGCCACCATCCAACTTCTTCCTGGGAGTCCTCCCCCACCTGGGGTCTATAGCTCAGGTGTCCAGGCTGCAGCTGTGACTGACCTTCCTGCCCTCCTCTTGCCGGAAGTCTTCCCGGCTCCTTCTTTGTCCCCTGGAGGGCTGATCTGGGCACCTCTCCCCTGTACTCCCATAGCACCCTATGTTCCATGCTGCAATGGTTTCTTCGCCTTCCTATCTTCCTCACCAGATTCTGAGATCTTTTCAGGACAGGGATTGTGTCTGATTTATTTCATTTTCCCCAAGACAGGATCCTGGCACTTGATAAGGGGTTTCCAGTGAATGAATAAATGAATGAATGAATGAATGAATGAATGAATAAACGAATGCAGCATCCCACCCTAGGGCTGGGGGTGAAGTAGGTTGCTTCCAAAGGATTCTCTCTCCTGCTCCAGAGAGAGGCATAGGGTTGCTGTTCATCGCTTTCATCATGAAACACAGACGATTTAGCAAAACTCAAGGCTGAGCTGCTATGGCTGTTAATGTGTCCTTGGCTCCTTTCTCTTTGTTTCTGAGTCTTTGTCTCCATCACTTTTTCCCTGTGTTTCTATTTCTGTCACCTATCTCTCCATATCTTTGTGTTCCCTCCACCAAACCTAAATTTGTCCACACTTTAATTCTACCCAAGATACCCCTAAGATGCCTTTTCAGCCATCAGGGCACTCCCCCTCCTGTCTTCTGCTTCCCTAGCCTCTGATCTGGTTTCCTTCTTCCTGGGCCTCCCACCAATGACGAGCCCCAGATTCTGAGGCCCCTGTCCATCTTCCTTGGTGACTTCAGAGGAATCTCTGGGCTCATCTATCTCTACTGCCCCTATAATGCAAGGGCTACCTGCCCAGAATTTTGCTGAGACAGTAGAAAAGTTTTGAGGAGGACAAACAACAAGTTTCCAATTCCAGCATGTATCCTGGAGGCCCCAGACATCTTCATCCAGGTTACGTTAGGAGTTATACCTGCAAGGGAGCCTGATAGTATCTAAAAGGTATGGTCTTTTGTAGGATCTCATCCTTAGCTTCGCAGGCTCAAAGGTTAAGGTGATATCGTAGACTAAGCAGAGGATTTGAAGCCATTTTAGCCAAGTTAGATTCCTGTCTCTTCCATCCAGATCTTTGTGATCTTGGACAAGTGATTTCACTTCAGTCAACTCAGTTTACTCATCAAAAAATGACAGTAACATGCCTATATGTTTGGTATAAGAATTAAACCAAATCACCTGTGTGAAAACCAAGGGTTACTGTGGAAACTAGGTCAGACTCAGGAGATACTAACTCATATTAATAAAACTCACACTGGACCAATGGGTAGCCCAGAATGTCCATGGGTCATTTAAAAGAGAAGCATGCCTGCAAAAGCAGCCCTAGATGCTCCAGCCAGCTGGGCAGTGCATTCTCTGCCCTAAAGGACGTACAACCAGAAGATTCCCTGGTGGACATGATGTCTCAGCAAGGGGACTTAGTTGTTTGATCTTGATGGCCACTGTCACCTGGCTATAGGAAGAACCTAATGACTCATCTGCTTTCTAGGAATTTCCTGGCCAAAGTTTAGAACAGGTCAGGCTACCCATGACACTGGACAATACTGAAGATGCATGGATAAATTCTCGCCCTCTGGCATTTCTTTGTTTAAAGACTCTATCATACAACTGTTCATTCATTCCTCAAATCTATATTGAGCTCCTCCTGAGTGCCAGGCACTGGGCTAGGTGGGTAGGGATACAAAAGAGGCACTGACCCCTTGCCCTCCTCAGGGAGTTCACGGTGTTTTCAGGAAGACTGACAATTCCATACATAATGACCATTAATTGTGGTCAGTGTTATGAGAGTGAAGCCGAGGAAGCCAGAGGAACGAACGTGCAACATGTCAGCTAAGTCCACACAGGGGTCTGGGGAAGGGGTCCCCGAGGCAGCGTCCATGCACACATCCCTCAGCCGGGTGTCAGGGCACACTTGGGTCACTTGAATTCTGGCTCTCTTCAGCCGGTTGTCTGGCTACACCCTGACAACTCTGAGTGACCTCGGGTGTTTCCCTAGTCCCCACAAGCAAAACATCTACAAACTATCCCTTGGGTTGGGCTTGCAGACAATTCACTCTTTCATTCATTTAACAAATATTTATTGAGTCCCTATTATGTACCGAAGCTAGCTCATTTCACCATGGGGAACTTTCGCCCCAACTTCCAGAGGTGCCTTACTGAAGCCCCCTGCACTGATTCCAGCCCACTTCAGAGCCTCTGGTTTCTTTTGGAGAGATGGGAGGACAACTGAGAATGAGGAGAGTGCAGCCCTTGATGTCTCAAAGAACGGGCACCTGGTGTCAGGTAGGGACTCTCCCTCCCAGGAAGTAAATTAAGAAACTCCCCCACCCACCCTCCCACCCACTGTCCAGAATTGCTTTCTGAGGTCCTTCCACAGCACTCAATGGGCCTGGGATGGGCAGCTCTGCTGGCAGCAGCCGGAGCAGTGCCATGACCCAGGGAGACATTAATTCCTGGAAGCAGCAGAGGGCTGTGATTGGAGATTTGCTAGCCTTCAGGTCGCCTTTCATAACTGTTCTAAGTCCAGTTTCTTGAGCTCTTTCACCAGATTCTAAACCCCTGTGTTCTCTTTGCACACTACCTGGAGGGCCAGGAATAATTTCCCCCATTGCACTGATGGATAGACCAAGGCACAGAGCTCACAAGCGACTTAAAATTGGGGACAGAACTGGGAACCAGGTCTCCACCACAAACCAAAACCGCCTAAAGGCTCCCAGGGCCTCCCAGACATGGTTCTTCCCCTTCCCCAGGGGTGTTCAGAGGACTACTGTCTTCCCACCCCCTAGATCTCCAATCTTCAAAGCAAGCAGCCCCAAGAGCACACCCCTCAGGTGGCCTCAATAGCACCCATTGTCCAAGAGGCTCTTTGGCCTGACCCCCAGCCCCATAAGCAGCAGGACAGCAAGCTCAGAGGAGCTTGTCCTGCCTTGTCCCCCTCCTCTGCCTCGTCCCCCTCCTCCCGGGCCGCCTTGGGGGAGCCTGTGGGGCAGGAGCCCCGCTGAATGTGACCTATTGTCTTCGGGGTGGATTTAGGAAGTGCCAAGCTCCCATCAAACAGCCCTGCTCCCCAGGTAAAACAAAAAAAGGGCTGTTCATTTGGGACCTTTCCCCCCTTATCTCCTTTTCCTATCTCCTCAGGCTTAGCTATGGTGTAGTGTTCAAAACCACTTCCCCTCTGAGCCAATCAGAAGCCGGGGCTCACCCCGTGGCCCTGAGGAAAAGTTATTTATAAACGCCTCCCTGGATTATTTGAGCAGAGCCCTTTCACACACCTCAGGAACACCTTTCGGCTGCCCGCTCCCCAGACACACCTGCAGCCCTGCCCAGCCGGCTTTGCTCACCCACCGGTAAGCCCCACCCAGCCCAGCCCACCCCACTGGGCTGGGGTCAACCCTGCAAGAGGGCAGGCACCAGGGGTACCGAGAGGAGGGATGACAGGAACCAACTGCCAACCTGAGCACAAGTAGGAAGGACACTCTGGCCCCTGGAGTCTGAGAGCAGCCTCCCAGCCCTTCTCCTCTGAGGAGCCCTTCGGGTCTTCACATCCATGTAAGGACCTGGGCTGCAAGGCTGGGCTTGGCTGAGGGAGTGAGTAGGGTGAGGGTGTGGTGGAGGAGGTCGCCGGACCCCGAAACAGAGCGAGGCAAGGGCCTCCGAGGGAAAGGAAAATGTTAGACCTTCCTCCGCGCCAGCCTTTGAAGCTGTGGGCTGCTCCTCTCCCTTTCCTTTCAAGTCTTGGAGGCAAAAGCTCTTAATGCTTGACTCACCAGCCTACTCTGTGTGGCTGTCTCCCCATCCTTCTACCCCCTAGACATCCTCCTTCACTCATTTACTTCTCCACCAGCTCGGGGAACTTAGCATGGACTACACAGAATCCCATGTGTCCCCATTAGTCCTGAGAAGTTGGAAGAGGTGGAGGGGGAGGAAACCGAGGAGTGGGAGAAGGTGAGCAAGGGACCAGCTCCATCAGGCAGGCGGGTGGGCGGTAGCTGGACCTGGGACGCCCGACTCATTGGTGAATGCTTCAACACAGAAGGGCTTGGGCCAGGACAGTGGATGGGCAGCCAGCTCTCCAGGCTCTCAGTCTCCAAACCCCTCATCCTGCAGCTCCAAGGGGTTCCAAGCCACTCTCAGGCGGTGCCACCGTTCCTCAAAACCAGCCCAGAGGGTCCCCAGCTGAGACCTAACAAAGCTTTTATTATTCCAGCATCAACTGCCCCCTTACACTTGGCCCCACGGGTCTGAGCACCAGAAGAAGACCTTGGAGTGACACAGCCCCCCAAGTGGGCAGACTGAGAGAGGGCTTTCCCCCTGAGTGGCTTCACTCATGCAGATGACCCTTTCTCAGAGCCCCCACAGTCCCCCCCCACCTCCCTCATCCTGGCCCTGGCATTCAGAACCTGGCAAGACCCTGCTTGGGCAGCATGGAGACCAGCACAGCCAGGAGCACCTCCACTGCCAGGATGGCCTTCCCAGGCACTTCCCAGAGCTAGCCACCTGCTCTCTGAGTCTCATTTGTATAAACCCTGGGGCAGAGACGGACTCCTCTTTATCTTTTAGTGCCCAGAGTTTTCCGGAGATTGGCATATACCAAATATTCAAGAGTGCCTCTTAAACCGTACTAAACAGCCAGACTGACCCTCGTGAACTTGCTGGGGGAGTCGAGGACCAGCTCAACACTAACTAAGCTTTGGGGGCTGTGGGGTCCCTACTTGGAAGATGGAGGGGGCAGAGCCACCCCTTCAAGGGGAGTTGATCTTCACTGGATGCCTCTCTGGGCTTTTGCCTGGATTTCTGGGACCAGAGCAGCTGGGCCCTTCACTGGTCTCCTTGCCCAGGCCCTGCTTCCAAGTGAAAGCAACCCCAGTCTCCTTAAAGACTTCTAGGAATTTAACCTCAAGTGCCCATTCCAGGGAGCCCATGACCTTGTCAGTCTTGCTGTTAGGAAGTGATTCTCAAAGTCTAGCCTTGGTCCCTCTTTCTGGAGCCTATTTCCTCAGCCCAGCACCCATTCCCAGCAGGGAAAGTGCAGAGGGAGGGAGAGTCGGCCTGGAGCTAAGGAATGGGGATTTGGGGGGTGGTATCAGTGAATCTCTCCCCTACACGGGATGAAGTCTCTAAGACACCTTAGGGACATCTCATCCTCCCCTACACTGAGGAGGAAATTAGACTGGGGTGAGGATCAGGGAGAGATTTGCCCTGGAAACACAGAGACAGTAGAAGGAAAAGGAGTGTTTAAAAATGCCTTGAGGGGCTGGGCGCAGTGGCTCAGCCTGTAATCTCAGCACTTTGGGAGGCCGAGGAGGGCAGATCACTTGAGGTCACGAGTTCAAGACCAGCCTGGCCAACATGGTGAAACCCTGTCTCCACTAAAAACACAAAAAAAATTAGCTGGGTGTCATGGTGCGCACCCGTAATCCCAGCTCCTGGGGAGGCTGAGGCTGGAGAATTGCTTGAACCCAGGAAGTGGAGATTGTGGTGAGCCGAGATCGTGCCACTGCACTCCATCCTGGGTGACAGAGGGAGACTCCATCTCAAAGAACAAAAACAAAAACAAAAAAACAAAACAAACAAACAAACAAGTCTTAGGGGTGCAGAGGCCTCTACATCCTTCCTCCTCCTGCCAGGGATGCAGTCTCCCACTGAGACCCCAGCCAGCTTG
Organism: Hylobates moloch; assembly: GCF_009828535.3. Taxonomy (NCBI): domain Eukaryota; kingdom Metazoa; phylum Chordata; class Mammalia; order Primates; family Hylobatidae; genus Hylobates; species Hylobates moloch. The sequence goes on from NW_026652293.1 coordinate 7,874,329, forward strand.
TCTGTCCCAGCTCACATTCACACCTGGGTCACTCAGAGGCTGCTTTGACCCTGTGACCCCCACCCTGGATGAGGCAGGGAGGCAACCAGCAGCTAGAGCAAAGGGGAAACCTCAAGGTGACCTTTCCTCTTCCCAGAACACAGCAACCAGCTGGCTAGGAACCAATGATAAGGACGCCAGGGTGGGTTGGCCAAGCCGGGGCTGTTCCCGTACCTGGCACACATGCGTCAAAAACCCCCTCCCCCACATGCACACCCCCGACAGGACTGAGGGAGGAAGTCAGCCTGGGCCACAGTGACAGGATCACCTCCAGATCCGACCAAAACCCACAAATGGGCCCCTCACCGTCCTGCTCCGCAGATGTTCTACCCTCTTCTGACAAGATTTTCTGCTGTTCCTCTCATCAAGTCCTGGGAAAATTTGGAGGGGTTAAGGCATGGGGCAGCGGGTATAGGGGCAGATGGAAAAAGGAAAGCCAAAAAAAGGCAGAGTGCCCACTAGAGATGGCAGAGCAAGAAAGAGGCTCCTCTGGAGTCATAGCAGTAATGATAATAGTTGGAGTTTATTGCATGCTTCTCATGGCCAGGTGCCATTCCAAGCCTTTCGGTGCATCCACTCGGGCACTGCCTCTGCCTGAGCCCATCTCTGCCCAAGCTCATCTCTGCCTACAATATTTGGATGGTGTTGACAGAGATCTTGTCAGAAATGTGACTGGGAGAAGGTACCAGGCGCTTGTTTGGCATGAGCTCATTGGAGGAGAAATCCTGGAGAATCTCAAGAGGGGATCTGCTCCAGCCTGTGCCCTCCCTGCAGGGTCTATTTTCTCTTTGCTTCCCCTCTCCCAGCTCTTCCACCTCGCAGGACCCCCTCATCCCCTCTGCTCCAGATTTGACCCACTCTCCTGCCAGGGCATGGGAATGGCCCATGCACCCACATCTCCTGCCCTCTGCTCTCCCCGGCTCACCCCCTACTCCCCTTAAAGCCTACAGACCCCCTCTAAGTCCCTTCAGCTCTTTGGGACCTGCCCCCCTTCCCTGCACAGTGGAGGAGGGGCAGGGTCACCCTTTTGTTTCTCAGTATTATCACATGGCACCTGCTATTTATCCTTGGCCCGGTAGGGGGATGGAAGGCAGTGGAGGGGTGGTGGGGGCAGGGCTTGTAGATACACACCTCTGGCAATAGGGCACTTGACTTTTTTTTCCAGCGATGCTGACATCACTTAGCATGGCTGTTTGTTTGTTTAACTGGGGATCAGATTGTTATGTTCCCTATACCTGGCTCTCTTTCTTGCTCCCTCTTCCACTTTCCCGCCCCTAACATAGCACCTAGCATCGTGAGACACCCTCTCTGAGGATTCCCTGGGACTCCCATCCCTGCTAGTTCTCTGAGGCTCCTCCTCCCCACCATGCCACTCACCCTTTTCCATCACTCCCATCCCCCTTCCCTCCACCTCTTGCCCTCACCTGAAGGGCTGGCTGGGGATGAAATACACTTGTCTTTTACGTCCCACCCCACCTCAACCCCTATTCTTGGAATCAGGAAGTGCGTTGAGGGCGCCTTCTCACCAGGAGCTGGGGCAGTTCCTGTGGCTGCAGATTTGCAACTCTGGCCATCATAGTCCTGGGAAACCAAGGTCAGGAGGGAACCAGAGCCCTCGAGAGGAGTAACAGAATCCAGAGGTCCTGTCCCATCAGCTGGGGTGGCAAGGTCACCAGGGTGGTCAGAAAGGGGCATTCTGAGTGCCACTCAGGGAAAACATTGTCCTGGGATCAGCTTTGTCCCTGGAAGGTCTGAAGCCCCTTCGAATAGGAACACTGGAGTTAAATCAAGTGCAGTTTCTTTATCTGCAAAATGAGACAATTGCACCAATGTGGTCCTCGAGTTCTCTTCTACACAAAACTTTCTGACTCTGACTGGCTGCTGGGTTCTCCTCTTTAGGCAAACTCAGGATTGTGAAAGCTCCCAGAGCCTTCTCCCCTTCAGCATCCTATTTCTGGGATGGGCAGAGGGCATGGGAAAGAGACAGATTTGGTATTCCAGTAAAGCAAGGGAGGCTTTTCCTCTGTTAGCCTGTGTCAGAGGGGACTCCCTAGTATCTGGTGCTTCATCTGTCAGTGAGCCTGCCCAGAGGGGCAGAACTAGTCCTGAGTCACCTACCTGTTGCTCTCTGAAGGACTTCCACCACCCCTGCCCCTTTCCTCCCGAAGAAAAACGGCCAAAGCCCACACTAGTGTACAGGCTGGAGGGGTGCACATGGAGATCCTGGGAGAAAGAGAAATCCTTCAGGGTTTCAAGGTGGTCAGGAAAGGCTTCATAGGCAAGAAGGAGAAGGGAAAGGAGTGGGAGAGGAAGGAGAGGGATGGAGGAGGAACTTCAACAGGTCTTAAGGATGGGCAGGTCTAGAAAGGCAGAAATGAGTCAGGGCACCTCAGGTAAGGAGGAAAGTGGGAACAGAGACCAAGGCTTGTTTGGCGGGTGCAGAACAGACCAGCCCAGATGGTGTGGAGGGACCTAGCCAACAGATTTCCTGAATCCACCAATACAAGGCCAGAGGGTAAAAAAACAAAAATGCCAAAAAAAGAAGTTTGGGCCTCATCCTCCTGGAAATGAGGGAGATAGAGGTTTCAGAGCAGGGAGTTTAGGCTGGGTTGGAGGGGCACAGCTGGAGACCAGCAAATCAATTTTTGCAGTAGTCCAAATATGAGATAAGACTTGAAGAGGGAGGCAATGGGACAGAGTGGGTGGAGGTATGGAGGCAATGGACAGGACAGAAGGACATGAAGGAAGGAAGGAAAGGAGGGAGGAAGGTAGGAAATAGCAATAGGATTTGATGAACAACTGAATATGGAGCCTGAGGGGTAGGGAGAGGACAGGAACAAGGATGGGGGTGGGCTGGGTGGCAGGAAGAAAGGTACCACTGAGGAAGTGGGGAAATCGCAGGGAGGGGGGCTGGGATAGTAGGGTTCGGCGGAATCAGATGCTAATAACTCCCTTCCCCGCAAACACACTACCGGAACTTAGACCCTTTGAAAGCAGCCTAGGAAGATGCTTCAGGGATCACTGCCTGCTGGTTGGTGTGGAAGCAAGATCACCCATCACCTCCTCTTCCAAAGGGCTCTTCTTTTCTGATTCAGCCCCCCTTGAAATTTTTGGCTTTTTCTTTTTGCAAGTGGTCTGTTTAATGGCCTGGGCTATACTCCCCAAACCATGAGCTTTTTTCTGAAGCAAGGTCTGGAGCTCTGGGTTCCTATGTGGGGAGGTCATGCTCCCCACTCATTGAGCTCCCCAGGCAAACCACCTGGACAGCCAGACCCATGCAGACTCTGGAGTGGGTGGAGAGGAAGAGCGAGACCACCCCGCCTCACGGGCGTGTGAAGGGCCGGCAGCCTCTGAATAGTCTCTGCTAGGAGGTAGAAAGCACCCTCCCATCTTAATCACAGTAATCATCACCACTACCATTTACTGGGTGCCTATAAAAGGCCAGCCTCTTCATGCACATGATCTCACTTAATCCTCATAGCATCTGCCTGTCACTGTTATTATCCCCATTTACAGATGAAGAAACTGAATCTTTGAACCCAGGTCATCTGGCTCTCAAACTTGTGCTGTTTTCCTTAAGCCACCCCGTCTCTCATTTCTCCCACTGAAATGTCTCACATGCCATTGCCCTTACTCATTTCTGCCCATGTCTCCTCCAAAACACCATTTATCAATTCGCTCAACAAGTGTTTGTTGAGTACACACTAAGGGCCAGGCGAGGGGCTGGGCACAGGCGCTGGGGGTAGGTTCATTCTCCCACCCTCTCTTCTGCTGGGTATCACCTGTGGGGTCTTGCAGGGCATCCCACCCTCACCTGTAGTTCAAGTGGACCTTGGGATCCTAAGACCAAATGAATGGAATGCACCAGCCCAGCCTTCACCAACTTAAGCACAATCTTATTCGTAATAGAATCTCACATTTGCATCACACTTTACATTTTACACAACTCTTTCTTATCCATTAACTCATTTGATCTTCACGACAACCCTGTGAAATATGTCTGTTACCCCCATTTTAGTGATACAGAATCTGAGGTTCAAAAAGTAATGTTGCCCGTTCTACCTCCTTAATAAAAGCAGGACTAACCCAGGCTCCTGGACCCTTCCACAAAAGGCATTAAGCAATCTGCTCCCCTCTGATAACCTCCCCTCTCACCCAGGCTCTCCTCTGGGAAGTTGGGGGCATCTCTAGCCCCCAGGTAGTTACTCATTTTCAACCCCAACTCAAATCTTTTGCCAAACTGGCCACAGCCACCCCACACTCCCCACCTCCCAGATACAAATCCTCACTCTAAGCCTGCCCCATCTCTTTCTTCTCTGTCCTTCTTTCTCTGTGGTCCTCTGAGCAACTTCTCCCAGCTCTGGGAGGTAGAGGGGAGGTGGGAGGCCCAGTAATTGGAAGAGGGAAGGGGAAAGCTTCCTACAGGGAACTCCTCCGGGACTCAGGGGCCCTGGCACTCAGCTCTGCCCATCTCAGCTCCTGGAACGTCAGCGAGGTTGCGCAAAAAGTGAGGAGGAGGGGAGTGGCAGTACACAAGGGTGGGGGAAAGGTTAGGCACAGGAAGCCGTGGGAGAGAGAGCCGGCAGGTGGACCATCCTGGTTTCCCACACACACACCATTGTCCCCCTGGGAAACCTGTTGGTGAAGTTCTAGGTGTCTTGTCCAAGAAGGGTCCTCCTGAGGTCATCTCAGCTATCCCCCTGCCTCTAGGCAAGCTGTTTTCTGTTTCTTCCAAGCTGACTGGCTGAATGGTAGGAGCCTTTCTGCCAGGGAAACTGAGGTCTGGGGAGGGAGTATGGCTTGTGAGGACACCAGGGGTCAGGGGAGGGTAGGGTCCACCTGCTGAATCAAGTGGGGACTCCTGCCCTCATACTTCTACCTCCCCTTTGCCTGGTGCTCGGTGGGGGTGATGGTGACACCACAGGTGTGGAGTGCCAGCCACGTGCTGAGCGCCAAGCAAAACAGCCAGGGCGAGTGTATGCATCATCAATGCCTGGGAAGGAAGGCCACTCATGAAGGGAGTCTGACGGAAAAACTTGACAGAGGGAAGGGAGGCACCTTGCTTTATCAGGGCGGGGAAGGCCAGAATAAAACTCTGCTGCTGCAAGGACCAGAGAGAGAAGGCCTGGGCTGGCACTGGGGAGGGGTGTTCCCTCACCCTCCCCTCCTCTGCTTCTCCCAAAGCTTGTAAATGCCCCAGATATGAGCCAGCCCAGGCCCCGCTACGTGGTAGACAGAGCCGCATACTCCCTTACCCTCTTCGACGATGAGTTTGAGAAGAAAGACCGGACATACGCAGTGGGAGAGAAACTTCGCAATGCCTTCAGGTAACTGGTCCAGAACCCAGACTCCTACCTCCTCTGCTCCCTACCAAAATCCTTTCTGCACCAGGACATGGCTTCTGCACCGGTATCCCTAAGATGGGGTTAAGGGAAGCCCTGGGGAAGCAAGGTTCTGAATGATGAATTTAAGATCCTACAACCTCATCTGTACTGAGACCCCCAAGCAGGATGGGGAGCAGGAGCAAGAAGCATCCAGAAGGGTTATAGCGCATTCCCAAACCCCTGCATGGGATCTCCCATATTCTCAATCCACCTGGGTCTCTCTGGGTTTGTTAAGGCGTGGTAGATGAGCATGCTACATTATGGAGGGGTGGGGAGCATCAGAGCCCTTACTCCATGCCCTATTCCCTCCTTACAAAAAATACCGGAAGTTACCATCACCCCAAGCCTTTGTCCTTTCCCTCCCAGATGTTCCTTCCTCCATTTGGTCCAGAGAATGCCAAAAGGAGGCCCTAAATTTCTAAGCTTTCCTGAGGGGACCTACCAGAGTGTAGTTCTACCAGTGCCCAGGCTCTTTCCACTCTCAGATCCCTGGAAATGCGATGGTGGGTATGAAACCTTGTCCCTAAGAAGGCGCTACACAAGGTGATCCATACCCACACCCCAGGAGGCTGGGGCTGCAGGTGTCACCCTCCCCATTCCCAGACTCCTGGCAGACCTCCTCTGGCCCAGCTGTAGGCCGGCTCACTCTCCCTCACTCCCCTGGGGAAACGGCTGATTCAGTTACCTGGATTGAGGTCGCTGGCAATGGCTGAAGTGGAGACGCAGGTGGAACTGGTTCAGGCCGGGGGACTCACCCACTTGAGTTTGTACTAAAAGCCCCAGCCCAACCCTATTTCTCTTGGGAGGCTCCATTTCTGCCCAGTTACAGTCTGTCCTCACAGCTGTGCTCCTCAGACAGGTGGTCTCTGCCAGTCTTTGTGCCCAAAGACTTTAGGGCACAAAGTCTGAGGATGAGAAGATCTGCTATTGTCCTAAAAGATTAGGATAATGAAAGCTGTAAAGGGATATAGCAAACTAACAATTCCTATGATACTGGCATGAGAGCCTTGAACAGTGCCTGGCATAAAGAAGGTGCATCAATAAATATTTGTTTCATGAATGAATGAATGAATGAATGAATGAATGAATGAATGTCTAGAAAGCTAATCCCTCTCAGCCTCTGTTTTCAGCTCTTCTTTCAAGCTTCAGATTGCTTTGCCCAACATACAGCAGACTTGCAAGTAAGGTTGGGCATGGACTAGCCCTCAAATGAGTTGTTTTTCTTTCCCTAGCCAGCTCTCTATTCATAAGTCCGGCTTTCTCTGCCACAAACAGACCTGATGGAGCCCCTACAGGGCTGGTTCTCTCTTCGAGCAAGGCTTTAGAGTTGCATTAAGCCATTTATCCCCCATCCACCTCCCCTTCCAGCATCCCAGGGATGGCAGAGTCACCCATGAGCCCCAGAAGGGACAGGGGATAAGACATTGATGATGATGCTTTTTCTTGGAGTGTTAGTTGGAAAAGAAATCTGCCCAGACTTTCCAAGATACAAAGCATTGTCTTTGTTGGTTTCAGTCTTGGGTGACATCCAGGGGACCGAGTGTCAGGGAAACTATTGTTGAGCAACAGCAAAGACCAGGAATTGGTGCTGGGCAGGAAAGGAAGCCTCATCAGAGCAGGCCAGTGAGTCACCAGATGGGCCCTAAGTATTTGTGTTCCCTCGACTGGGAGAAGGAAAGCAAATGCCCCTCACCCACTTCCAGTCATCAATCCACCAGCTGTCACCCTTGAGTTTGTAAGCCCTTGTTCCTACCGCTCCTGAGTTTCTATGAAAGGACCTTGAGGTGTTCAACAAACAGGGAAGGGATCAACTCTCCCCACCCTGCGTTGACCAACGAATTCTTCCCTCCTCTGCTGCCCAGTGAATTAACAGGAGAAAGAACTCCGGTATTGGAGTTACCACACATAAAGGATAGTGAGTCAGCAGAGTGCACCCTGCAGGAACAATAGAGCCTTCCTTTTCAAGGAAGTTCTAAGAAAAATGGCAGCAGGCAGGCCCCACTCAGATGTATTCACTCATTCATTTATTCAACAAATATTTACTAAGTGCCCCTGTGCAAGGCTCAAGGTGTACAAAGATGAACAGGAGAGCTAGACTTCTCGCCATGCGTGGTGGGGTTTGCTGCCTAGCGGGAGAGACAGACAAAAAGCAAGGAATGCACACACAGGACGCACACACAGTGGCAGGAGCCAAGGTGCAGGTACCTGGGACTGGGATCAGACAGACAGGACTCAGAGGAGCCTTTCCCAGAGAAAAGCCATCTGAGCCAGGGGATGGATCTGATACCTCCGAAGGCTGAGCCACCATAACACCCATACCTTTAAGCCAAGTCTTGTAAACTCCCCAGATAAGCAGCTGGCAGTCAGAAGACCTCCAGCTAATGCCCAGGGCAAGTTGACCAGCTCTCAAGAAAAAGTTCCTGCCTTTTCTTCTCAATATCCCTGGCACACAATTCAGTGAATTTTGAATGAACCAATGAGTGAAATGAGCAGGATATGATAATCCCTCTCCAACACGGAATGTCCAAGCCATGCAGAGCTGACTGGAAATTTTCCCCTTTCCCCTCCAGATGTTCCTCAGCCAAGATCAAAGCTGTGGTGTTTGGGCTGCTGCCTGTGCTCTCCTGGCTCCCCAAGTACAAGATTAAAGACTACATCATTCCCGACCTGCTTGGTGGACTCAGCGGGGGATCCATCCAGGTCCCACAAGGTGAAGGGGCTCCCTCAGCCAGGCCTGGATTGCCACTGCCCCCACCATTCCTCTCCTCATCCCCACTCCATCCCTCTGTGATCCCCATAAGCCAGTCATGCTGCTGAGCTTCAATCTCGTTGTCCTCTGCAGGCATGGCATTTGCTCTGCTGGCCAACCTTCCTGCAGTCAATGGCCTCTACTCCTCCTTCTTCCCCCTCCTGACCTACTTCTTCCTGGGGGGTGTTCACCAGATGGTGCCAGGTAAGGCCTCTCCCCTCTGGGCAGGCAGGATGACCCAGACCACAAGGATGGGAGGTGTGGCAAAGTGGGCTCGGGAGATTTTCCATCTGCATTTTCCTGGAGTTGTTGCTGGTCAGTCCTAGGGGAATGGTCACTGTGAATGTCATTTCCAGGTCCTCGGTGACCTTGGAGAAACCACTGAGCCTCTTTGAGTTCAGTTAGCATTACCTGTTCCATCTTCCTCCCAGGAATGAGAGGAAGACTTGGCAGAACAAGATATACCATATGCTATAACATGCTTAAACAGATGTGAGAAATCACCATCTAACTCCCTGGTTGGTCCCAGCCGGCCACTACAGGGACATTTGGACTTCTCTGGTGCTGAGTGAGATGGAGGAAAGCCTGGTCACAAGGGCTGGTTTCTGGTTCAGGCTTTGCTTATATTTCTTATTTCTGAGTTCATTTCCTCACGTGTCCCGTAAGACAATATTGACTGTTGAGGTGAAAGCACCTTGAAAAGCATAGATCATGGTTAGAGTGAGTGGTTGTTATTATTATGATGGAGAAGAGCCTTGGAGGTGCAGGGATCCATCCCCCTGGGGGTCGGGAAGCATTCCGGGGCCCCTTTCTGGTTTCCATGGGTGTGGTCCAAACCTCTGATTTTTGCTGGCTGGGTGGGGCACCACAGGTACTTTTGCCGTTATCAGCATCCTGGTGGGTAACATCTGTCTGCAGCTGGCCCCAGAGTCGAAATTCCAGGTCTTCAACAATGCCACCAATGAGAGCTATGTGGACACAGCAGCCATGGAGGCAGAGAGGCTGCACGTGTCAGCTACGCTAGCCTGCCTCACTGCCATCATCCAGGTGAGGCAGCAGCCCCCAACCCTGCTAGAAGGGCATCAGACCACCCTGCCCCTCCCTCAAAGCCTTAGCTTTGATGCTAAATCTGATTTAGGGGGCTGGGTGTGGAGGCTTATGCCTGTAATCCCAGCACTTTGGGAGGCTGAGGCGGGTGGATCACTTGAGGTCAGGAGTTTGAGACCAGCTTGACCAACATGATGAAACCCCATCTCTACTAAAAATACAAAAATAAGCCAGGCTTGGTGGCATGCACCTGTAGTCCCACCTACTCAGGAGGCTGAGGCAGGTGAATCACTTGAATCCGGGAGGCAGAGGTTGCAGTGAGCCGAGATCACACCACTACACTTCAGCCTGGGTGACAGAGCGAGACTCCGTCTCAAAAAAAAAAAAAAAACAATTTAGGGCTCTACCTCCTCCCTCCTCCCCATCTCAGGGCTAAAGTGAACCTTGAAAATTAACAGTATCTCCTCATCTGCATCTAGCAGGACCATACAAAAAAACAACAGCTGTACCTCGTAAAACTGTCCTGAGCTTTAAAACTATAAAAGACTCACAGCCTCTCTCCATTATCCCGTGGAGAAACCCAACTCTCTGCCAGCACAATCTTGCAGACTGCTAATTTTCTCTAACACCCCTCACTCCACTCCAGCCTCCTCTGCTCCAAGCCACAGCAGCAGCTGCACAACATAAATTGAGCTTCTGCAAAGGGTTGCGAAGGATTCTGCTAGGTTTTATGAAGGGAGGCACAGCATGACAGAATGCAAGAGCAAAACGCAGTCCCAGAGAGCACTTTTCATTCACTCATTCATTCAGTTTTGTGCCAAGAACTAGGCTAAACCCTGGGATACAAAGATAAGTAAGAAAGAGGTCCAATTCACAAGTTGCTTACAGCCCAGCAGAGGAAGGAGCCATGTCAACAGATAAATTTGTATGCAGTGAGATAAGCAGCAAAGTAGAGCCATGTACAAAGACTGTAGGGACACACAGCAGAGTCACGGAGGACCTCAAAGAGCAGGTGACACTCCACTTCTCTTAAAGGATGAGAACTTAGCCAGGAACAAGATATACAGAGGATGGTCCAGGTAGAAGGAATAGTGCCTAAAAACACTGAGGCCTGAGAGAGTGTGATCTGCCCAGGGAAAGTAAGGGGCTTGGTGTGGCTGGAGGGTAGAGGGCCCCAGAAGAGGATGGAAAAGTAGGCAGGAATCAGCCAATGAGATCTGGGGTCTGTTCTCTAAACAGCGACTTTGGGTCTGATTGGCAGTTTATAAGGATCATTCGGGCTACACAGAGAATGATGAGTGGGAGGTGGATTAGGATCAAGGCAGGGGACCTGTCGGGAGACTCTGCAGAGGCCCAGGCAGGAATAATGCAGGCCAAGACCAGGTAGAGAAAGAGATGGGGCTGGACTTGAAAAGAACATTTTACCAGGAGCTTGGTGATAGACTGGATGTGGGAGGTAAGGGAGGATGACTCTCAAGTTTTTGGTTGGGCAACCAGGTTAATGATGGTGTCATTTACTGAGAGAGAAAACACTGGGGGAGGACCAGACTTATTTTACAGATAAGCCAAAGCCAGACAGGTGATGTGACAAAAAGGCCCACGCTCTAAAGGAGCTGAAGGTGTGATGGCAGGCATGTAGAGCACAGTGAAGGGCAGGTGAAGGTCACAGATTGTCCATTTTCCTCAAGCTACTGCTATGCTAGGATTGCACGGAGCTTGACCAACATGATGAAACCCCATCTCTACTAAAAATACAAAAATAAGCCAGGCTTGGTGGCATGCACCTGTAGTCCCACCTACTCAGGAGGCTGAGGCAGGTGAATCACTTGAATCCGGGAGGCAGAGGTTGCAGTGAGCCGAGTGGGTGGGGCGGGTCATTGGAATTGCTGAAGCACATTGGTCCTCCCCCACCAACCACCCTTTTCCTCCTCTCAGATGGGTCTGGGCTTCGTGCAGTTTGGCTTTGTGGCCATCTACCTCTCCGAGTCCTTCATCCGGGGCTTCATGACAGCCGCCGGCCTGCAGATCCTGATTTCGGTGCTCAAGTACATCTTCGGACTGACCATCCCCTCCTACACAGGCCCGGGGTCCATCGTCTTTGTGAGTCTGGGAATGCACCCCTGCCAATGGGGCAAGGCTGGAGCAGACACATGAGGAGGATGTACTGTTTTAAGATGTTGTGAGCTCCTCATTGCAAGGGCTGACTTAGCTGTTGTTCAGAGAGGATTCTGAGGGGGTTTCTGTCTTGGGAGGGTCAAAGTCATGACCTTGAGGCTTACTGAGGTTCTTGGTAGTTAATCCCTGCAGAAAAGAGCTGTACATTCTCTGCCGGTTCCCCATTCTAGGGCCTCAACCCCTCCCTGCCTGGAAAGTCCTGCCTTATGTCTAATCTCCATCCCTCCTCCTTCAGCCCAAACTCTTCTAAAGAAAAAGAAAGCATTCCTTTTCTAGCACAAGTTCCCCATGTGCCTTTTGGGAGAGGGCGGTGGATGACGTGACAGGGTTCCTATCAGGGTTTTAATTCTGTCTTGGTGTGCCTCCGTTAGCTTTGATGGCATCCCTTCCCTGGGTCAGACACCCAAAGGTGGGGCAGTATGGGGAGAAGGGGTGGGAGCCTGTGAGCATGATGCTCTTTCCCCCAGACCTTCATTGACATTTGCAAAAACCTCCCCCACACCAACATCGCCTCGCTCATCTTCGCTCTCATCAGCGGTGCCTTCCTGGTGCTGGTGAAGGAGCTCAATGCTCGCTACATGCACAAGATTCGCTTCCCCATCCCTACAGAGATGATTGTGGTAAGGACCTTGTCCAGAGCTGGGGTGTTGGGGGGCCAGGCTGTGAGACGAGGAAGCCCCTACCTTTCCTCACCCCATCCCCTCAACTGGCAGCCAGTGGGACCGGAAGTCAGATGTGAATCCATCCCATCCCCCGTATGTGGCGTTTCCTCTCTTTCTACTGCTCTAATAATTCCCCCTAAGGAGGCAGGGGAGTGGGATTCAGGGTCCCCAGAGAAAAGGGAGACTTGAGAGAGGCCCCTGCCCTGGCCCCAACTTAGGGCCAATCCCCATTCTCCACTCTGGGGTTTGCAGGTGGTGGTGGCAACAGCTATCTCCGGGGGCTGTAAGATGCCCAAAAAGTATCACATGCAGATCGTGGGAGAAATCCAACGCGGGTGAGTCCAGGTGGCCCAGAAGCCTGGCCCACCTGCACCACATGCCCCACTAAGGCCTGAGTTCGGAGAGGGAGACAAGATGAACTCTATGAAAGTGCAGTCGAAACTGTATGACACTGACCATGTATGAATTATTACTATTACCTTTTCCTGAGAAGGGCCACACAACCAGCCAATGTAGGCTATTTTATGAAAAGTGAGTCTTAACTGCCGCACTCCCCTTATAAATCTCATTCAACTGATGCTGTTAAACAAAGCCTCTCTGATCAGCCCCTTGCTGGCTCTTTGCCTTGCTCTAATGCATTGGTTCTTTGTCCGTGTAGAAAGGGAACTATTAGGTTCAACCAGATTCATGAAGCATCCACTCTGTGCCAGGCACCATGCTGGGCCCTGGGAGGAGAAGGACGACGCTTGTCCTGCAGGGTTGGAGCAGGCGAGGGAGGGAAGACCACACAGCACCAAAGGTCTAGGGGTCTGTGGACTCGTGACCATACAGGGTTCAGAATCTGGGAGTTAACAAACGAGGCCCTACCACGTACTGGCCCAGGGACCTTGGGCAAGTTAGCTTCTCTCAGCCTCGGTTTCCTCCTTTGTAAAACAGGAGTGATGGTCCCTACCCTATGGGGTGGTGCTGAGGACTCAGACTGGACAGGATAACTTAGGCAAAGATCCCGGCACACCATGGGGGCCTGGCTGGTCCCTGTGGGCTGGTGAAGGACTTGGCTGCCCTCCCCACTGACACCCTTGGGTTCTGCCTCCTTCCTGGCTCCTCTGCAGGTTCCCCACCCCGGTGTCGCCTGTGGTCTCACAGTGGAAGGATATGATAGGCACAGCCTTCTCCCTAGCCATCGTGAGCTACGTCATCAACCTGGCTATGGGCCGGACCCTGGCCAACAAGCACGGCTACGACGTAGATTCGAACCAGGTAGCTCTGGCCACCCCCGGCAGGACTGGGCAGGACGGGTCAACTCAGGCCTGGCATGAGATATCTTGGGTGGGGAGCTCATTGGGCTGAGGTGAGGCAGGCTGCCTCGAGTGTGGGGGACAGGGGGTCCTCTGACCCCAAGAGGCTGACCTCCTCTTAACTGGGAATGTGTGACTTTATAGCCACTGGGTCACTCTCAGGTCCTAGGCCCACAATCCAGCTTGCATGCCTGACTGCACTTGGTCCCCGTGCCCCCCAGCCCCACACTGGCTTCTAATCCTGTCCCCTCCCGGCAGGAGATGATCGCCCTGGGCTGCAGCAACTTCTTTGGCTCCTTCTTTAAAATTCATGTCATTTGCTGTGCGCTTTCCGTCACTCTGGCTGTGGATGGAGCTGGAGGAAAATCCCAGGTGAGCCTTGTTCTAGGGGAGTTGGGGGGAGGAGGTAACAGAACAGTTGCCCCAAAGAAGCCTGGGCACTGCAAGCCAGGCCAGCTCTTCTCCAACTCCGTTCTTCCCTTCTTAGTCTCCACTGCACCAAAGTCATGGATTGGAAATAAATCAAGAGCAAAAATTTCACACCTTCCCTCTATCCCCAACTCTTTCTCGGAATAGGTGGCCAGCCTGTGTGTGTCTCTGGTGGTGATGATCACCATGCTGGTCCTGGGGATCTATCTGTATCCTCTCCCTAAGGTAAGAGCCCAGCCATCGAGTAGAAGACAATGAGAGACTCCAATAAGAACAATCCCTGAGAGTTATGTGGCACTTTATGGACTACAAAGTGCCACCATTGTCATACTTAGTCTCAACCACAACCTGTGAGGTAGACGATGCAGGTTTCATCCTCCCCATTTTACAGGTGAAGGAAACTGAGTCTGAGAGTCTAAGTAACCTTGTCCATAGTGAGGCAGCTTACAGCGCACGGCTGGTCCCAAACTCCAGCCTTCTGGCCTCAGAGTCTAATCCCTAGGCAACATTTGCACCTCCCCATGAGTACCAGGCTCTCATATAGCCCAGCTAGGAGGGCTCTAGGTATGCATCATTTAGAGATTAGGGAAGAGAGATAGGGCAAGGATGGGGCCAGGAAGGACCCCATGGCTCTAACGGCAGCACTTTCCAAACCTAAGGTCGAATGCAGAGATTTGGGGGATCAGCCAGGAGAGGTGTTCCAGAACTCCATCTCTGTCCTGCCAGGCTTCGGGGTCGGGTATGTGCAGGAGGGCAAAAAGAAGGGGAGACCCTGGGGGCCTGGAGCAATGTTCTGCTTCTCTAGTCTGTGCTAGGAGCCCTGATCGCTGTCAATCTCAAGAACTCCCTCAAGCAACTCACCGACCCCTACTACCTGTGGAGGAAGAGCAAGCTGGACTGTGTAAGTATCGGGCAGCCTCTGGGTACTGGCCATGCCCCGCCCTCTCCTCCAACCCCACAGCCCTGTCAGTTAGCCCTGTCCTAACAATGAACCCTCTAGTCTGCTGCTTCCTAATTAGCATAGATGAGTGGTTAAAAGTCCAAGTTTCGAAGTGAAACATCCTATGTTCAAACCCTAACTCAGCCGTCTGCTGGCTCTGCGGCCAACAGCAAGCCCCTTAACCTTTCCCATTCTTGGCATCTTAACCGGGGAAACGGTTATTTTATACTCTCTGCCTCCCAGGGTTTTCTATGAAGAAGAAGCAAGATAATACAAGTAAACATGTTGTCTACATCGTATTTTATACTCAATAAAGCTTAGCTATGACTACTTTATGACATATAGCTCCAAAAAAGCAAACGGAAATAGTTTTTATTTTTTTTAAAAAAGCCCTAGAACATAAAGCCAGAGGACCAAAATCTTGAGCAAGTTACTAGACTTCCCTGGGGTTCTATTTCCTTATCTGTAAATGGGGGTGAGACTCATGCAGTCATGGTTGCGTCAAACGCTGGCTCCGAGGATTAAATGAGATCACGGTGGGAAAACACCACATGAGCACAAACATTCTGCAAACATGACTTATTGTTTTGATTAGTCACACATTCCACCGCATCTTCCGCTGGGCATAGTAATGAAGGCCAGCGTGTTTTGATGACACTGCCTTCTCTCCATTTAAGCCCCACCATAACCTATGGGAGAGGATTTACTAAACTTTCTTAACGATGATGAAACCAAGGCTCAGAATGGTTAAGTAAATCGTCAAAGGCTACAGAGGTAGGAAGTGGTAGAGTCTGGATTAAAACTCCAAGTCCTGGACTCCAGACCTCTAGGCTGTACTGTCTCATAGGGAAGGGAGGCTCACCCATCTGGGGCAGGGAAGAAAATCCTTAAAGCCAGAGAAGTGAGTGGCTCATCTGTGGTCACCCAGAGAGAGTGATGAGGACAGGGAGAAAAATTATACCTCAGTTCCCAGCCCAAGGATCTGCTTTGACCATAACCCAACAAGCCCCCGCTATGGCGATATTTCCTTAGGTTCATATGGCGGCTTTTGTTTCCATTTGCTCTTCACAGCAATTCTCTACAGGAATCTGAGCAGATTTATTTCCTTTAAAGGAATTTGCGGGTCTTAAAATCTATGGGGGGCAACTATCAAAACTTCACCCAATATTGCCCCCTCACCCACACACAAAACCAGGCCCCCAGCCGATCAGAAAGCACTGCTGAGCTCCTATCAGGGCCCACGCAGCTCGCTGTGAGACAGAGAGAGGGAACTCACATTTATCGATCACCTACTGAGCATCCATCACTAGGCTAGGACTGTCACATTCCTTAACTTTTGAATCCTTTCATAAGGTAGACATTATTATTCTCCTTTTGTTTCACATAGTCATTAAAGAACAAAACTTTGAGATGGGTGCGGTGACTCACACCTGTGATCTAGCACTTTAGGGGGCTGAGGCAGGAGGATCGCTTGAGGTCAGGAGTTCAAGGTCAGCTTGGACAGCATAGCGAGAGCCATCTCTAGAAAAACAAAAAGTTAGCTGGGTGTGGTGGCACGTGCCTATCATCCTAACTATTCAGGAAGGTAAGGTGGGAGCACAACTTGGGTTCAAGAGCTTGAGGCTCCAGTGAGCTGATCTTGCCACTGCACTACAGCCTGAGCAACAGAGCAAGACCCTGTGACTCCAAAAACAAACAAACAAACACATTTTGAACCCAAACAGATCTGACCCAAGATGCATGCTCTTATAGATGCCGCTTCCCTGCGTGCTGGGGCTTCTATTAAAAACACAGATAAGATCAGGCAACCACAGTCAATCTAAGGGAAGGAGGAAAGTGTAACCAAAGCACAAATACATAAAATATTGCAAAAACACAATTTAAAAAAAAAAGAGAAGAGAGGCTCTGAGGTTGTACTAACAGAGAATGGCCTTGGCTAATCCAGGAAGACTTCCTGAAAGAGGTTGTTTTTTCCCCAGGTCTGCTTTTGACATCTCTCTTTTCACAGTGCATCTGGGTAGTGAGCTTCCTCTCCTCCTTCTTCCTTAGCCTGCCCTATGGTGTGGCAGTGGGTGTCGCCTTCTCCGTCCTGGTTGTGGTCTTCCAGACTCAGTTGTAAGTGATAGCTTCTGCCCTCCCAGGCCCACAGTCGGGTCCCTGGGCCAGCCCGCAAAGGGCTCCCATGCCATGGTCTGGCTTGGTCCACTGCACCTTCCACCTCTGGGCCTGGCACTGGAAGTGCTGCCAGGCCCAAGGAGAGCCCAACCCAGCCAGGACTGTGGGCACAGTCTGGGCTGTTTGACTTCTCATATCCTGAAAACCCCAGAGAAAGTCAGCATAGTCTTGCTGGGGACGTCTGGGGAGAGGGAAGTGGCAGAAAGGAGGGCAAGGGCAGGTGGTGGATTCAACATCCTTCCAAAGACACTGCCAGAACCCCAAACCAAATGGGACCCCACCGCAGGAGAGTACCAGGGTGGAAGACAGAAGCTGTGTTCTACATGCTGGGAGTATCACAGAGAAGGGATCTTGGCCAAGGCAGGGAGGATGCTGGATGTCGGGGGAATCCTGTCTTCTCTTCTTGAGAACGCAGAACAAGGAAATGATGACTTCAGGGCAACTCCCACCACTTCTCCGACCACTTCTCTCCCCTGCCCCGTGGTCTGGGAGCTATGTCAAGGGCCTGCCTGTCATCCTCATAGTTATAGGAGGCCACAGGCCACCAGACATGTGTCTCCAGTGCAAAAAGACAGACACAGCAAGTCTGGGGGTGAGGACAGGACCCCATCCTACCTTGGCTCTGCCCCCGCCCCAGCAGGGGCGCAGTTCCAGGCCCATGTGCCATTAGCATTCTCATGTTTTTCTCTTCCTTCTTCATCCAGTCGAAATGGCTACGCACTGGCCCAGGTCATGGACACTGACATTTATGTGAATCCCAAGACCTATAATAGGGTAGGTAATTCAAGCTTATGACCTCCTTCTTTTGCTCTGCACCACCCCAAGAAGAGGTTGTTTTTTAAAGCCAATAAAGACATTTCTGCAACTTGAGCTCAGTCTCCCTGTCACAGGCCCAGGATATCCAGGGGATTAAAATCATCACTTACTGCTCCCCTCTCTACTTTGCCAACTCAGAGATCTTCAGGCAAAAGGTCATTGCCAAGGTAAGGCTCAGTGCCTGGCAACCAGAGGCTCTGGATGGAGAGTGGCCAGAAGATGGAAGCAGAAGGGCGGTGGGAGCTGAGAACAGGCCACTCCCGTAGAGGATGGAGGTCAAGATTACTGTTGGATCTCTCCCTACAGACAGGCGTGGACCCCCAGAAAGTATTACTAGCCAAGCAAAAATACCTCAAGAAGCAGGAGAAGCAGAGAATGAGGCCCACACAACAGAGGAGGTCTCTATTCATGAAAACCAAGGTGAATGGAGACCTGGAGCAGCCCCGTGCCCTGCTCTCCTGCCCATTCTGATATTGCCCCCTGTTACTCATGGTACCCCGGGGGCCCCACTTCCTACCCTGACAGGCAAAGACAGAAAGTCTCTGGGAACACTGCCTGGTGGCCACTGGGCATTTTTCTTCTTTTATTTTTTTTTTTGAGAGATGGAATTTTGCTCTTGTCATCCAGGCTTGAGTGCAATGGCGTGATCTTGGCTGTCTGCAACCTCCACCTCTGGGGTTCATGCGATTCTCCTGCCTCAGCCTCCCAAGTAGCTGCGATTACAAGTGCCACCACGCCCGGCTAATTTTTGTATTTTTAGTAGAGATGGGGTTTCACCATGTTGGCCAGGCTGGTGTCAAACTCCTGACCTCAGGTGATCCACCTACCTCAGCCTCCCAAAGTGCTGGGATTATAGGCCTGAGCCACTGCGCCCAGCCTGGGCATTTTTCTTTTTGGATGAGGTGCTACCATCTCCCAGGGAAGCCACTGAACCCCCACGGCCCTTCCCCATTTTCTGGCCAAGATAGGACATGGCCCGTGGACTTTTGAACAACCCAGAGGGGAAGCAGCAGTGAATTTCCTGGGGAACCCAGGCAGCCCAGGGCTAGCAAGGCTGGGGTGGGCATGGGAGTAATCCTTGTAATCCCAGCACTTTGGGAGGCCGAGGCGGGAGAATCACCTGAGGTCAGGAGTTCAAGACCAGCCTGCCCAACATGGCGAAACCCTGTCTCTGCTAAAAATACACAAAAATTAGCCAGACGTAGTGGTGGGCACCTGTAATCCCAGCTACTTGGGAGGCCGAGGCACGAGAATCACTTGAACCCAGGAGGTAGAGGTTGCAGTGAGCCGAGATAGTGCCACTGCATTCCAGCCTGGGCAACAGAGGGAGACTCTGTCTCAAGAAATAAAGGAGCTCAGTGTCCCCGGAGGGGCTTTTTCCTGGGCAGAGTGGGCTTGAGGCTTCAGTGCCTCTCTTGGCTGGGTCCTCTGACTTTGTCTGGGTTGTAGGAGACCAAGAGGCCCTGCCTAAGAAAGGGCTTTGGGAGAGGGCTCTCTGGTGGAGCTTCGGGGTCTGTGTTCACCATCACCGAGGAAAGTTATTCCCCTCCACCTACACCCTCCATGCCCCTGCTTCAGTCACAGCAAGGTCTGGCTCAGTCTGGTGGTCCCTGACTCTGCCCACTGTCCCCACCCCTCCAGACCGTCTCCCTGCAGGAGCTGCAGCAGGACTTTGAGAACGCACCCCCCACTGACCCCAACAACAACCAGACGCCGGCTAACGGCACCAGCGTGTCCTATATCACCTTCAGCCCTGACAGCTCCTCAGCTGCCCAGAGTGAGCCACCAGCCTCTGCTGAGGCCCCCGGCGAGCCCAGTGACACGCTGGCCAGTGTCCCGCCCTTCGTCACCTTCCACACCCTCATCCTGGACATGAGTGGAGTCAGCTTTGTGGACTTGATGGGCATCAAGGCCCTGGCCAAGGTGAGGCCCTCAGGGACAGCAAGCACCACCCACTCCACCCCTCCGCTCTGCTCTCCACATTCCCTTTCCTGGGAGCCCTCATTTCAGGAAGCTGAGGGAGGAAGCTCACCAGGGAGGCTAACAGCTCCTAGTAATCCCTCCTTTCCCCAGACGCTACCAGGATGGGACATTCTCCACAGAGCAGGCCCAGACAGCCCGTGACAATGAGTGGCGGGAGAAGTCTACCAGAGCTTCAGGCCCCCCGTGCTCCCAACGCCCCCAGCAGTGGCCATCCCAAGTCCCTCTCAGCCACCAGGAACCGACTCAGGGTCTCTGAGGAGGGTCCGGTTTGGCTCCTGGTTCATGATCTGCTGCCCTTGTCCCTCATTCATCGGCCACCCTAGGAGAGGAAAAGAAATAACACCAGTGCCCCACACCATCAGGCCAAACAGACAGTCCACGGGACACCTTGAATG
This sequence comes from Hylobates moloch, assembly GCF_009828535.3. Taxonomy (NCBI): domain Eukaryota; kingdom Metazoa; phylum Chordata; class Mammalia; order Primates; family Hylobatidae; genus Hylobates; species Hylobates moloch. The sequence continues at coordinate 7,894,421 of NW_026652293.1, forward strand.
AATGTATCTATCTGATAACTTTCCAGCAGCCACCGCCAATGGCGGGAGTCAGCAAACCTCAGAGCTGGCTCAGATAGAGGCAAGCCAGGGGAACAATGGGCACAGAGAGTGTTCGGACTGACTTCACCATCAACCATGCACAGGGCAGGCCCCATACTCAGCCTTGGGCTTGGGCCTCAGCCAGCTTCCTTAGCCGGGATCTGGAGTCCAGGCCAGCCTTGGCTGAAGCTCTAGACTCCCTGAGGCTCCATCCTCCCCTGCAGCTTCTGTCTGAAGCCACAAAGGAGTCTGGGAATCTAAGCTACTAAAAGAAAAGATCAGCCGGGCGTGGTGGCTCACTCCTGTAATCCCAGTACTTTGGGAGGCCAAGGCAGGTGGATCACAAGGTCAGGAGTTCAAGACCAGCCTGGCCAACATGGTGAAACCCCGTCTCTACTAAAAATACAAAAATTAGCCGGGTGTGGTGACGGGCGCCTGTAGTCCCAGCTACTCGGGAGGCTGAGGCAGAGAATTGCTTGAACCCAGGAGGCGGAGGTTGCAGTGAGCCGAGATCGTGCCACTGCACTCCAGCCTGGGCAACAGAGTGAAACTCCATCTCAAAAGAAAAAAAAGAAAAGATCTAGCCCCACAAGAAGGGGCCATGGTGACTTTAAGTGCCTGCCATGTTGGCAAAACTCCATTTCCGCCCCACTTCCCAGAGAAGCCGTCAGCCAACACTCCAGGGAGAAGTGGTGTGCTTTGCTGCTATTTTTATCTTTGGCTGCTGGGCTCTTGGGGTTGCTTATTTGTTTGGCTTCCCCTCTGAAGTACGTTTTGTGAATCACTTTTGAGACCCACTCAGAACATTCCTTTCCTTTTGCCTCCCTACCCCAACACTTCTAGCTGAGCTCCACCTATGGGAAGATTGGCGTGAAGGTCTTCTTGGTGAACATCCATGGTAAGAGAAAGAGGACACTTAGGGACTGAAAGGCTGGCAAGGAGTGTGGGGTAGGAACAGGTTGGTGGTGTCTGAATAGTGAGGAGGTTGGAAATGAGAGCACCCAGATATCCCCCCCCCAAGCTGCTGCCTGCTCATAAAAGCTTCAGGTGCAAGTCCAAAGAGACTGCTCAGATTGCATAAACATCCTAGGGGCCTTAGTGACAGAGTGGGGGTGAGGGGGTCATGGAGTTACAAAAGGACAGCTAGGATTCTAATCTACCCCATAACTAATTTGCCACGTATCCTTGGCTGAGTCACTTTATCTCTCAAGAGATCTATTTCTACCTATGTAAAATGACAGGGTTGACTAGATGGATTTGAGGACCTCTCCCAATCAGAAACTCTGTGAATCTATATAGGCATAGAGCACACAGTACCCTAATTCCCCAGGGAACATATAAATATGCAGTTTTGTAGGCATGCAGCCTCCAAAGGGTGCCTATACACAGCCTCAAGGACGTGGCCACAGAGCGGCAGACATTTACATCACTAGCATGTATGCAAAGTGCAGAGATGTGGGAGCAAGCACACACAGACACACAGGAGAATGTGAAGGGGCACATGCACACACACCCAGCTCCCTGCACTGGGTCAGACCCCCTCCAGCAGGGCTGCAGCTCCCAAGCTCCGCATGGCCACACTTGGGGAGAGAATCTGCAGTGACAATGACCTGCTATGATATGTTCTGGAGTTAGAAGCAGTGGATTCTCCCCAACCTCACTGGACACCCCCTCAGGAAACCATCTCTAGGATTAAGAGTAATAGTTCTGCCACACGTTGGAAGTTGCTGGAAAGGTCTGGGAAAACAAGAGGAAGGATGGGTCCTTGGGGGATAGAACTGGCAGCAGCCTCCTCAAGGATGGCTTAGGCTTTTCCACGCGAATCACCACAAAGTACTGACTCCCCAAATCAAACTGCTTCCTTCTTGCCCTGGGTTGAAACTTCAGCGTCCTCAAGTTCATGTTGCCCTCTGCCGTCCAGAACTGATATTGCACTGCCAATGCCATGGCCCTCAGATACAGCAGAGCTCGGACCTCAGGCCTCTCCCATCCCTGCTCTGGTCTCACCATCTTCCCCACCCCCCAATGGCTATTATCTTTCTGAAGATGATCCAATCCACAATGGCTGTTATCTTTCTGAAGGTGATCTTTTCTCCTTCTAGCCCAGGTGTACAATGACATTAGCCATGGAGGCGTTTTTGAGGATGGGAGTCTAGAATGCAAGCACGTCTTTCCCAGCATACATGACGCAGTCCTCTTTGCCCAGGCAAATGCCAGAGACGTGACCCCAGGACGCAACTTCCAAGGGGTAAGGTCCTTGCACCTGGGGAATTCTAGGCTCCAAGGCACTGAAATAGCAGGACCAAGAGGCATTAGAAAGAACACAAGAGAAGGTTTAAGTTCCAATATCAAGTCTGCCGTTTCAGTTTTCTGAATCTCAATTTCCTTATCTATAGAATGAGCACCATCAACCAACATTACCTACCTGTCTGCATTTTTCTTTTGTTTTGTTTTAGGGTTAAATGATAATTACATCTTTTGTGTCACTTGAAAGCACTTTGTATATTGTAAAAATTCTTTATCAATATAAATTTGCTGGTTGCACAAACACCCAAAGCATAGTAGAGAAGGCCCACTCTGCCGGCATCGTTCCCTGCCTCCTCCTCATCTCTTTCTAAAGGGGGCTTTGGGGAAGGGAGGGGAGGGGAGTAAGCCTACCCATTTTAACTTAGCAGAGCTTAGAGATTTCAGGCTGGTGAGAGATAAAGAGATTGGGTCTGAGTTTTGTCTCGGCTTTTTGACATTTAATTTACTAGCTCAGTAAGTGACATACAAATGGGATACAAACAACATCATCTAAAACTCCAGAAGACTGGGGAGTCAGAAAAAGCCTAGCCTCTTGGGGTCCCTGCCCAGATCTCCAGTCATCTCTCAGCCCTCAGGGTCCCCTCCCAGCTCAGCTCCTGCCCTTGGCCTCCCAAGACTCTGTTTGTGCCCCAGCCCTGGGTAAAAACCTCCCCTGCCCTCTGTGGGTCATAAGAAAGGCTTTTCTGGCCCTAGAGCAACGATTTGCTCTTTGCCTTAAGAGACTGATGAAGGTGAAACCATCTGTTCTAAATGCTGAAAGACTGCCCAGGAACACACAGGGTGCTGGCTCCTGCCCTCCATGCCTAGAGGGAAACCCTGGGGAAACAATGGGCTTTCCTGCTCCGTGAACTTATCCGCAGAGCAAAGAGGGAGATTCCAGAGGAATCTGCATAATTTGTTAGCGCACTAATCATGTTCAGCTACTCTAGTTGATATGTATACTTGATTTGTTATAGACTTATAAATAATTTATATTTTATGTAATATACGCTTGCATATTATAGGCTACATTCACAGATACAAATCACACACATAAACACACACCTTTTCAACAGCATTGTGAGGGACAAAGCAGGCAAAGCGAGGCTGGTTATCAGACTTTAACAGATTAGAAAACAGATTCCCAGGAGGACAGGAATTCCCCAAGGTCAGGCAGCTAGCCAGTAGTTTTTCTAAGCTGGGTAAAACCTTCCCTGCCTCTAACAGCCCACAAAGGAGGGAAGACCGCGATACACACCTGTCTGGTATAAGGGGGAAGACCGCAGCCGTGCTGTTTTTGAGAGGCAGGTGAGGGAAGGGGAAAGAGGATAAGTCATGTGTCAGGAAGCAGTGTCCAACCAGAGCTGGCCACCTGTCCCTCTTCCTGCCACCATGCACCAACTTTGCTGTTCAGTCACTGAAGCTCATTCTGCACCGGCTTCCTCTCTTCCAGGCTCCAGGGGACCCTGAGCTCTCCTTGTACGACTCAGAGGAGGACATCCCCAGCTACTGGGACTTAGAGCAGGTGAGCTGAGGGACGGGGCTGTGAGGGTGCAAGCAGGATGAGGAGGGGAAGGATGGGGTCGCTGTCAAATACAAGGCGTTCACTCAGCTGTCTCACCTCCAGCCCAGAGCAGTCACATTCAAGGCCACAAAGATTTGTGGTCATCTTTGTTTCTTTTTCTTTTTTTTTTATTTGAGACAAAGTCTCGCTCTATCACCCAGACTGGAATGCAGTGGCATGATCTCGGCTCACTGCAACCTCTGCCTCCCGGGTTCCAGCGGTTCTCCTGCCTCAGCCTCCTGAGTAGCTGGGACTTCAGTCCTGCACCCAGCTAATTTTTGTATTTTTAGTAGAGACAGCTTTTCACCATGTTGGCTGGGCTGGTCTCGAACTTCCAATCTCAAGCAATCTGCCTGCCTCGGTCTCCTAAGTGCCTGGATTACAGGCATAAGCCACGATGCCTGGCCTTTGTTTTCATTCTTCTCACTCCCTGAAAGGCATCGTGAGGAGAGGGTGAGTCACTGGACCAAGTCCTAGAGAACTAGTATCTATTCTTACTCTCCAACACGTCACCCGTGTGACCCTGAGCAAGCGACATACACCCTGGATCCTAGTTTTTATCATCTGTGAAATTAGGGAAACATAAGTAATACCTGTCCCATCCACCACACAAGATTGGCGGGGCAGTCACTTGTTCTTTCATTAATTCAGCAGGTATTTATGGTGTACCTACTGTTTGCCTGACGCAGTTCAGGATGGGCACATAGCAGTGAGCAAAACAAAGGCCTCTGCCTTTTAGAAACTTATGTTCCGGTAGAATAGATTAATTCTGGGTCTACAAATGAATTATTATTGCATGTGGACAAGCCTTAAGAACTAAAAGATATGTGGCTGGGTGCGATGGTTCACATCTGTAATCCCAGCACTTTGGGAGGCTGAGGTGGGCGGATCACCTGAGGTCAGGAGTTTGAGACCAGCCTGGCCAACATGGCAAAACCCCATCTCTACTAAAAGCACAAAAACTAGCCAGGGGTAGTGGTGCACGCCTGTAGTCCCAGCTACTCGGGAGTCTGAGGCATGAGAATCACTTGAACCTGGGAGGCAGAGGTTGCAGTGAGCCCAGATCATGCCACTGCACTCCAGCTTGGGTGACAGAGCTAGACTGTCTCAAAAACAAACAAACAAAACAAAACCTAAAAGGTATACGGATATGAGGGATCACCATCCCCACAGGGCCCCTGGATTAACACCACCCCACCAATGCCCTGAATTAAAAGAAACCAGATGACTGGCTTTGGGTCTATGAGAAGTAGTGTTTCTCTTTATGCCTCTTCCCATTCCTTTTGACATTGAGCTCCATGGTGCTCTGAATCCATCTCTTACAGTGCTGATGGCAGGTGGGACAGATGAGAAAATAGAGCTGGAGCCACAGAGATTTGGCAGACTGATTTCTGTGCCCTCTTGGAATCTCCAGCACTTTCCAAAAAGCCTGGATAGGACCAAAATAGCATATCAAGGACTATTGTCTAAAGAAAGGACTTTAGAGCTTGTCTACTGCCAACCCTCATTTTACCCAATGAGGAAAGTGGAGCTAAAAGGGGGCAAGGGACACGTGGAAGGTCACACAGCACACGGGAGGTGATTCACATGTAGATTTCAGCACCTGCTCCTGCAACGCTGGACTGGTTCACCTCCTAGGCTGACCCTGCCTCTCCCCTGTTCACACACACTCTCTCGCACGCACACACACACACACACACACAGAGGCACACATGGTGCCTCGTTCTGGCCAGGGGTTCCTAGGGTCACCTCTTGGTTGCAGCCACTGTGACCCCAACTGGTCTAACCTCTCTCTTCCCCTCGCACTTCCTTCCTGTGGTTCCTGCAGGAGATGTTCGGGAGCATGTTTCACGCAGAGACCCTGACCGCCCTGTGAGGGCTCAGCCAGTCCTCATGCTGCCTACAGAGTGCCTGGCACTTGGGACTTTCATAAAGGATGAGCCTGGGGTCACAGGGGGTGTCGGGTGGAGGAAAGTGCATCCCCCAGCGCGTGGGTTCCTCTCTCCTCTCCCCCTCTCTCCTCCCCTCCTTCCCTCCCCGCATCTCCAGAAAGAGCCTCTCAGCAGCAGGGGGGTGCTACCCTTACAGGAGTGAGAGTCTGGTGAGCCCACTCTTCACCCGTCAGGCTCTGGCCACAATGGACAAGCCTCCTGCTCACTCCACCCCACCCACCTCTGCCCTGTCCTTGGCAGCTGAAGGACACCTTGACTTCTAGCTTTTACGAGTGAGCCAAAAACAGAAGGACAAGTACAACTGTTCTGGCCTGCTGTACAAGCTTCAAAGTGTCCCAGAGCCCACACGGCTTGGTGTCAGATGGTGTCAGGCTGTCACGGGACATAGGGATAGACTTGGTTAGGACTCTGGCTTGCCTTCCCCAGCTGCCTCAACTCTGTTTCTGGCAGCTCTGCACCCAGGGACCATGTGCTCTCCACACCCAGGAGTCTAGGCCTTGGTAACTATGCACCCCCCTCCATCATCCCCAAGGCTGCCCAAACCACCACTGCTGTCAGCAAGCACATCAGACTCTAGCCTGGACAGTGGCCAGGACCGTCGAGACCACCAGAGCTACCTCCCCAGGGACAGCCCACTAAGGTTCTGCCTCAGCCTCCTGAAACATCACTGCCCCTGCCCTCAGAGGCTGCTCCCTTCCCCTGGAGGCTGGCTAGAAACCCCAAAGAGGGGGATGGGTAGCTGGCAGACTCCTCTGGCATACTAGTAATAGATACCAGTTATTCTGCACAAAAGCTTTTGGGAATCCCTCTTTGCACCCAGAGACTCAGAGGGGAAGAGGGTGCTAGTACCAACACAGGGAAAACTGATGGGACCTGGGCCCAGACTGTCCCCCTTGACCCCAGGGGCCATCAGGGAAATGCTTCCCTTTGGTAAATCTGCCTTATCCTTCTTTACTTGGCAAAGAGCCAGTCATGTTAACTCTTCCTTATCAGCTTGTGGCCCAGAGACACAATGGGGTCCTTCTGCAGGCAAAGGTGGAAGTCCTCCAGGGATCCGCTGCATCCCCTAACTGCATGCAGATGTGGAAAGGGGCTGATCCAGATTGGGTCTTCCTCCACAGGAAGATTCCTTAACACGCTTAGGACCAGAGGCCATCTTCTCCTATGAAGATGAAAATAGGGGTTAAGTTCTCCATATGTACAAGGAGGTATTGAGAGGAACCCCACTGTTGACTTGAAAATAAATAGGTTCCATGTGTAAGTGTTTTGTAAAATTTCAGTGGAAATGCACAGAAAATCTTCTGGCCTCTCATCACTGCTTTTCTCAAGCTTCTTCAACTTAACAACCCCTTCCCTAACAGGTTGGGCTGGCCCAGCCTAGGAAAACATCCCCATTTCTAACTTCAGCCAGACCTGCATTGTGTGTCTGTGTGTTGAGTGAGCTGGTCAGCTAACAAGTCTTCTTAGAGTTAAAGGAGGGGGTGCTGGCCAAGAGCCAACACATTCTTGGCCCAGGAGCATTGCTTTTCTGTGAATTCATTATGCCATCTCGCTGCCAATGGAACTCAAAACTTGGAAGGCGAAGGACAATGTTATCTGGGATTCACCGTGCCCAGCACCCGAAGTGCCAAATTCCAGGAGGACAAGAGCCTTAGCCAATGACAACTCACTCTCCCCTACTCCACCTCCTTCCAAGTCCAGCTCAGGCCCAGGAGGTGGGAGAAGGTCACAGAGCCTCAGGACATTCCAAGTCAGAGTCCCCTTTGAACCAAATATCTAGATCCCCTGAGGACTTGATGAAGTGATCCTTAACCCCCAAGTAATCATTAACCCCCAGACCAGCCTCAGAACTGAAGGAGATTGTTGACCCAGTGGCCTGGAGTTGAGGCTCAGGGAGAGATCTGCAACATATCTGAGGGTTGCACAGCCCGCTGTGGAGGTAAGATTGGAAACATATGAGGCAGAGGGAAGACATTGAAGAAAACATCTCTGCTGGAATATTTGGAAAAGAACACTCTTCTGGACCTGGTTGAAGCAGGAAAGATGGAGGCAAAGTAGTGAAATAATCCAGAATTTCAATACTTTTGAATGTTCTTAGTGATACTGACCTGTGGTAATATAATTCCCAGGGAGGACTGGGAACCTTATCTCTTGAGATATTTGCATAATTTATTTAATTTAAGCCTCATTCTCCTTTTGTTCATTTTGGTAATAAAGTGGATTTGAATTGTGAACAAATGCACATGTTTGGGTGGTTTTCTAGAAAAGCAAAACAAGTCACCTCCACGGAGACCTGGCCCTGCTTTGCATTATCCCGGGGGGGAAGCAATGAGGACTCAGATTTCTCCATAGGTCTCCCAGCTCCTCTCCAGATTCTGATTTTCCATCCTGGGAATGCATAAACTTCCACGATCCAGCTAAAGAACAGAAACTGGGGAGAGAAGATTGGGCTGAGGGGTCCACACACCCAGGACCAGTACCCACAGCCAACTCTGGATTTTTGTGGCTATAGTGGGTGGCAAAGCCCATCACCCCTCTGCATACCTTTCACTCACTAATTCTTTCACATTCATGGGATGCCTATTAAGGGCCAATCCCATCGTTACTTAGCAAAGCCTTCAGAATCCTTAGTGTGGGGCAGCACACAATCTAATCCCACCTTTCGCTCCCCTGTTTGTGAGACAATGCAAGGAGAGCAAAGCCATGGGATTCAAGTGTCATACAAGCTAGGTTGACTGTCAACTGTATTTACCAGCAATCAGAAAAGGAAGAAGATAAGAGGAATCACAGAAAAACAAAAGGCAAAGGCATAAAGGAGACAGCAAGAGGATGAAGCGGAAAGAGATGAAGGACCAGAGATTAGACAAAACAAAGAGGGAAGGGAGATGAATGGTCAATGGTATAGAGATACACAGGAATAAAAAGATGGGGAGAAGCCAGGCACAGTGGCTCACACCTGTAATCCCAAAACTCTGGAGATTTAAAGGATTGCTTGAAGCCAGGAGTTCAACACCAGTCTGGCCAACCCATAGTGCAACCCCATCTCTTAAAAAAAAAAGATGGGGAGAACTAGACGGAGGAGAAACAGTTGAAGGAAGAGGATATGTTGCAGAGGCAGAGAAGTCAATGAGTCCCAAAATGATATTTATTTAAGATAAACTAATCTTGCTTTAGCTGCTATTCAGCTGAGCTGTGGGATTTGGGTAAACGAGCAATTAGCATCCCTCTCGTAGGAGTTTTAGACTTTTTTTCTAATGATGCTATCTTAGCCTGATTCCCCCTGGATGCAGAACCTGAGACAAAAGTCTGCACGGGCTATTCAGGCAATGATCTCAGGGAGAGGAGTGATGGGCAAGAGTGAAAACAGGGAGGCAGAGAAAGCCAACACAAGAAAGAGCCACTGTGAAAGGCAAGTGGGGTTCTACCCCACCAGTCCTTCCCAGGAGCCCTGTGAAAAGTATCTGCAAACTGTCCTAGAGAAACATTTAACGCTCACACCCATAGTCCATTGATCAAGGATGGCCCTATGGGTATTAACTCTTCAACAAATACAGGATGCATGGATATGCGTGCAGAGCAGTTCCCAAGGTGGCCCATGCTAGGGCATCAGTGACGCACCTGCAGGAAGGAAGAGGTATGGCATGGCTCCTGGGAGGGGCTGGCAGATAAGACTATCCAGAACCATTATTCCAACAGAGGCTTAGTAGGAGGGTTTTGAGTGGCACATAAGTAGCATCTGAACTGGGTACATTTCTTTAGCCTTTCATCTTCCAAACTCACTGTAACCTATGTAGTCGTCTAACTACAACATAGCATTAGTCGTATATAGAGGTAGCATAGACGCATTTACCACCCGCCAGGGATGTTGTCAGAGGTGCTCCTGCTCCAGACGGTAGATCAAACAAGATGACACTAAGACCTTCTGTCTCTAAATTGCATAACATAAAAGCAGATTCTTTAGAATTATGCGAGTTACTTCTTACTTCCAGAACTAGAAGTAAACATTTTTCCTTCAACAAAGATTTTTGTTTAAATAAGGGATTTTTTAAACAAACTTTTTACTTGGAAATAATTTCAAACGAATAAAAAGTTGCAAAACTAAAAGTATCACAAGAGGCTGGATGCAGTGACTCACACCTGTAATACCAGCACTTTGGGAGACCAAGGCAGGAAGATCATTTGAGGCCAGGAGTTTGGGACCAGCCTGAGCAACAAAAGGAGATCTCCACCCCTACCCCCCATTTCTACAAAGACAATTTAAAATTTTTAAAAATTAGCTGTGCACGGTGGCACGTGCCTATAGTCCTAGCTACCAGGAAGGCTGAGACAAGAGGATCACTTGAGTCCAGGGATTTGAGATTACAATGAGCTATGATCACATCACTGCACTCCAGCCTGGGCAACAGAGCAAGACCCTGTTTTCAGAAAGAAAAAAAAAATCACACAATAAACACTGTATGCTCTTTAATCTGGTTCACTTATGGTTAACATTTTACTCCATTTGCTTTATCATTTATTCTTTCATTGTCTCTCTTTTCTTTTTTTGTTTTTAGACAGAGTCTCGCTCTTGTTGCCCAGGCTGGAGTGCAATGGCATGACCTCAGCTCACTGCAACCTCTGCCTCCTGGGTTCAAGCGATTCTCCCTGCCTCAGCCTCCTGAATAGCTGGGATTACAGGCACCTGCCACCGCACCTGGCTGATTTTTTTGTATTTTTAGTAGAGACACGGCTTCACCATGTTGGCCAGGCTGGTCTCGAACTCCTGACCTCCAGTGATCCGCCTGCTTCAGCCTCCTAAAGTGCTGGGATTACAGGCATGAGCCACCACCACCGGCTTATGTCTCATTTCTTTCTCTCTGGACATGCATAACTTTTTTCTGAGGTATTTGAGGATGAAGTCCTTTAACTTTAAATACTTCAATGTGTATTTCCTGAGAGATAGTCTCTTACATAATCACAGTACAGTTATCAACTTAATGCATTTACATTGATCCCATACTTTTATCTAATCTACCATCCATATACCAATTTTGTCAGTTTATCTAATGAAGCATTTTTTCTCTCCAGCACAGGATTTAATCTAAAGTTAGGTATTGAATTTATTTTCTTTTTTTCATTTATTTATTGAGACGGGGTCTCACTCTATCGCCCAGGCTGGAGCGCAGTGCAGCTATCACAGCTCAATGTAGCCTCAACCTCTGGGGCCAGGTGATCCTCCCACCTCACCCTCCCAGGTAGCTTGGACCATAGGTGCATGCCACTACTCCTGGCTAATTTTTGGTATTTTTTGTAGAGATAGGATTTCTCCATGTTCCCCAAGCTGGTCTCAAACTCCTCAGCTCAAGCAGTCCTCTTGCCTCGGCCTCCCAAAGTGCTGGGATTACAGGCATGAGCCACCAGGCCCGGCCAGGTATTGAATTTAGTGTCCTTTTATCTGGAACATTTCTACAACTCATCTTTGTCTTTTACAGCATTGACATTTTTCTAAGATTGTGGTTCACCCACCTTTCTTTGTATTCCTCATTTTGCATTTGTCTGATATTTCCTCATGATTACACTGAGGTTTTGCATTTTCTCCCAGAATACTCCATAGGAAATGCTCTGTCCTTTTCTGCCTAACATATCTGGAAGCACATAATGGCCACCAGTCTCTCATAGGTGAAATTAATTTTGATTACTCAGTCAGGGGTGGTGTCCGACTTCTCCACTATATGATTACTGGGTTTTTTTTTTCTCCCTTGCAACTTATAGTTTGTGAGGACACACTTTAAGACCATGCAAATATTCTGCTGCTCATTAAAATTTCCCCTAAGTATCCATTGACAATTCCTGTCTGATCCTATCAATACTACGATGATTGCAAAATGATTCTCCAATCCCAGCACACCCTCTACATTTACCAGTCCTAATAGGCATCCTACTATAACTAAGAACACTCGCTTCTCAGATTTTTCTACAATTTCCTCAAAATTGTATATGTATGTTTTTGTGCCTGTTTATGTGCACATGTATATGTATGAATATGTATATATGTGTGTATGTACATTTGTAGGTACGGGTATGTAGCCATGTGCCACATAACAATGTTTCAGTCAATGACAATTGCATATACAATAGGATCCCATAAGATTATAATACTGTATTTTTATTGTACCTTTTTCTGTGTTTACATACTTAGCATTGTATTATAGTATGCAGTACAGTAACACACTGTATGGGCTTCTAGCTTTGGAGCAATAGGCTACACCATGTAGTCAAGGTGTATAGTAGGCTATACCATCTAGGTTTGCGTAAGTACACTCTATGATGTTCACACAATGACAAAATCACCTAAAGAGACGTTTCTCAGAATGTGTCTCCATTGTTAAGCAATGCATGAAGAGGGCCCTAACTAGACATTGAATCTGCCAGCACCTTGACCATGGACTTCCCAGCCTCCAGAACAATGGTGTGTACATGGATATATTTCCTAGTGCTGACTGCTGAAAGTTCCAAGAAGCAATGACACCCAGTAAAAAGGAACAAATCTAGTACCCAGATTTCAGCTTCTAACACCATTCCTTTCTAAAAGGAGACAGAACTTCTTAAAAGAAATGGTTGATTCCAAGGCCGGGATAGGATTGGTACAAGATAAGTCTGGAATATATTTTTATCCAGAAAGCAAGGAATTGTTCCAAAAAATTGATGGGAGTATGCCACAAGGTCACAGGAACCAGATCAAAGTGGCCTCTACGCGCAATTTAAGCACCAAAATAATTAAATACAAGAATGAATTTTAAACCATTAAAAACAAGAATTGAGCTATTGCCAACGATGATGAGAGAGAGAGAGAATTAGAAAGGCTTTCTAGTTGCTAGAGACTGTGTGTGTTGCCCCAAAATTCGTATGTTGAAATCCTAACCCCCAAGGTGATAGTATTAAGGGCTTTTGGGAAGTGATTAGGTCATGAGGGTAGAGTCCTCGTGGATGGGATTAGTGCTCTCATAAAAGAGACCCAGAGATATCTCACCCTCTGCCATGTGAGGTTACAGTGAAATGACAGCTATCTATGGACCAGGAAGAGGGCTCTCACCAACATCAAATCTGCCAGCACGTTGATCTTGGAATTCCCAACATCCTTGGTTTCCCTTGATGTTGTCATCCCAACATCTGAGTTCTGGAAAGGTGTAGTGGCTACTGGCCCCCAGAGGAGGGCACACTGCAGAAGTGGCATGACAATGTGAGGAGTTCCACTGACCAGCTCCTCTGTGAAACTGGTGAAAATTACTAAAAATAAAACAATAAAGCCTCTAGAAATAGTCCTAAGGGCAAACAGCAAATGAAGAAACATCTATTCAAGAAAATCTATGAAAATTTAATAAGAAAGCAAAATCTATAAGCCTAAAACATATTTATATTAGCCCCAAAGTACATCTTCATGTTCTTTATCTATAATAGCCCCCAAGTACATCTTTATGTTCTAGGTGAGGACAGACCCTACTAGATATAGAGGAAGGTCAGTCTTTACTGCGGATAACTGAAACTGTGGGTTTCACTTTACACATTTTCAGTTACCCGCAGTCAACCCTGGTCTGAAAAATATTAAATGGAAAATTTCAGAAACACACAATTCATAAGTTTTAAATTGCATGCTGTTCTGGGTAGCATGATGAAATCTTGCACCATCCTGCTGTAGTTCTGCCTAGAATGTGAATCACCCCTTTGTCCAGCATATCCATGCTTATACACTATGTGCTCATTAGTCACTGAGTAGCCATCTCAGTTACCAAATTAACTGTCACGGTATCACAGTGCTTGTGTTCAAGTAACCCCTATTTTACTTAATAATAGCTCCAAAGTAGGCCAGGCGCAGTGGCTCATGCCTGTAATCCCAGCACTTTGGTAGGCCGAGGCGGGCGGATCATGAGGTCAAGAGATGAAGACCATCCTGGCCAACATGATGAAACCTGGTCTCTACTAAAAATACAAAAATTAGCTGGGCATGGTGGTGCACACCTGTAGTCCCAGCTACTCAGGAGGCTGAGGCAGGAGAATTGCTTGAACCCAGGAGGCGGAGGTTGTGGTGAGCCCAGATCGTGCCACTGCAATCCAGCCCGGTAACAGAAGGAGACTACATCTCAAATAATAATAATAATAATAATAGCCCCAAAGTACAAGCATTGTGACGCTGGTGTATTGTTATAATTGTTCTATTTTATTGTTATTCGTTAATATATTACTATGCCTAATTTATAAATTAAACTTTTTCATAGGTATGTATAATATATACAGCAAAAAGGCTGGGCGCGGTGGCTCACGCCTGTAATCCCAGCACTTTGGGAGGCCGACGCGGGCGGATCACGAGGTTGGGAGATCGAGACCATCCTGGCTAACACGGTGAAACTCCGTCTCTACTAAAAATACAAAAAAAAAAAAAAAAAAATTAGCCAGCCGTGGTGGCGGGTGCCTGTAGTCCCAGCTACTCGGGAGGCTGAGGCAGGAGAATGGCGTGAACCTGGGAGACGGAGCTTGCAGTAAGCCAAGATCATGCCACTGCACTCCAGCCTGGGTGACAGAGCGAGACTCTGTCTCAAAAAAATATATATGTATATATATGTACAACAAAAAAATAGTATAAACAAGGTTTTATACTATACAAGGTTTCAGGCATCTATTGGGGGTAGATGGAATATGTCACCCACAGATAAGTGGGGGACCACTGTAGGTTTTTTAAATTTAAGAGTATGGTATTTCTCTCCATTTTTTTAAGTCTTCTTTTGATAATTTCAGAATTGTTTCCATATGGCTCTTACACACTTCTTTTTTTTGGAGACTGAATCTCACTCTGTCATCCAGGCTGGGTGCAGTGGTGTGATCTTGGCTCACTGCAATCTCCATATCCCAGGTTCAAGTGATTCTCCTGTCTCAGCCTTCCCGAGTAGCTGGGACTACAGGCACGTACCACCATACCCAGCTAATTTTTGTATTTTTAGTAGAGACGGGGTTTCGTTATGTTGGGCAGGCTGGTCTCGAACTCCTGACCTCAAGTGATCTGCCCGCCTCAGCCTCCCAAAGTGTTGGGATTACAGGCGTGAGCCACCGTGCCCAGCCAGCACTTACACATTTCTTAAGTTTAACCCTAAATATTTTTTACCACCTTTACGAATGGAATTTCTTTTATTATATTTTCTAACTGGTTGTTGTTGTTTACATGTATAAAGGCTATCAATTCTGTATATTAATTGTGCATCCAGACTACTTACTGAATTCTCTTACAATGTTAGTAGTTTTGCTTTTGATTGCTTCAGGTTTTTCAGCTATATATTCTATGTCTGCAAATAATTATAACTGTACCTCGTTTTCAAACTTTATACCTATAATTTTTTTCTCTTATCTAATTGCATTGACTAGTATCTGCAAAACTAGTTCTTTCAAACTTTTTCCTAGTCCAATACTAGGAACATACCCCATTATATGCATCATATGTTGACTTTGAGGGCTATATAATTGTTCTGGAATTAGAACTTGTGCTCCCCATTGTTGTAATAAATCTCTTCCCCATAAATTTATGGGTACAGAAGTTATAATTGGTTGAATAGTACCAGATTGTCAATCGGGCCCTTCACAATGCAAAATATAGCTACTTTTGATATACTTCAGGGGCTTGGCCAACTCCAACTATGTTAAATTGAGTGGGTTGAATTGGCCACAGAGACAGCCAGTGCTGTAGAGAAATGATTGAAATGTCCACTCCTGTATCTACCAAACCTTTAAATTTCTTTCCCTGAATAGTTATTTCACAGGTAGGACATCTATCAGTAATTTGATTTACCCAGTAAGTTGCTTTGCCTTGTTTATTTGTGATTCCAAATCCTCCTGTTCATTTAATCTCACTTTTTCCCATTCCCACATATGGCACAATCAGGAGCTGTGCTACGCAATCTCCTGGCTCTGCTTTCCAGGGAACAGAAGTAGATATAACAATTTGAATTTCCCCATTATAATCTGAATCAATGACTCCTGTATGTATTTGTACCCCTTTTAAATTTAAACTAGACCTGCCTAGAACTAATCCTATTGTCCCTGCTGGCAAGGGACCACAGACTCCTGTTGGGACCTTTCATGGGGGTTCCCCAGGCAGAAGACTCACAGCTTTTGTGCAGCATAAATCTACTGTGGCACTACTGGCTGTGGCAGGGGACAGACATCATACAGGGGTGAGGGAATGACCTGAGCTGGAAATGCCCCAGTTTGGAATGGGGCCTGGGATGGGCCCCTCATGCTGTTTCCTGAAATCAGATTCCCATCTTTATCAAACTTAGAGTGATGCTGATTAGCCCGATGTTTTCCTTTTTTACATTTTGGACATATTTCAGGCTCAGCAGTTTTCTTTTTTCCCCTATCTGGTGGCCTGACTCACTGATTTTTTCTACATTTTTTTTTTTAGTATGACCATGCTTCCCACAGTTAAAACAAGCTCCAGGAAATGGAGTATTTTCTTTATCCACTCTCGGTCCTTCCATTGCCCATGCTAGCAGGTAGCCTGATGCAGATTACCTCTGATACTCCCACAGGCCTTGATATAATCAACTAAATGTGCTTTCCCTCTGATAGGTCACAGAGCAGCCTGGCAATCAGGATTAGTATTGTCAAAAGCTAATAATTGCAACACTATATCCTGAGCAGCCAAATCTGCAATAACCTTTTTAAGAGACTCCTGTAACCCAGCCATAAAATCCACATATGGTTCTTTTGGTCCCTGTTTTATAGCACTAAAGGAAGGGTATTGTTCTCCACTTGAAGTGATTTTTTTCCCAAGCGCTGAGGCACACTCCTCTAAGCTGCTCTATGGCATCATCCTGCATGACCACTTGTGCATCTAAACCAGCCCAGCTGCCAACCGCCAAAAGTTGGTCTGCAGTTATATTAATTTGAGGTTGGGCCTGGGCATTGTGAGCAGCCTGAATGGAAGATTCATCTGCCCACCAAGCTTTAAATTGTAAGAACTGAGCAGGAGTTAGAAAAGCTTGAGTAAGAGCGTCCCAGTCAGTAGGAATCATCCCACTGGAAACAGCAACATTCTTTAGCAGTCCCATTACAAAAGGAGAACCTGGTCCATACTGATTAATAGCTTGTTTAAATTCTTTGAATAATTTAAAACAAAAAGGCTCAAATGTAGCTATAATATTTCCCTGTTGATCTGGGCAATGTATTCTAACAGGGAGCTGCCAAGCCTCTAAATCACCCTCTCATCTAGCTTGCTGAATTCCTGACTGAATAGAACTAAGAGCGGTGGCTCGAGGCACTGCTTGGACAGTCACTGGGGCAACTAATTTTCACCCACTGTCCTCTGGAAAAGAAAGATCTGGAGGGTCAGGCCACTCTTTTTCTTCAAAATAATAATGAGGGGGTGCAGAAGGGTAGGGATGAACCTCTCCCTCCTTTGTCACTTTAGCTTTAGCTGGCAAATAAGCCTGCTCTATAACCTCTTCTTTTACTTCATTATACTCTACTTCCTCCTCGTCATCAGTGTGAAAAAGTTCCAAGGTGGAACGAACCAGACCCCACACTTGTCCCATTGTTACCCTGATGCTTCTGAGCTCCCCTTCTTACTCACCATGGGGATTGCTTTAAGAGTACTCGGGTGTCCTCCAGCTAGTTCCACATTCTGCAACCGTCACTCCAGTGACCCTCTGACCTGGATTCAAGCCCCCATGATGGACACCACTTGCTGAGACCAGCTCGATCGGGGAGACCATAACCCAGTGGCACTAGAGGAATTAAAGAGACACAGAAATATAGAGGTGTGAAGTGGGAAATCGGGGTCTTGCAGCCTTCAGAGCTGAGATCCTCCAACAGAGATTTACCCACATATTTATTAACAGCAAGCCAGTCATTAGCATTGTTTCTATAGATATTAGATTAACTAAAAGTATCCTTTATGGGAAATGAAGGGATGGGCTGAAATAAAGGGATGGGTTGGGCTAGTTATCTGCAGCAGGAGCACGGCCTTAAGGCACAGGTCGCTCATGCTATTGTTTGTGATTTAAGAATGCCTTTAAGTGATTTTCCACCCTGGGCAGGCCAGGTGTTCCTTGCCCTCATTCTAGTAAACCCATAACCTTCCAGTGTGGGCATTATGGCCATCATGAACATGTCACAGTGCTGCAGAGATTTTGTTTCTGGC
This sequence comes from Hylobates moloch, assembly GCF_009828535.3. Classification (NCBI taxonomy): domain Eukaryota; kingdom Metazoa; phylum Chordata; class Mammalia; order Primates; family Hylobatidae; genus Hylobates; species Hylobates moloch. Next base: position 7,912,428 of record NW_026652293.1, read on the forward strand.
CAGTTTTGGGGCCAGTTTATGGCCAGATTTTGGGGGGCCTATTCCCCACAGAGAAGATAATAACCACTACCATAAAAATATGTGAAACTATAAAACTCACTGGTAAAGCTAATACACAGGGAGAAAGAGACAAAACTCAAATCTTATCTCTAAAGAAAACCACCCAACTGCAAATGTAAACAGTAAGAGAGGAAGGAAGAAAGGATATACAAAACAACCAGAAAACGATAGAATGCTAGGTGCAATTACTCACCTATCAAGAATAACATTGCATGTAAATAGATTGAATTTTCCCATTTAAAAGATATAGACTGGACTGACTCTCTTTTCGGACTCAACCTGTCTGCACCCAGGTGAAATAAACAGGCTTTTTGCTCACACAAAGCCTGTTTTGTGGTCTCTTTACATGGATGTGTGAGACATTTGGTGCCAAAGACCCGGGTCAGCAGGACTCCTTCGGGAGACCAGTCCCCTGTCCTCACCCTCACTCCATGAAGAGATCCACCTGTGACCTCAGGTCCTCAGATCAACCAGCCCAAGTAACATCTCACCAATTTTAAATTGGGTAAGTGGCCTCTTTTTATTCTCTTCTCCAACCTCTCTCACTATCCCTCAACCTCTTTCTCCTTTCAATCTTGGTGCCACCTTTCACTCTCTCTCTTCTCTTAATTTCAATTCCTTTCATTTTGTAGTAGAGACAAAGGAGACACATTTTATCCATGGACCCAAAACTCTGGTGCCGGTCATGTACTCAGGAAGGCAGCCTTCCCTTGGTGTTTAATCATTGCGGGGATGCCTGCCTGATTATTCACCCACATTCCATCGGTGTCTGATCTCTGCAGGGATGCCTGCCTTGGTCATTCAACCACATTCCCTTGGTGGCAAGTCAATTGAGGGGATGCATGCTTTGGCTGCTCACCCACATTGCAGCACAGGACTGCTACCCAACCCTTTCTCTGTGTCTCTACCCTTCTCTTTAAACTTGCCTCCTTCACTATGGGCAATCTTCCACCCTCAATTCCTCCTTCTTCTCCCTTAGCCTGTGTTCTCAAGAACTTAAAACTTCTTCAACTATCACCTGATCTAAAATCTAAATGTCTTATTTTCTTCTGCAACACTGCTTGGCCCCAATACAATCTCGACAGTGGTTCTAAATGGCCAGAAAATGGCACTTTTGATTTCTCCATCTTACAAGATCTAGATAACTTTTGTCAAAAAATGGGCAAATGGTCTGAGGTGCCTGACGTCCAGGCCTTCTAATACACATTGGTCCCTCTCTAGTCTCTGAACCCAATGCAACTCATCCCAAATCTTTCTTCTTTCTCTCCTGTCTGTTCCTTCAGTCTCCACCCCAAGGTCTGAGTCCTTTGAATCCTTCTTTTTCTATGGACTCATCTGACCTCTCCCCTTCTCCCCAGGCTGCTCCTCATCAGGCCAAGCCAGGTCTCAATTCTTCCTCAGCCTCTCTTCCCCCACCCTATAATCTTCCTGTAACCTCCCCTCCTCACACTCGGTCTGGCTTACAGTTTCGTTCTGCAACTAGCCCTCCCCCACCTTCCCAACAATTTCCTCTTAAAGAGGTGGCTAGAGCTAAAGGCATAGTCAAGGTTAATGCTCCTTTTTTCTTTATCTGACCTCTCCCAAATCAGCGTTTAACATCAAATATAAAAACTCAGCCCAGTTCATGGCCCATTTGGCAACAACCCTTAGATGCTTTACTGCCCTAGACCCAGAGGGGCCAGAAGGCTGTCTTATTCTCTATGCATTTTATTACCCAATCCGCTCCCAACATTAGAAAAAGCTCCAAAAATTAGATTCCGGCCCTCAAACCCCACAACAGGACTTAATTAACTGTGCCTTCAAGGTGTATGATAATAGAGAAGAGTTGCAATTACTTGCCTCTGCTGTGAGAGAAACCCCAGCCATATCTCCAGCACATAAAAACTTCAAAATGCCTAAGCCAGAACACTCAGGCATGCCTTCAGGACTTCCTCCCCAAGATCTTGCTTTAAGTGCTGGAAATCTGGCCACTGGGCCAAGGAATGCCTGCAGCCTGGGATTCCTCCTAAGCCGTGTCCCATCTGTGCAGGACCCCGCTGAAAATTGGACTGTCCAACTGGCCCAAGGCTCTGACTGACTCTTCCCAGGTCTTCTTGGCTTGGCGGCTGAACACCGAAGCTGCCAATCACCTCAGAAGCCCCCTGAACTGTCACAGATGCCGAGCTTTGGGTAACTTACGGTGGAGGGTAAGTCCATCCCCTTCTTAATCAATACAGAGGTTACCAACTACAAGTTACCTTCTTTTCAAGGGCCTGTTTCCCTTGCCTCCATAACCATTGTGGGTATTGATGGCCAGGCTTCTAAACCTCTTAAAACTCCCCAATCCTGGTGCCAAATTTGACAATATTCTTTAATGCACTCCTTTTTAGTTATCCCCACCTGCCCAGCTCCTTTATTAGGGCAAGACATTTTAACTAAATTATCTGCTACGCTGAGTATTCCTAGGCTACAGCCACACCTCATTACTGCCCTTTTCCCCAGTTCAAAGCCTCCTTCACATCCTCCCCTTGTTTTCTCCCCACCTTAATCCACAAGTATGGGATACCTCTACTCCCTCCCTGGCAACTGATCACACACCAATTACTATCCCATTAAACATAATCACCCTTATCATGCCAATATCCCATCCCACAGCACACTTAAAGGATTAAAGCCTGTTATCACTCACCTGTTACAGCATGGCCTTTTAAAGCCTATAAACTCTCCTTACAATTCCCTCATTTTACCTGTCCAAAAACCGGACAAGCCTTACAGGTTAGTTCAGGATCTGCACCTTATCAACCAAATTGTCTTGCCTATCCACTCTATGGTGCCAAACCCATATACTCTCCTATCCTCAATGCCTCCCTCCACAACTCCTCCATAACCCATTATTCTGTTCTAGATCTCAAATATGCTTTCTTTACTATTCCTTTGCACCCTTCATTCCAGCCTCTCTTCGCTTTCACTTGGACTGACCCTGACACCCATCAGCCTCAGCAACTTACTTGGGCTGTACTGCTGCAAGGCTTCGCGGACAGCCCCATCACTTCAGTCAAACCCAAATTTATTCCTCATCTGTTATCTATCTCAGCATAATTCTTCAGAAAACAACGTGCTCACCCTGCTGATCATGTCCAGCTAATCTCCTAAACCCCAACCCCTTCTACAAAACAACAACTTCTTTCCTTCCTAGGCATGGTTAGGTACTCCCGCCTTTGGATATCTAGTTTTACCATCCTGACTAAACCATTATATATAAACTCACAAAAGCAAACCTAGCTGACCCCATAGGTCCTAAATCCTTTTGGCACTCCTCTTTCCATTCCTTAAAAACAGCCCTAGAAGCTGCCCCCACACCAGCTCTCCCTAACTCATCCCAACCCTTTTCATTACACACAGCCAAAGTACAGGGCTGTGCGGTCAAAATTCTTACACAAGAGCCGGGGCCACACCCCGTAGGCTTTTTGTCCAAACAACCTGACTTTACTATTTTAGGCTGGTCATCATGTCTCCATGTGGTGGCCGCTGGTGCCCTAATGCTTTTAGAGGCCCTCAAAATCACAAACTATGCTCAACTCACCCTCTACAGTTCTCATAACTTCCAAAATCTATTTTCTTCCTCACACCTGACACATATACTTTCTGCTCCCTGGCTCCTTCAGCTGTACTCACTCTTTGCTGAGTCTCCCACAATTACCATTGTTCCTGGCCTGGACTTCAATCCGGCCTCCCACATTATTCCTGATACCACACCTGACCCCCATGACTGTCTCTCTCTGATCCAGCTGACATTCACTCCATTTCCCCGTATTTCCTTCTTTCCTATTCCTCACCCTGATCACACTTGGCTTATTGATGGCAGTTCCACCAGGCCTCTCACCAGCAAAGGCACTCACCAGCAAAGGCAGGCGAGTGCTATAGTATCTTCCACATCTATCATTGAGACTACTGCTATACACCCCTCCACTACCTCTCAGCAAGCTGAACTCTTTGCCTTAACTTGAGCCCTCACTCTTGCAAAGGAATTATGCATCAATATTTATAGTGACTCTAAATATGCCTTCCATATCCTGCACCACCATGCTGTTTTATGGGCTGAAAGAGGCTTCCTCACTATGCAAGGGTCCTCCATCATTAATGCCTCTTTAATAAAAACTCTCCTCAAGGCCACTTTACTTCCAAAGGAAGCTGGAGTCATGCACTGCAAGCACCATCAAAGGCATCAGATCCCATCGCTCAGGGCAACACTTATGCTGATAAGGTAGCTAAAAAATCAGCCAGGGTTCCAACTTCTATCCCTCACGGCAGTTTTTCTCCTTCTCATCTGGTCACTCCCACCTACATCCCCACTGAAACTTCCACCTATCAATCTCTTCCCACACAAGGCAAATGGTTCTTGGACCAAGGAAAATATCTCCTTCCAGCCTCACAGGCCCATTCTATTCTGTCATCATTTCATAGCCTTTCCCATGTAGGTTACAAGCCACTAGCCTGCCTCTTAGGACCTCTCATTTCCTTTCCATCATGGAAATCTATCCTCAAGGAAATCACTTCTCAGTGTTCCATCTGCTATTCTACTACTCCTCAGGGATTGTTCAGGCCCCCTCCTTTCCCTACACATCAATCTCGGGGATTTGCCCCCACCCAGGACTGGCAAATTGACTTTACTCACATGCCTCAAGTCAGGAAACTAAAATACCTCTTGGTCTGGGTAGACACTTTCACTGGATGGGTACAGACCTTTCCCACAGGGTCTGAGAAGGCCACCATGGTCATTTCTTCCCTTCTGTCAGACATAATTCTTCAGTTTGGCCTTCCCACCTCTATACAGTCCAATAATGGACCAGCCTTTCTAGTCCAATCACCCAAGCAGTCTCTCAGGCTCTTAGTATTCAGTGGTGCCTGGTTTTACTTCAAACTGCCACCCTTAAGTCTCTCTTTAAGTGGATAGAAGATCTTCATTGACAAAATACACTCCAGTACTTTCACCCTGATGAAGTCCTATTCTTTACTTTTATACTCACTCTTATTCTGGTTCCTATTCTTATGCCACCCTCTACCTCTCCCCAGCTATCTCCACCACACTATCAAACTCACTCTATCCTAGCCATTTCTAATCCTTTTTAACAAACAATTGCTGGCTTTGCATTTCTCTTTCCTCCAAAATCACCAAAGCCCTGACTTACTCACTGCTAAAAAAAAGGGGGAGGGGACTTTGTATATTTTTAAATGATGAGTGTTGTTTTTACCTAAGTCAATCTGGCCTAGTATAAAAAAACTCAAGGATAGAGCCCAAAAACTCACCAATCAAGCAAACAATAACACTGAATCCCCTTGAACACTCTAATTGGACGTCCTGGGTAGTCCCAATTCTTAGTCCTTTAATACCTATTTTTCTCCTTCTTTTATTCAGACCTTGTGTCTTTCATTTAGTTTCTCAATTTATACAAAACAACATCCAGGCCATCACCAATAATTCTATACAACAAATGCTCCTTCTAACAACTCCACAATATCACCCCTTACCACTAAATCTTCCTTCAGCTTAATCTCTCCCGCTCTAGGTTCCCACATTGCCCCTAATCCCGCTTGAAGCAGCCCTGAGAAACATCACCCATTATCTCTCCATGCCACGCCCAAAATGTTTTGCCACTCCAACACTTCACTATTTTGTTTTGCTTTTCTCATTAATATAAGAAGACAGGAATGTCACGCCTCTGAGCCCAAGCAAAGCCATCATATCCCCTGTGACTTGTGCGTATACATCCAGATGGCCTAAAGCAACTGAAGATCTGCAAAAGAAGTGAAAATAGCCTTAACTGATGACATTCCATCATTGTGATTTGTTTCTGCCCCACCCTAACTGATCAATGTACTTTGTAATTTCCCCCACCCTTAAGAATATTCTTTGTAATCTCCCCCACCCTTAAGAAGTTTCTTTGTAATTCTCCCCACCCTTGAGAATGTACTTTGTGAGATCCACCCCCTGCCTGCAAAACATTGTTCCTAACTCCACTGCCAATCCCCAAACCTATAAGAACTAATGATAATCCCACCACCCTTGCTGACTCTCTTTTCGAACTTAGCCCGCTTGAACCCAGGTGAAATAAACAGCCTCGTTGCTCACAAAAAAAAAAAGATATGGACTGGCTGAATGGATAAAAAACACAAGACCCAGTCATATGCTGCTTACAAGAACCTCATCTTACCTTTAAAGACACACATAGACTGAAAGAGGAGGGATGGAAAAAGATATTCCATACAAATGGAAACCATATTTGAGCAGGAGTAGCTATATTTATATCAGACAAAACAGACTTCAAGTTAAAATCTGTAAAGAGATAAAGAAGGACATTATATAACAACAAAGGTGTCAATTCAGTGAGACAATATAACAGTTGTAAATATACAAGCACCCAACACCGGAGCACTCAAATACAAATAAAGCAAATATTATTAGATCTAAAGGAAGAGACAGGTCCCAATATAATAACAGCTGGGGACTACAACACCCCACTCTTGTCCCTGGACAGATCATCTAGACAGAAAATCAACAAAGAAACATCAGATTTAAACTGCACCATAGACCTAGTGGACCTAAGAGATATTTACAGAACCTTTCACCCAATGCCTACAGAATACACATTATTTTCATCAGAACATGGAACGTTCTCCAGGATGGACCATATATTAGGCCACAAAACAGTCTCAACAAATTTTTAAAAATCAAAATTATATTAAGTATCTTCTCAGACCACAGTGGAATAAAACTAGTTATCAACACCAACAGGAATGGAAACTATACAAATGAATGGAAACTAAACAACATGCTCCTGAATGACCAATGGGTGAAGAAATAAATTAAGAGTAAACTTTTTAAATTCCTGGAAAAAATGAAAATACAAATACACATACCAAAACCTGTAGGATACAGCAAAAGCAGTATTAAGAAGCAGGTATATAGCAATAAATGCCTACATCAAAAAACTAAAAGGTCTCAAACAACCTAACAATGCACCTCAAAAAGCTAAAAAAGCAGGAACAAATCATACCCAAAATTAATAGAAAGAAATAAATAATAAGGGCAAAAATAAATGAAACTGAGACTAGAAAAACATAATACAACTGATCAATGAAACAAAAAGCTGATTTTTTGAAAAGATAAACAAAACTAACAAACCATTTAATAGACTAAGAGAAAAGAGAGAGAACCCAAATAAATGAAATCAGAAACAAAAAAGAAGACATTACAATGTATACCATAGAAATACAAAAGATCATTATAGAATATTGTGAACAATCATATGCTGACAAACTGGAAAATCTGAAGGAAATGGATAAATTCCTGGAAACATACAACTTACCAAGACTGAACCAAGAAGAAACAGAAAACACAAACAGATCAGTAACAAGCAACAAAATCAAATAGTAATAAAAATCCTTCCAACAGAGAAAAGTCCAGGACCAATTGCTCCATTGCTTAATTCTACTGAACCTTTAAAGAATTAATACCAGTTATTCTCAAACTATTCCAAAAATATTCGATCAGAAGGAATTCTTCCTAACTCACTCTATGAGGCCAGCATAACCCTATACCAACACCAGACGAGGACACAACAGGGCAATACCTCTAGTGAACATAAATGCAAAAATCCTCAGCAAATACTAGAAAACCAAATCTAACAACACATCAAAAACATAATACCCCATAATCAAGTGGGATTTATACCAGGAATGCAAAGATGATTCAAAATATGCATATCAATAAATGTCACCCATCACATCAATACAATGGAGTACAAAATACTATGATAATCTCAATAGATGCAGAAAAAGCTTTTTATAAAATTCAACATCTCTTTATTATAAAAGCCCTTAATAAATTAGGTATAAAAGGAAAGTATCTCAACCTAATAAAGGCCATATATGATAAATCCACAACTAATATCTTACTGAACAGAGAAAAACTTAAAGATTTTCCTCTAAGAAGTATAACAGGGCAAAGATACCTACCTTCACCATTTGTAGTCAACATAGTGCTGGAAGTGCTAGTCAGAGCAGTCAGGCAAGAAAAAGAAATAAAAAGTATTGAAATTGGAAAGGAGGAAATCAAATTATTCCTGTTTGCAAATGACATAATCTTATATATAGAAAAACCTAAAGGGTTTTTTTTCTTAGAACTGATAAAAGAATTCAATAAAATTGCAGGATACAAAATTAATATACAAAAATCAGTAGCAGCTCTATACACAAACAGCAAAGTAGCTGAAAAAGAAATCAAGAGGGCAATTCCATTTACAATGCAAAAAATATATAAAATACCTAGGAATAAATTTAACCAAGAAGATGAAAGACCTCCTCAAGAAAACTACAAAACACTGATTTAAAATAAAGAAACTGAAGATGATACAAACAAATGGAAAGCCATCCCATCCTCATGGAATGGAATAATTTATATAATTAAAATAACAATACTACCCAATGCAATCTGCAGATTCAATCCAATCCCTATGAAAATACCAATGACATTTTTCAGAGAAATAGAAAAAAAATCCTAAAATTTTTGTGGAACCACAAAAGACTCCAAACAGCCAAAGCAACCCTGACCAAAAAGAACAATGCTGGAGATATCACAATACCAGACCTCAACATATACTACAGAGCTATAGTAACCAAAACTCATGGTATTGCATAAAAGCAGACACATAGAACAGACTAGAGAACCCAGAAATTAATCCACATATTTACAGCCAACTGATTTTTGACAAAGATGTCAAGAACACTCAATGGGACAGCCTCTTCAATAAATGATGCTGGGGGCTGTGTCCAGTGGCTCACATCTATAATCCCAGCACTTTGGGGGGGCTGAGGTGACCTCTCACCTCTTCCCTTGCTTGAGCCTGGGAAGTCAAGGCTGCAGTGTGCTGTGACTGCACCACTGCACTCCAGCCTGGGCAACAGAGTGAGATTCTGTCTCAGAAAAATAAAAGTGATGCTAGGAAAACTGGATACCAATATGCAGAATGAAACTAGGCTCCCACCTCTCACCCTATACAAAGAATCAACTGAAAATGGATCTAAGACCTAAATGTAAGACACACAACAATTAAACTACTAGAAGAAAATGTAGGGGAAACACTTCAGGACATTGGTCTGGAAAAAGATTTGATGGATAAAACCTTATAAGCACAGGCAACAAAAGCAAAAATAAGCAAATGGGATTACCAAACCAAAAAGCTTTTGCACAACAGAAACAATCAACAGAGGGAAAAAACAACTTACAGAATGGGTGAAAATATTTTCAAACTACTTATCCAACAGAGAATTTATATCCGAATATACAAGGAACTCAAACATCTTAACAGTCAAAAAAAAATCTGATTTAAAAATAGGCAAGTGACCTGAACAGACAGTTCTCAAGAGAAGACATGTAAATGGCCAAAAGGTATATTTTTAAAATGCTAAACATCACTAATCATCCAGGAAATGCAAATCAAAACCACAGTGAGTTATCATCTCACCCCAGTTAGGATGGCTATTATCAAAAAGACAAAAAATAACAAATGCTGACAAGGATGTGGAGAAAAGGGAATTCCTATACACTGCTGGTGGAAATATAAACTAGTACAGCCACTACGAAGGACACTATGCAGGTTCCTCAAAAAAAAAAAAACAAAAAAAACTACAAATAGAATTCCCATATGATCCAGCAATCTCACTAATAGGAATTTATCCAATAGAAAGGATATAATTATATCAGAGAGGCATTTGCACCCTGATGTTTATTACAGCACTATTCACAATAGCCAAGATATAAAATCAACCTGGGTGTCCAACAAGATATAATTGGATGAAGAAAATGTAGTATGTATACACAATGGTTTACTATTCAGTTACATCAAAGAATGAAATCCTGTCATTTGCAGCAACATGGATGAAACTGGCAAACATTACATTAAATGAAATAAGCCAGAAACAGAAAGTTAAACCCTGCATGTTCTCATTCATATATGGAAGCTAAAAAAAAAAGTTGATCTCATAGAAATAAAAAGTAGAACATGGGATACTAGAGGTTAGGAAGGGTAGGGGGAAGGAAGGGATAGAGAGATTTGTTAAATGATACAAAATTACAGCAAGCAACGTTCCAATTTAGCTGACTAGATGCAGCTAGAACACGCCTGTTCTCTGGAGATGAGCCAAAATAACAAGTAGATATTCATATTTCAACTAAATTATCTATGAGAGAACAATGTAATTCAAAAGAGAAGTGACAGGAAGCACCAAAAGCAAAGAAAGAGAGGGAAGCAAGACAGCCTGCTCAGCCAGGATCAGCTAGGAGCTGAGATAAGCTCCCACACACTAATGAAAGGATGAGAGACCCTCAGGGCTCCACATTCCTCTAAGAACTAGAGAAATGTTCACAGCCACCGCTGCCCCCACCTGAGGATTCTGCTGGTGGCCTGGAGATCACCCCACCCCTCTATCACAGCTGGCCCCTGAATGCAATACTCAGGGACTTGAGGACAAGTCTAATAGCCCAATCCAGTCCCCCCAGTACTCGAGCATGCCATTCAGGGGTCTGGAGATCTCCCAGCCCAGTCTACGATCATTGGCACTTGAACACTCCTCCCGGGATCTGAAGTCAGGCCAACCCAATCTGTCAATATTACCAAAGATAGTACCTACCTGCACATGCCACTAGTGGGCTATGGAACTGACCCACTTAACTTGTCACAGCCATCACCAACACAGCACAGACTACTTGGGCTTCAGTGAGTTGTTCCTCTACTGCTACTGCCACCACCAACATTACCCTCTCTGCCCAGGGGCCCAAAAGCCTGTCAACATGCCCAGCCCACCACTGTCTCTACTGGCATCAGAGCAAGCCACCTGGAGGCCCAATAATCAGCCTCCCTGGACCCACTAACACTAATGCTAGCATAAGCTGTCCTGGGAACCAACGACAGCATGCTCAGCTCCCTGCTGCCAAAACTAGGGCCCAAAGGCTAGCTCACCTGGCATCCTAGTCCCTAGCAAAAACTTCATCACAGCCTCCACTAATAACTGCACCCTAAGTCACTGAGGAAATCACAGATACCACTGATGGTATTTACAACTGAAAAAACCATAGAATGATTATACTAGTGCACTCATCCAAAATCAAAGCCAAAGTGCCCTACCCTCCCAAAACACATATACATCTGGAATAAGTACTCCTCTATGAAAGCAAATACAAAAAATTGAAATAAGCAACTGTTACACTAGGTGCACAGAAGTCAGTGTAAAGACACAGGAAACATGAAAAAGTAAAGGAATCTAAATGTTTTCTTGGACTGTTTGTTTTTACATAAAAAAAGGAAAAGTAAAGGAATCTGACACTTCCAAAGGAACACAATAAATCTCCAACAGCAGATCCCAATAAAAAAAATTATGAAATCCCAGATAAAGAATTCAAAATACAGAGTTTAAAGGAGCTCAGAGAGATATGAGATAATTCTGAAAAACAATACACAGAAATAAGAAAAACAATTCAGGATATGAATGAGAACTTTACCGAAGAGATAGTTTTTTTTTTATTCCGGAACTGAATAATTCATTGAATTAAATACAAAATACATTTGAATCAATAGTCTAGATCAAGCAGAAGAAAGAATCTCAGAACTTGAAGACAAGTCTTTTGAACTAATCCAGGCAGATTAAAATAAAGAAAAAATTAGAAAGAATGAGCAGAGCCTTTGTAACATTTGGGACAACATAAAGTGAACAAATATTCAAATTACCACTGTCCCTGAGAGTGAAGAGAAAACAAAGGGTTAGAAAACCTATTTAACAAAATATTAGTTGAAAGCTTTCCAAATCTAGCAAGAGATCTAGATATCCAGATAGAGGAGCCCCAAAGATTCCCTAACAAATATAATGGAAAAAGATAATCTCCATGGCATATTATAATCAAACTGTCTAAAGCCAAAGCAAAGTATAGAATACTAAAAACAGCAAGAGAAAAGTGTCTAGTCTCCTATAAAGAAACCCACATCAAAACTTTGTAGGCCAGGAGAGAATGGGATAACATATTGAAAGTGCTGGGAGAAAAAACCTGCCACCCAAGAATACTACAGCCAGCAAAATTCATAAATGAAAGAGAAAAAGTATTTCCCAGACAAGTAAATTCTGAGGGAGCACACCAGAAGACCAGCCCTACAAGAAATGCCCAAGGGAGTCCTGAACTTGGAAGTGAAAGGACATTTACCATAATAAAAACACATAAAAGTATAAAACTCACTGGTAAACCAAACACATAAATGAGGAAGAGAAAGGACTTAAGTGGTATCACTACAGTAAACCACCAAACCACAATTACTATCAATAAGAGGGAAGAAAAGAACAAAGAATATACAAAACAACCAGAAAATGATTAACAATATGACAGTAATAAAACCTCACATATCAATTATAATCTTGAATGTGAATGAATTAAATTCTCCACTTAAAAAATATAGACTGGTTGAATGGATAAAGAAACATAATCCAACCAAATGGTGCTTACAAGAAAGACACATCTACACTCAAAGGAATGGAAAAAGATATTCCATGCAAAGTTGGAAACCAAAAGCAAGCAGGAGTAGCTATACTTATATCAGATAAAACAAACTTTAAGTCAAAAAGAGTAAAAAGGGCTGGGTGTGGTGGCTCACACCTGTAATCCCAGCACTTTGGGAGGCCAAGTTGGGCAGATCACTTGAGGTCAGGAGTTCAAGACAAGCATGGCCAACATGGCAAAACCCCATCTCTACTAAAAATACAAAAAAAAAAAAAAAAAAAAATGTGCCGGGCGTAATGGCAGGCGTTTGTAATCCCAGCTACTTGGGAGGTTGAGGCACTAGTATGAAAACAGACACATAGACCAATGGAATAGAATAGACAGTCCAGAAATAAATCCACACATTCACAGCCAACTAATTTTCAATAAAAGCTTCAAGAACATACACTGGGGGACAGATACCCTCTTCAATAAATGATGCTGGGAAAATTGGATATCTGTATGCAGAAGAATGAAACTGGACCCCTTTCTCTCCCAATACACAAAAATCAACTGAAGATGGATTAAACCTGTAAACATAAGACCCGAAACTATAAAACTGCTAGGAAAAAAACATAGAGAAAATATTTTAAGACATGAATCTAGGCAAAGATTTTATGGCTAAGACCTCAAAAGCACAGAAACTATAACAAAAATAGACAAATGGGACTATATTGAACTAAAAAGTTTCTGCACATCAAAGGAAACAATCAACAGAGTGAAGAGACAACTTACTGAATGGGAGAAAATATTTGCAAACTGTTCATCTGACAATGGACGAATAGCCAGAATATACAGGAATATCAAACAACTCAGCAATAATAAAAAAACAAATAATCTCATTTAAAAGTGGGCAAACAACATGAATACATATTTCTCAAAAGAAGACATACAGGCTGGGCATGGTGGCTCACATCTGTAATCCCAGCATTTCAGGATGCCAAGGTGGGAGGATTACTTGAGGTCAGGAGTTCGAGACCAGTCTGAGAAATATAGTGAGACCCTGTCCCCACAAAAATTTAAAAAATTAGCCAGGCATGGTGGTGTGCAACTGTAGTCCCAGCTACTCAGGAGGCTGAGACAGGAGGATCACTTGAGCCCAGGAGTTTGAGGTTACAGTGAGCTATGATCCTGCCACTGCACTCCAGCCTGGGTTACAGAAAGAGACTCTGTCTCAAAAAAAAATTACACTAAAAAATAAAAAGACATACAAACGGCCAGCAGGTATATGAAAAAACGCTCAGGATCACTAAGCATCAGGGAAATGCAAATCAAAGCCACAATGAAATATCATCTTACCCCCATGAGAATGGCTATTAATAAAATTACAGAAAATAACAGACACCGGTGAGGATGTGGAGAAAAGGGAAATCTTATACACTGTTAGTGGGAATGTAAATTAGTACAACCACTATGGAAAACAGTATCAGGATTTCTCACAAAAATAAAAGTAGAATCACCATATGATCTGGCAATCCCACTACTGGATATTTGTCCAAAGGAAAAGTCTGTATATCAAAGGAATGCCTGCACTTGCATGTTTATGGCCGTGCTATTCACAATAGTAAAGATATAGAATTAACCTGTGTCATCAATAGATGAATGGATATAGAAAATGCGATATACAAGTATACATATATATGCACATATATATACACACACATACACACACACACAAACACACATACACACACACACACACACACACATATACAAGTCAAATATGATTTGGCCATAAGAAAGAATGAAATTATGTCATTTGCAGCAACATGGATGGAACTAGAGGTCATTAAGTTAAATGAAATAACTTAGACACAGAAAGACAGATACCTCATGTTCTCATTCATATATGGGAGTTAAAAAAAATTGATCTCCTGGAGACAGAGAAAAGAATGATAGATAACAAAGGCTAAGAACAATGTGTAGGTGGGAGGGAGGATAAAGAGAGATTTGTTAACTGGTACAAACATATAGTTAGATAGAACAAATAAGCCCCAGTATTCTCTTGCACAGTAGGGTGCCTATAGTTGGCAACAATGCATTGTACATTTCAAAGTAGCTAAAAGAGAGGATTTGAAATGTTACCAATACATAGAAATGATAAATACTCAAGGTGATGGGTACCCCAAATACCCTGACTTGATCGTTACACATTCTATGCATGTAAAAAATACATGTGCAGAACAAAGACCCACCCGTAACATTTGGTGGCAACTGTACAGGGATTCTCCAAAGCAGTGAGTAATATTGTACCACTTTCACTTGCTATTCTGTCCTATCTTTCCTTAGAACTGGAGGAAAATACTGGGCACCTGTTGGCTGGTTAAAAATGATTAGCATGGCTGCCGGACTTAAGACTCAAGTGTGAGGCTTCCTGGGAAAAGGCTTTCTAACAATCCCCAACCCTCCTGGGTTGGGAGCATTGGTCTGCCTGGAACAAGCTTCCACTTTCACAATTTCCTGGGGGAAGCCAAGGGCTGACAAGAGGAAGAAAGCTGTCATCCTGAACTCCTGGCATTGGCCGGTCGAGATCATGGCACAGCCAGAAGTCTCTACTCAACAGTTGCCCATGTGTGCACCCCTACCTCTCCTTCTGACCCATACCTCCTGGGTCCTGACCATGACTTTCTTGAAAGTGTAGCCCCAAAATTCTCCTTACCTCTGAATCTACTTCCTCCCATCCCTGCCTCCTAGGTACTAATGTTTCAGACTTTCATTTCCTCTCCAAGTATTAGAGCAAGTTATATCTCCAAAGCGATCTAAGGAAGCTCTACACTACATCCTTAGGCAAGTAGACTATGAACCCAGGGAGTCTTACCCCTGGTGTCCCTCCCAATTTAGGCATACAGCTTCAACATGAGCAGTTATGTGGGAACCATTCCCCACCACCCTTGCCAGAGCCCCAAGTTTGTAAATGGCTAGTGTCTCACATGTCCGTGTAAAGAGACCACCAAACAGGCTTTGTGTGAGCAACAAGGCTGTTTATTTCACCTGGGTGCAGGTGGACTAAATCCAAAAAAGGAGTCAGTAAAGGGTGGTGGGATTATCATTAGTTCTTATAGGTTTGGGATAGGTGTACACATTACCTTCTTAAGGGTGGGGAAGAATATTACAAAGTACCTTCTTAAGGGTGGGGAATATATCTTTTTAGTGAGGGTAGGGCAGGAACAAATCACAATGGTAGAATGTCATCAGTTAAGGCTATTTTCACTTCTTTTGTGGATCTTCAGTTGCTTCAGGACATCTGGATGTATACATGCAGGTCACAGGGAATATGATGGCTTAGCATGGGCTCAGAGGCCTGACATTCCTGTCTTCATATATTAATAAGAAAAACAAAACAAAATAGTGGTGAAGTGTTGGGGCAGTGAAAATTTTGGGGGGTGGTATGAAGAGATAATGGGTTATGTTTCTCAGGGCTGCTTCAAGCGGGATTAGGGGCAGTGTGGGAACCTAGAGTAGGAGAGATTAAACTAAAGAAAGATTTTGGGGTAAGGGGTGATATTGTGGGGTTGTTAGAGAAGCATTTGTTGTACAGAATTATTGGTGATGGCCTGGATGCGGTTTTGTATGAATTGAGAAACTAAACGAAAGACACAAGGTCTGAATAAGAGAAGAAGAAAAACAGGTATTAAAGGACTAAGAATTAGGAGGACCCAGGAAATCCAATTAGAGAGTGCCCAAGGGTGTTCAGCATAATTATTTGCTTGGTGGGTGAGTTTTTGGGCTCTATCCTTGAGTTTTGTTATGTTGTCATATACCAGGCCAGATTGATTTAGGTAAAAACAGTGCTCTTCATTTAAAAATATACAGAGTCCTCCTTTTTCAGCAGTGAGTAAATTGAGGCCTCAGTGATTTTGGAGGAAAGAGAAATGCAAAGCCAACAATTGTTTGTTAAAGAAGGATTAGAAATGACTAGGAGAGAGTGAGTGAGATTGAGAGTGTGGTGGAGATAGCTGGGGAGAAGTAGAGGGTGGCATAAGAATGGGAATGAGAATAAGAGTGAGTATAAAAGTAAAGAATAGGACTTCATCAGGGTGAAAGTGTTGGAGTGTGTCCTGTCAGCAAAGATCATCTATCCATTCCAGGAGGGAGTCAAGAGTGGAGCATTGCGGATAGATATTCATGATGGAAAGGAAATGAGAGGTTTTAAGAGGTGAGCTAACAGCTTGTAACCTACATGGAAGAGGTTATGAAATGATGACAGAGTAGAATGGGCCTGTCAGGCTGGAAGGAGATATTTTCCCTGGTCCAAGAACCATTTGCCTTGTGTGGGAAGAGATTGATAGGTGGAAACATCAGTAGGAGAGTAAATAGGAGTGACCAATTAGAAGGAGAAAAACTGACCATGAGGGACAGAAGTTGGAATGCTGGCTGCTTCTTTAGCTACCTTATCAGCATAAGTGTTGCCCTGAGCAATAAGATCTGATGCCTTTTGGTGGCCCTTGCAGTGTATGACTCCAGCTTCCTTTGAAAGTAAAGCAGCCTTGAGAAGAGTTTTTATTAAAGAGGCATTAATGATGGAGGACCCTTGCACAGTGAGGAAACCTCTTTCAGCCCATATAACAGCATGGTGGTGCAGGATATGGAAGGCATAGAGTCACTATAAATATTGATGCATAATTCCTTTGCAAGAGTGAGGGCTTGAGTTAAGGCAGAGTTTGGCTTGCTGAGAGGTAGTGGAGGGGTGTAGAGCAGTAGTCTCAATGATAGATGTGGAAGATACTATAGCATAGCCTGCCTTTTCCGGTGAGTGGAGATTAGGCCTGGTGGAACTGCCATCAATAAACCAAGTGTGATCAGGGTGAGGAACACGAAAGAAGGAAATACGGGGAAATGGAGTGAATGTCAGGTGGATCAGAGAGATACAGTCATGGGAGTGGGGACCAGCTAAAACAGTAAAGTCAAGTTGTTTGAACAAAAAGGCTACAGGGTGCGGTCCCAGCTCTTGTGTAAGAATTTTGACTGCACAGCCCTGTACTTTGGCTGTGTGTAATGAAAAGGGTTGGGATGAGTTAGGGAGAGCCAGCATGGGGGCAGCTTCTAGGGCTGTTTTTAAGGAACAGAAAGATGAGCAGCGAAACAATTTAGGATCTATGGGGTCAGCTAGGTTTGCTATTGTGCGTTCACATAATGGCTTAGTCAGGATGGTAAAACTACATATCCAAAGGCAGAAGTACCTAACCATGCCTAGGAAGGAAAAGAGTTGTTGTGTTGTAGAAGGGGTTGGGGTTTGGGGGATTAGCTGGACACGATCAGCAGGGAGAGCACGTGTGTTTCCAAGAGGAATTATGCTGAGATAGGTAACAGATGAGGAAGAAATTTGGGTTTGACTGAAGTGATGGGGGCTGTCCGTGAAGCCTTGCAGCAGTACAGCCCAGGTAAGTTGCTGAGGCTGATGGGTATCGGGGTCAGTCCAAGTGAAAGCAAAGAGAGGCTGGGATGAAAGGTGCAACGGAATAATAAAGAAAGCATGTTTGAGATCCAGAACAGAATAATGGGTTATGGGGGGTTGTGGAGGGAGGTATTGAGGATAGGAGAGTATATGGGTTTGGCACCACGGAGTGGATAGGCAAGACAATTTGGTTGATAAGGTGCAGATCCTGAACTAACCTATAAGGCTTGTCTGGTTTCTGGACAAGTAAAATGAGGGAATTGTAAGGAGAGTTTATTGGCTTTAAAAGGCCATGCTGTAACAGGCAAGTGCTTTAATCCTTTTAAAGCATGCTATGGGATGGGATATTGGCACTGAGTGGGGTAAGGGTGATTAGGTTTTAATGGGATGGTAAGGGGTGCATCATCCATCTCCAAGGAGGGAGTAGAGGTATCCTATACTTGTTGATTAAGGTGGGGAGATACAAGGAGAGGATGTGAAGGAGGCTTTGAACTGGGGCAAAAGGCAGCAATGAGGTGTGGTTACAGCCCAGGAATAGTCAGGGCAGCAGATAATTTAGTTAAAATGTCTCCACCTAATAAGGGAGCTGGGCAGGTGGGGATAACTAAAAAGGAGTGCATTAAAGAATGTTACCCAAGTTGGCACCAGAGTTGGGGAGTTTTAAGAGATTTAGAAGCCTGGCCGTCAATACCCACAACAGTTATGGAGGCAAGGGAAACAAGCCCTTGAAAAGAAGGTAATGCGGAGTTGGTAGCCTCTGTATTGATTAAGAAGGGGACGAACTTACCCTCCACTGTAAGAGTTACCCAAAGCATCCATGATGGTCCAGGAGGCTTCTGAGGTGATCAGGCAGTGTCAGTCTTCAGCTGCTAAGCTGAGAAGATCTGGGAAGGAGTCAGTCAGAGAGCCTTGGGACAGTGTTCCAGGGGCTCTAGGAGTGGCTGCCAGGCAAGTTGGACAGTCTGATTTCCAGTGGGGTCTTGCACAGATGGGACATGGCTTAGCAGGAATCCCAGGCTGTGAGCATTCCTTTGCCCAGTGGCCAGATTTCTTGCACTTGTAGCAAGCTCCTGGGGGAGGAGATTCTTGAGGAACCCCTGGCAGCTGCAGTTAAGGCGTTAGGAGTTGTGTGCTGGAGATGTGGCAGGGGTTTCTCTCACAGTGGAGGAAAGGAATTGCAACTCAGAAATATGTTGCTACTTGGCTGCCTGTACTCTATTATTGTACACCTTGAAGGTGAGGTTAATTAAGTCCTGTTGTGGGGTTTGCAGGCCAGAATCTAATTTTTGAAGCTTTTTCTAATGTCGGGAGCAAATTGAGTAATAAAATGCATATTAAGAATATGGCAACCTTCTGGCCCCTGTGGGTCTAGGGTGGTAAAACGTCTAAGGGTTGCTGCTAAGCAGGCCATGAACTGGGCTTGGTTTTCATCTCTACCTTGGGTAGTTTCTTTAAGCTTGTCATAATTAACAGCTTTGTATGCTGCCTTTTTAAGCCCTTCAACTAGGCAGGAAATAATGTAATCTCGCCTAGCTATACCTGGGGAATGTGCCTGATAGTTCCATTGGGGATCCTCTCAGGGAACCACTCTAATGCCTTCCTGGAGTTCTGGCTTGTGGAGCCAGTGATTGTCACTGTGAGATTAGAGAAAAAACTCTTTCCCATTCATCTGGAGAGAGAGTAGAAGTTAGAGAGTAGAAGTTAGGATGACATTTAAGTCACTCCAGGTTAAATTGTAGGACAGAGTTAGATATCAGAATTCTTATATATATTTAGTGGGGTCTGATGAGAAAGAGCCTAAACACCGGCTGATTTGGGAAAGGTCTGATAGAGAAAAAGGCACATGTACCCTGACTATGCCTTCAGCTCCGGCCACCTAAGAGGAAATTGTTGGGCAGCTGGGGGAGGGCTAGTCACGGAACGAAACTGTAAGCCAGATCAGGTGTGAGGAGGAGGGGTGATAGAAGGATTACAGGGTAGGGGAGCAGAGGCTAAAGAAGAATTGGGACCTGGCTTGGCCTGGGAGGTGCAGCCTGGGGAGAAGGGGAGAGGTCAGATGAGTCCATAGAAAAGAAGGATTCAAAGGACTCAGACCTTGGGGTGGAGATTGAAGGAACAGACAGGACAGAAAGAAGAAAGATTTGGATGAGTCACATTGGGGGCAGAGACTAGGGAGGGACCAATGTGTATTAGAAGGCCTGGACATCAGTCACCTCAGACCATTTGCCCATTTTTCAACAAAAATTATCTAGGTCTCATAGGATGGAGAAATCAAAAGTGCCATTTTCTGGCCATTTAGAACCATTGTCGAGTTTGTACTGGGGCCAAGCAGTGTTGCAGAAGAAAATAAGGCGTTTAGGTTTTAGATCAGGTGTGAGTTGAAGAGGTTTTAAGTTTTTGAGAACACAGACTGAGGGAGAAGAGGGAGGAATGGAGGGTGGAAGGTTGCCCATAGTGAAGGAGGCAAGTTTAAAGAGAAGGGTAGAGACAAGGAGAGAAGGGGTGGGGGGCTGTTTGCCCCCCAGGAAAGTGGAGAAGGGGTGGGGACATGGAGAGAAGGGGTAGGGGGTGCTTGCCCCCCAGGAAAGTGGAAAAGGGGTGGGAGGTGCTTGCCCCCCAGGAAAGTGGAAAAGGGGTGGGAGGTGCTTGCCCCCCAGGAAAGTGGAAAAGGGATGTAGACACGGAGAGAAGGGTGGGGTGAGCAGCCCTGGGCCGCAATGTGGGTGAGCAGCCAAAGCAGGTGTCCCTGCAATTGACTTGCCACTAAGGGAATGTGGGTGAATGACCAAGGCAGGTGTCCCCGTGGAGATCAGACACCAATGGAATGTGGGTGAATAATCAGGCAGGCGTCCCCGCAATGATTAAACAACAAGGAGGGCTGCCTTCCCAAGTCCATGACTGGCGCCAGAGTTTTGGGTCCATGGATAAAAAGTGTCTCATTTATCTCTACCAGAAAATGAAAGGAATTGAAATTAAGAGAACGGAGAGATTGAAGGGTGGCACCAAGATTGAAAGGAGAAAGAGGTTGAAGGATAGTGAGAGAGGTTGGAGAAGACAGTAAAAAGAGGCCACTTACTCGATTTAAAATTTGTGAGATGTTCCTTGGGTTGGTCAGTCTGAGGACCTAAGGTCATAGGTGGATCTCTTCATGGAGTGAGGGTGAGGACAGGGGACTGGTCTCCTGAAGGAGTCCTGCTGACCGGGTCTTCAGCACGAAATGTCTCATTCGTCTGTGTGAAGAGACCACCAAACAGGCTTTGTGTGAGCAACAAGGCTGTTTATTTCACTTGAGTGCAGGTGGGCTGAGTCCGAAAAAGGAGTCAGTAAAGGGTGTTAGGATTATCATTAGTTCTTATAGGTTTGGGATAGGTGTACAAAGTATCTTCTTAAGGGTGGGGGGAGAATATTACAAAGTACCTTCTTAAGGGCGGGGAAGAATATTACAAAGTACCTTCTTAAGGGCGGGGGAGAATATATCTTTTCAGTTAGGGCAGGAACAAATCACAATGGTGGAATGTCATCAGTTAAAGCTATTTTCACTTCTTTTGTGGATCTTCAGTTGCTTTAAGCCATCTGGATGTATACATGCAAGTCACAGGGGATATGATGGCTTAGCTTGAGCTCAGAGGCCTGACAGCTAGAAGGATTGCTTTCCCATTGTGTAAGATGCTCTCCTCCCCCATTTCTACCCAGCTTACCCACCCTGCAATACAATCTCCAAGCCTTGGCCCGTTGTCCAGGGCCTTAGCACTGATGACCCAGTACTTTAACAACTGGAACTGGGTCTATGACAACAGACCAGGATGAAAGCAAATGGAGTAAATAAAAGGGAGGCACATATTCCTATAGTGGCAAATGGGGGCAATGAGTGAAAGTTCTTCTGCTGTGTTCCCAAAATCCATTATAAAAGAGAAAGACAGAGAGGAAGAGACAGAGAGACAAAGAGGGGGTCAAAGAGAGGAGAGAGAGACAGAGAGACAAAGACAAAGAGGGAGTCAGAGAGAGAAAAAGAGAGACAGAAAGTCAAAGAGAGAGAGAAAGAGAGAGATATACAAGTAGTTAAAGAAAAAACAGTGTACCCTATTCCTTTAAAAGCCAGGGTAAATTTAAAACCTAAAATTGATCATTGAAGGTCTTCTCCAGGAACCTATAACACTCCAATACCAACTTGTCAGTGTAAACAAGGCTGTAGCCCGAAAACACTGAGACCACTGACAATCTGTAGCCTTCCTATCAAAAATCCTTTAACCCAGTAACCCGTGGATGGCCCAAATGCATTCAATCGGTAGCCGCTACTGCTTTGCTAACAGAAGAAAGCAGAAAAATACTTTTAGAGGAAGCCTCGCTGTGAGCACACCTCACCAGTTCAGAACTGTCCTAAGTAAAAAAAGCAGAAAGGTAGCTTACTAACGCAAAAGTCTTAAAGTATGGGGCTATTCTGTTAGAAAAAGATGACTTGACATTAACCACTGAAAATTTCCTTAACCCAGCAGATTACCTAACAGGCGATTTAAATCTTAATTACCATACAAAGGTCCAACCAGACCTAGGAGGAACTCCCTTCAGGACAGGACAATAGATGGTTCCTCCCGGGTGATTGAAAAAAAAAACAAAACACATACGCACAATGGGTATTCGGTAATTGATAGGGAAACTCTTGTAGAAGCAGAGTTAGGAAAATTGCCTAATAATTGGTCTGCTCAAACATGCGAGCTGTTTGAACTCAGCCAAGCCTTAAAGTACTTACAGAATCAAAAAACTCTATCTCAATCCTGACTCAAAAAGTTACCTACACCCGCTCTGAAACAAATTTGCCTAAGAACTGTTCTTTATGGGAATGCCTCTTGATGGGGCAGCTGGGTTGTTAGGAAATATTCCAGCCCAGCTCTAGAACTCACCCCTGAGCATAAAGGCAATGTTGGGCACACTGGTAAAGGGCCACTAGAATCCAGCAGCCCAGACCTCTTTCTTTGTGGTCAAGAAAGGCAGGAAAACAGGTGTAGGACTGCTACATCAGTGAGCATAACTAATCTGATAAGCAGAGGTCCATGGGTGGTTATGCACCCTGGAAAGGAATAAGCATTAGGCCCTTAGAGGATGCTCTAGGACTAATGCTCATTGGAAAATGACTAGGGGTGCTAGCATCTCTGTGTTCTTTTTTCAGGTGGGAAACATTCCCCACAAGCAAAAATGCCCCTAAGATGTATTCTGGAGAATTCGGCCCAGTCAGAGTGTACGTACCTTTTTCCCTCTCAGACTTGAAGCAAATTAAAATAGACCTAGGTAAATTCTCAGATAACCCTGATGGCTATATTGATGTTTTACAAGGGTTAAGACAATCCTTTGAGCTAACATGGAGATATATATATATATATATAGTTACTGCTGGATCGGACACTAACCCCAAACAAGAGAATTGCCAACATAACTGCAGCCCCAGAGTTTGACAATCTCTGGTATCTCAGTCAGGTCGATAATAGGATGACAACAGAAGAAAGAGAACAATTCCCTACAGGCCAGCAGGCAGTTCCAAGTGTAGACCCTCACTGGGACGCAGAATCAGAACATGGAGATTGGTGCTGCAGACATTTGCTAACTTGCGTGCTAGAAGGACTAAGGAAAACTAGGAAGAAGCCTATAAATTATTCAATGATGTCCACTATAACACTGGGAAAGGAAGAAAATCCTACCGCCTTTCTGGAGAGACTAAGGAAGGCATTGAGGAATCATACCCTCTGTCACCTGACTCTATTGAAGGCCAACTAATCTTAAAGGATAAGTTTATCACTCAGTCAGTTGCAGACATTAGAAAAAGCCTCAAAAGTACACCTTAGGCCTGGAGCAAAACATAAAACCATATTGAACTTGGCAAACTTGGTTTTTTATAATAGAGATCAGGAAGAGCAGGTGGAATGGGACAAACGGGATTAAAAAAAAAAAGGCCACCACTTTAGTCAGGGCCCTCAGGCAAGCAGACTTTGGAGGCTCTGAAAAACGGAAAGTCTGGGCAAATTGAATGCCTAATAGGGCTTGCTTCCAGTGTGGTCTACAAGGACACTTTAAAAAAGATTGTCTGAATAGAAATAAGCCGCCCCTTCATCCATGCCCCTTATGTCAAGGGAATCACTGGAAGACCCACCGCCCCAGGGGACTAAGGTCCTCTGAGTCAGAAGCCACTAACAAGATGATCCAGCAGCATGACTGAGGGTGCCCAGGGCAAGCGCCGGCCTATGTTATCACACTCACAGAGGCCTGGGTATGCTTGACCATTGAGGGCCAGGGGGTTAACTGTCTCTTGGACACTGGTGCAGCCTTCTCAGTCTTACTCTCCTGTCCCAGACAACTGTCCTCCAGATCTGTCACTATCTGAGGGGTCCTAGAACAGGCAGTCACTAAATACTTCTCCCAGATACTAAGTTGTGACTGGGGAACTTTACTTTTTTTTATGCCTTTCTAATTTTGCCTGAAAGCCCCACTCCTTTGTCAGGGAGAGACATCCTAGCAAAAGCAGTGGCCATTATACACTAGAATTAGGAGAAGGAAAAAGGGTAAATATATATACAGAGTCTAAGAATGCTTACCTAGTCCTCCATGCCCATGCAGCAATATGGAGAGAAAGGGAATTCCTAACTTCTGATGGAATGCTTATCAAACATCAGGAAGCCATTAGGAGATTATTATTGGCTGCACAGAAACCTAAAGAGTGGCAGTCTTACACTGCCGGGGTCATCAGAAAGGAAAGGAAAGGGAAATAGAAGGGAAGCGCCAAGCGGATATTGAAGCCAAAAGGGCTGCAAGGTGGGACCCTCCACTAGAAATGCTTATAGAAGGACCCCTGGTATGGGGTAATCCCCTTCAGGAAACCAAGCCCCAGTACTCAGCAGAAGAAATAGAATGGGGAACTTCATGAAAACATAGTTTCCTCCCCTCAGGATGGCTAGCCACCGAAGAAGGAAAAATACTTTTGCCTGCAGCTAACCAATGGAAATTACACTTAAAATGCTTCACCAGACCTTTCACTCAGGCATTGATAGCACCCATCAGATGGCCAAATCATTATTTACTGGACCAGGCCTTTTCAAAACTATCAAGCAGATAGTCAGGGCCTGTGAAGTGTGCCAAAGAAATAATCCCCTGCCTTATCGCCAAGCTCCTTCAGGAGAACAAAGAACAGGCCATTACCCAAGAGAAGACTGGCAACTAGATTTTACCCACATGCCCAAATCTCAGGGATTTCAGTATCTACTAGTCTGGGTAGATACTTTCACTGGTTGGGTGTAGGCTTTTCCTTGTAGAACAGAAAAGGCCCAAGAGGTAATAAAGACACTAGTTCATGAAACAATTCCCAGATTCGGACTCCCCCAAGGCTTACAGAGTGACAATAGCCCTACTTTCAAGGCTACAGTAGCCCAGGGAGTATCCCAGGCGTTAGGCATACAATATCACTCACACTATGACTGGAAGCCACAGTCCTCAGGAAAAGTCGCGAAAATGAGTGAAACACTCAAGTGACATCTAAAAACGCTAATCCAAGAAACCCACCTTGCATGGCCCGCTCTGTTGCCTACAGCCTTACTAAGAATCTGAAACTTTCCCCAGAAAGCAGGACTTAGCCCATATGAGATGCTGTATGGACAGCCTTTCCTAACCAATGACCTTGTGCTCGACCGAGAGATGGCCTACTTAGTTGCAGACATCACCTCCTTAGCCAAACATCAACAAGTTCTTAAAACATTATAGGGAACCTGTCCCTGAGAGGAGAGAAAGGAATTAGTGCACCCCAGTGACATGGTATTAGTCAAGTCCCTTCCCTCTAATTCCCCATCCCTAGACACATCCTGGGATGGACCCTACCCAGTCATTTTATCTACCCCAACCACAGTTAAAGTGGCTGGAGTGGAGTCTTGGATACATCACACTTGAGTCAAACCCTGGATACTGCCAAAGGAACCCAAAAATCCAGAAGACAACACTAGCTATTCCTGTGAACCTCTAGAGGATCTGCGCCTGCTCTTCAAGCAACAACCGTGAGGAAAGTAACGAGAATCATAGATCCCCAAGGCCCTCCCTTGTCATGTTTTTCTTTTTACTGTTCTCTTACCCCCTTTCACACTCTGCACCTCCTCTATGCCACTGTACTACCAGTAGTTCCCCTTACCAAGAGCTTCTATGGAGAGGGCAGCTTCCCAGAAATATTGATGCCCCATCGTACAGGAGTTTTTCTAAAGGAAACCCCACTTTCACCACCCACACCCATATGCTCCTGCACTTCAGGCCATACATTTCAATCCCTGTATCTTTAACCTCCTTGTTAAGTTTGTCTCCTCCAGAATTGTAAAACTACAAATAGTTCTTCAAATGGAGCCCCAGGTGCAGTCCATGACTAAGATCTACCGTGGACCCCTGGACCAGCCTACTAGCCCATGCTCCGATGTTGACGACATCAAAGGCACCCCTCCTGAGGAACTCTCAACTGCACAACCCCTACTACACCCGAATTCAGCAGGAAGCAGTTAGAGCAGTCATCAGCCAACCTCCCCAACAGCACTTGGGTTTTCCTGTTGAGAGGGGGACTGAGAGACAGGACTAGCTGGACTTCCTAGGCCGGCTAAGAATTCCTAAGCCTAGCTGGAGAAGGCGATCATACCCACCTCTAAACATGGGGCTTGTAACTCAGCTCACACCCGACCAATCAGGTAGTAAAGAGGGCTCACTAAAATACAAATTAGACTAAAAGCAGGAGGTAAAGAAATAGTCAAATCATCTATCATCTGAGAGCACAGTGGGAGGGACAATGATTGGGATATAAACCCCAGGCATTCGAGCCAGGAGTGGGTAACCCCCTTTGGGTCCCCTCCCTTTGTGTGGGAGCTCTGTTTTCACTCTATTAAATCTTGCAACTGCAAAATAAAAAAAAAAAGTACACCAAAAATATGTAAAATATCTTATATCAATAAAAAATAAAATAAAATAAAAAATTTTGAAAAGCAAAATTATGGCTAGATAAGAGGAAAAAGTACTAATATTCAATACTAAGGATCCCCATCCCCTGGGCCACAGACTGGTACTGGTACGTGGCCTGTTAGGAACCAGACCACACAGCAGGAGGTGAGTGGCTGGTGAGCAGGGAGCCCCCTATCAGATCAGTGGGGTCACGAGATTCTCATAGAAGTGCGAACCCTACAGTGAACTATGCATGCAAGTGATCTAGGTTGCATGCTGCTTCTAAGAATCTAACTGATGATCTAAGGGGAAACAGTTTCATCCCTAAACCATTCCCCCTCCCCCACACATTTTTGTCTTCCACCAAACTGGTCCCTGGTGACAACAAGGTTGGAGACCACTGTTCAATAGCCCTGTAGGAAGACTATAGTTAACAATAATGCAGTATATAGTTTCAAGTAGCTAAAAGAAGGATATTGAATGTTCCCATTGCAAAGAAATGACAAATGTTTGAGATTATGGATATGCTAATATCCTTGATCTGATCACTATACCTTATATGTATCAAAACTTCACTGTGTGGCCAGGCACGGTGGCTCACACCTATAATCCCAGCACTTTGGGAGGCCAAGGCAGGCAGATCACTTGAGGTCAGAAGTTCAAGGCCAGCCTGGGCAACGTTGTGAAAATCTCTGCTGAAAATACAAAAGTTAGCCAGGTGTGGTGGTGTGTGCCTGTAGTCCCAGCCACTTGGGAGAATGAGGCAGGAGAATCGCTTGAACCTGGGAGGCAGAGGTTGCAGTGAGCTGAGATTGCACCACTGCACTCCAGCCTGGGTGACAGAGGGAGACTCTGTCTCAAAAAAAAAAAAAAAAGAATAATGGTCTCCAACTCCATCCAGGTTGCTGCTAATGCCATTATTTTGTTCTTTTTATGCCTAAGTAGTATTCCATGGTATATATATATATATAATCACATTTTCTTTATCCACTCATTGCTTGATGGGCATTTAGAATGGTTCCATATTTTTGCAATTGAGAATTTTGCCACTATAAACATGCGTGTGCAAATGTCTTTTTCATATAATGACTTATTTTCGTCTGGGTAGATACCCAGGAGTGGGATTGCTGGATCAAATGGTAGATCTACTTTTTGTTCTTTAAGGAATCTCCATACTGATTTCCATAGTGGTTGTACTAGTTTACATTCCTACCAGTCATATAAAAGTGTTCCCTTTTCACCATATCCATGCCAACATCTGTTTGTTTTTTTAAATTATGGCCAATCTTGCAAAAGTAAAATGGTATCTCCTTGTGGTTTAGATTTGCATTTCCCTAATAATTAGTGATGTTGAGCATTTTTTCATATGTTTGTTGGCCATTTGTATACTTCTTATGAATTGTCTATTCATGTCCTTTACCAACTTTTTAATGAAATCATGTTTTTTTTTCCTGCTGACTTACAGAACAAACACAAAACAAGCGTTTTTTCTTGCGAATTTGTTTGAGTTCCTTGTAGATTCTGGATATTAGCCCATTGTCAGATGCATAGTTTGCAAATATTTTCTCCCACTCTGTGGGTTGTCTGTTGGCTCTGCTGATTAACTCTTTTGCTATGTGGAAGCTTTTTAGTTTAATCAGGTCCCATCTACTTATCTTCATTTTTATTGCATTTGCTTTTGGGTTCTTGGTCATGAACTCTTTGCCTAAACCAATGTCTGGAAGAGTTTTTCCAATGTTATTTTCTAGAACTGTTATGGTTTCAGGTCTTAGAGTTAAGACTTTGACCCATTTTGAGTTGACTTTTGTATAAAGTGAGAGATGAGGATCCAGCTTCATTTTTCTACTTGTGGCTTGCCAATTATCCCTGCACCATTTGTAGAATAGGGTGTCCTTTCCCCACTTGACGTTTTTGTTTGCTTTGTTAGAGATCAGTTGGCTGTAAATATTTGGCTTTGTTTCTGGGTTCTGTATTCTGTTCCACTGGAACAGAACACATGCATATTTAATTCGTCTGTAGCTCCTTCAAGCACTTCAGTTCCTGGCGTTAGTGTCAGATGTACCTGATAAGCTTGAAATATTTGTTCCTTTAGTTTTGCAATATCCAAAGATAAATTTCTAGTATGACCTTGTAAATGTCTCTTAACTTTTTTCCAATCATGCTCTGTTTCATTATACAGATGAAGAGTAATGCAAAAATCAGAGATATTCCAATCACATTGTAACTGCATTCTATATTCTAAACTAACTACACAATCTCCTAGCCACATTACAGTTTGTTGGAGATCATTAATTTGATCAGCTAGTTTCTGGTCTATATTATTTTGGTAATTCCACAGCAGAGTAGAATTTTTCTGCCAATTATTTACATAGTCTGCTGTTTGTACTGTGGAATGCAAAGCAACTCCAGCTACTGCAGCAGTAGCTGTGACAGCAATCAATCCCATAATAATGAAAATTAAAGTAGCAATGAAACACCGAGAGTGCCTCAAAATCTTTTGAAGAATTTCAGTAATAATATGCACAGAAGGAGAGGCTTCCCAGGGATGGGAAACCTTCACAGGTATCCATACTCCTTCTTGTGCTCTTACCACTAAAATAGAATGATCAGTGTTATACAAGGAAGAATTCACACAAGAAAACAATCTACATTATTGACAAGTCATATGATGACTAAGGAGATCAAGTTTTAAGTCACCCACTACAAACAGGAAAGGTGGATGGACACAACTCTGTATCGAGACTGAATCATTGTGAGCCAATTCTAACATGTAATTAGGATTATATATTGGGTCAGCTTAGTATATTTCCCTTTCCAAATCTTTGTCTTTTTTTAGTGCCATTAATATTTTCCATAATTCTTTATGTTTTGCTCCTACAGCAGGCCATATCATTTGGGGCTGAGGTACCACCATACCACCATATGCCCAAATAATAGGATCTCTTGCTGTACTTCTTATAGTGTCCACCATCTGATTATTTTGTTTAGATGCAGGGCAAACATTACTTACAGATTGAGGGGTGAGCCTCATAAATGCCCGTTTAGGGGACCAATCAATAATGACTCCATATGAATCATTATGCAACACCTCTGCTTTCCATGTGATACAATCTTCCCAAGCAAATGCCTTCATTTTTTCTGCCCATGTCCAATCCACTTTACAGATAGGTTTTTGAGGGCAGTAAACTTCAGTTACAGAAGCATAATAATTGTGATAAATACTAAGACCAGAAAGCATATGTAATTGTGCTATGGAGATGTTATGTTCAGGCACTATTGCCAGCCAAGACTGATGACTGGGAGGTGAACACCCATTGGATTTTCCCAAGCAAATAGGTAAATGCTCAAATCCCAATGAGACATTCATAATTGTTCCTTCCTCTTGGGGGTGAGATGGGCCTCTATCATCAGTAGAACCAGGCAATCCAAAAACTATCATTAGCATATACCTCCATTGGTCTTTTCCTTTGTCTCTGAGATGTTCATTTGTGCCATCACTCATATCAGGAGCTCTGGCTCTTCCCAGAGTCCTCTCTTCCTGGTGTGGCTCATGATAGAGCTTCAGATGTTTGGTGGGCACCCACACAGGTGCCTGATTGTTACCTGGAGAGACACGAGCAAATCCTCTCCCCCATATAATTATCCACCCTTTGATTAAGTTTAGTTAAAGGGCCAGGGAGGTTAGTATGTGCTCTCATATGAGTGCTATAGAAAGGGGAATGTCTTTGTTGTACTGCTTGCTGTAAAGAATGAAATAAAACATTAAGTTGGTCATTAGTCACATTTTGAATTAAGGCACATTCAATATTTTGTGTGGCTTGCACTACATAGGCTGAATCAGAAACAATGTTTACTGGCTGTTTAAAAGTTTTTAACATGGTTATCACAGCCATAAGTTCAGCCCTTTGAGCAGAAGCAAAGTCAGTTTGAAAAACTTGTTGTTGAGGTCCCACAAATGAGGCCTTTCCATTACTAGATCCATCAGTAAAAACAGTAATGGCCCCTTCAATAGGGGTTTTTTGAGTAATGGAAGGCAATATCCATGATGTTAATTTAAGAAATTGGAATATTTTGGATTTAGGATCATGATTATCAAGAACACCAGTAAAACCTGCCACATTAATTTGCCATTCCTGGGAATTAATATAAGCCTGCTGAATTTGTTGTCTGTCTAATGGAACTATAATTTGATTTGGATTATATCCCATTAACTTTATTGTGTGCAGCCTTGCTTGTCCTACTAGTACAGCAATTTGATTTAAGTACAGAGTAAGTGTTTTAGTTGTATTGTGAGGTAGAAAAAGCCACTCAACCAAATCATCCTGTTGAACAAAAACACCTGTTGGTGAATGTTTAGTAGGAAAAACTAAAAACTGTAATGGCTGCATAGGGTTAATTCGAGTCACTTGTGCCTATTGAATTTTTTCTTCAATTAATTGAAGTTCCTCTAACGCCTCTTTGGACAGGAGCATTTGTTGTTAAGATCAGAATCACCTCATAAGGTAGAAAAGAGGTGAGACATAGCATAAGTAGGAATGCCTAAAGTGGGATGAATTCAATTAATGTCTTCTAATAATTTTTGAAAATCATTTAGAGTTTTTAAATTATCTCTTATAATTTGAACTTTTTGAGGCTTAATAGTACTTTATTCTACTTTCATTCCTAAATATTGAAAGGAAGTAGAAGTTTGGATTTTACCAGGGGCTATGATTAACCCTGCTGCAGTCAGAGCCTTTTCTGTTTGTAGCATAGTATTAACTCCTCTCTAGTTTCAGCTTCACATAAAATATTATCCATGTAGTGTATGATATAACATTTTTTAAATTGTTCTCTAACTGGCTTAATAGCTTTTCCAACATAAGTTTGACAAATAGTTGGGCTATTTAACATGCCTTGTGGCAGTACTTTCCAGTGGTATCTGTCTGCTGGTTCTTTGTCATTTATAGCAGGAACAGTAAAAGCAAATTTTTCATAATCTTGGACAGCTAAAGGAATGGTAAAGAAGCAATCTTTTAAATCTATCACTATGAGAGGCCAGTATTTTAGGATCATTGTTGGAGAAGGCAGCCCTGGTTGCAGTGCACCCATGGGTTGAATTACAGCATTAACAGCACTCAAATCTGTTAACATTCTCCATTTCCCTGATTTTTTCTTAATAACAAACACAGGAGAATTCCAAGGGGAGAAAGCAGGCTCTATGTGTCCCTTTTGCAATTCTTCCTGTATCAGTTCTTTTAAAGCCTCCAGTTTTTCCTGTTTCAGCGGCCATTGCTCCACCTAAACCAGTTTGGCAGTTAACCAAACAAGAGGAATGGGAGCTCAGCAATGGCAACCCCTAAAAATGATACCCTAACCCAGTTCTATCTGTTTGCCCTTTTAGTTCTAAAGGTTCTGGTTAGCCATTTTCACTTTTTCCCAGTCCCGTCCCTGGGAGATATCCCATTTTTCTCATCATTTGTTTACTGTTATTACTATACTGATCCATAGGAATAGATATTTCAGCACCCCATTGTTGTAATAAGTCTCTACCCCATAGATTGACAGGAATAGGTGTAATAATAGGTTGAATTGTCCCTTCTTGGCCATCTGGCCCCTGGCATGGCAAAATTAAAGAACTTTGAAAAATTTCTGAGGCAGCCCCTACTCCAACAATACCAATGGATGTCTTTTGTTTTGGTCAATGCCAGGGCCATTGATTTAAACCAATACTAGAAACATCACCTCCAGTATGTACTAGCCCCTCAAAATCTTTTCCTTGAATGGTTACTGTACAAATAGGTGTTTTGTCAGACACTTGATTAACCCAATATACAGCTTTTCCTGCTGGGTTAGTACTACTAAAGCCTCTTGTTCCTTTTACTGTATTACTTCCTAGCTTTGTATAAGGCAACAGTAACAACTGAGAAATTCTTTCTCCTGGGGAAGCAGACTATGGAACTGAGGAACTAATAACTAACTGAATCTCTCAGGTATAATCAGAATCAATTATTCCTGTATGTACAGTGACACTTCTTAAATTTAAACCAGACCTTCCAAGCAATAGACCAAGTGTTCCTGAGGGTAAAGGGCCCCTAACTCCCATGAGGACCTTCTTTGGTGGCTCCCCAGGAAGTAAGGAAATGGGAACTGTGCTACAAAGATCTACGCAGCACTGCCTGCTGTGGTGGGATACAATTGTTGTACTTTCGTAAGGGCACTGGCTGTGCTGGATATGCCTCTGTTTGTTGAGGGGCCTGAGGTGGGCCCCTCTTCCCATTTCCTGAAAGAGGTTGCCCATCTTTGCTAAATTTAGAACGACACTGATTTGCCCAGTGATTGCCTTTCTTACACCAGGGGCATACACTGGAACTTTTCTATTGATTGATGGTAATAGTTTTTGCCTTTTGATTTCCTTTTCTACATTCCTTTTTTGGGTGTCCAAATTGCCCACAACTAAAACAAGAGCCTGAGAAACGGGGCATATTTTTTCTCACTTTTAATCCAGCCATAGCTTGAGCTAAAAGAGTAGCCTTATGTAAATTACCCCCAATGCCATCACAAGCCTTAATATATTCAGCCAAATGAGGCTTCCCTTGCATAGGTCTAATGGCAGCTTGACACTCTGCATTAGCATTATCATATGCAAGAAGTTGTATTACCACGTCTTGAGCTGTTTTATCAGTTACAGCTTTATCCACAGCCTCTTGGAGCTGAGCAATAAAGTCAGTATATGGTTCTTTAGGTCCTTGTCGGACAGAACAGAAAGAAGGATATACTTCTCCTGTAACATTTATTTTTTCCCATGCACATAAACACGCAGTGCGAAACTGAACAATGGCAACATCCTCCATTACTGCTTAATTGTCTAATCATCCCCAATTAGGGCCCAACTCCATTAACCATTCAAAGGAAACAGGCACAGGCGGCTGTGTTTGTGTGTTTTCTCTTGCCTGAGTTTGAGCTTCATCAGCCTACCAGGTTTTAAACTTCAGGTACTGAGATGGAGTGAGAACAGATTTTGTTAAAGTATCCCAGTCATATGATATTAATCTATTATCAAGAGCCACATTTTTTAGTAAAGTTTGTACAAAAGGAGAATTTGGCCCATATTGACTAATGGCTTGCTTGAATTCCTTTAACAACTTAAAAGGAAAGGTGGCCCAGTTAGCTATATTCTGTCCTCCTTGGTGGATTATAGTAATGGGAAATTGCCATGCTTCTAGGTCTCCTTCAGCTCTAACCTTCTGAATAGAATTTTGTATAGCATCACCAATTCCTCCAGGTTTTAATGTTGCAGCTACCAGGGTGGTAAGTTTTGCAGCTAATTCATCTTCTCGACCATTAGGGGGAGAGGAAGGAGGTGGCCATTCACTTAACTCAGCAGGTGGAAACAACAGGCCACTAAAATATATGTTTTAGTTTCCCTTTCTTTAATTTCCTCTGGTTGCTGTTCCTCACATTCAGAATCTGAAGCTAATTTTTTACACTCGTTTGCCTCTTCCTTATCTGAATCTGCCTCATCATTTGTTTGAAATGGCTCAAGACCTGCCTTTATCAATGCCCACACTGACCAAAAAGAAACTGGAATTTTGGCTCCTTCTTTATGCACCTTTTTTAGATGTCTGCCAATTCTTTCCCATTCATCTAACTCCATTGTCTCTTGTTCTAGGAACCATGGGCAAAACTGCTCCACTGTACTAAAGAGTGTTAATAAATTCTGAGTACTAACTTTCACTCCTACTCTCCATAATAAATGCCTCAGAAAGTTTAAATAAGTAGAATGTTTACTTTCATTTTGTCCCATTGTTACCCAGAGTGCCCAGCTTACCCACCAAGCTTCTTTCAGCCATCCTCAGGTGTCCTTTGATGATGTGTCCTCTGCTTTCACACACTCTAGTGTTCCTTTACCATGGTCTTCATAGCTCCATGTTGGGCACCAGAAATTTTGGGGTGATCAGGCCCAACACCAGGCCGTCAGGGCTACAAAGTCCGGTGGGGTGAAAGGAATGAGAAAAGACAAGTTAAAAGTGCATAAAGTGGGAGACTGTGCACTTGCAGTCTTAGCTACTCAGAAGGCTGAGGCAAGAGGATTCTTTGAGCTCAGGAGTTGGAGGCTGCAGTGAGCTATACTTGTGCCACTGAACTCCAGCCTGGGTGACAGAGCAAGACCCTATCATAAATAAATAAATAAAGCTTAAACTCCTTAACAAACTAGGAGTACAAAATAATACCACAAGGAGATATTTTCCAGCCACTAAATGGGCAAAATGAAGATAGTGGAAATGCCAATGCCAAGAGCTAGTGAGACAGTGAAGCAACAGGAACTTACATACTATGCACTACCTTGCTGATTAGTATAAATTGTTCCAATCACTTTGGAAAATAATTCAGCCTTCTCTTGTGAAATAGAACATACAGTACAACACAGCATTTTCACTCCTAGATATATATTCCAGAGAATCTCTTTTACCAGGAGACCTGTACAATAATGTCGATAGACTGCAGCAAGATATAACAGCATGCATAAATCCCACAAACAGTGTTGGGTAAAAAGAGCAAATTGCAGAAGACTACACACAACATGATGTCATTTTTATAAGATATACACACACACACTATACATATATATATATATATATATAATACATATGTGGTAGAACTATTTAACACACACAACACGGTCATACAATTACCTTGGGCAGGGAGTTGGAAAATAAAGGCAATAGAACATATGCACCTTCAATACTATTGATAATTTAGCATGATTGGCTAGATCTGGGAATAGTGTGGGAATTAGACAGATTGCAAGAATTAGAGCAGTGACAGGAGAAAAAATGCAGTTTGGCCAGTTAGGTCTAAACTCCAAATCACAGGTGTTCATGTTATTATTTACTTTACATACACGTTGTACATACTCTTAATTATCAAATATTATGTGATAAGATAATTTAAAGAATATTTAAGGACCAGGAAGTGTTTATGACATAATGCTAAAGGAAAAAAAGCAGAACATAGAAATTTGGATGCAGTATATGCATCTGTTTCATTTTAAAACAGGGACATACTTCATTTGTGGGTATTTGTGTGCAGAGAAAAAAGATTGGATAACATCAAAATATTATGAGCAAATGTCTCTGGATATTGGGATCGCATGTGATTTTTTCTTTATACTTTTCTTAGTGTTCCAAATATTTCACAAGGGCATAAATATACATGAATTTTACAATCATAAAAATTGTGCTGGGTGTGGTGGCTCATTCCTGTAATACTAGCACTTTGGGAGGCTTAAATGGGAGGGTTGCTTGAGTCCAGGAGTTCAAGAGCAGCCTGGGCAAAATAATGAAACCCTGTCTCTACAAAAATAATAATAATTTTAAAAAAATAAATACATAAAATAAAAAGTCTCTTTTAAAAAAAATTTTAAAGTTTGGTAGAGATTAAGCTACTTTTTACTAAAAATTATGTCAACGTTCATGTTTAAATTTCAACTCTATTTTTAACATTCTAAATCTTAAACTAGGTGGTGAATCCAGAAATTTTCATTATGTTATTCTTTATATCTTTATAATATGTGAAGTATTTCATGATACTGTTTTAAAGTTGCTATTAAAAAGTAACTAGGCAGAGCACGGTGGCTCACGCCTGTAATCCCAGCACTTTGGGAGGCCGAGGTGGGCAGATCACCTGAAGTCGGGAGTTCGAGACCAGCCTGACCAACATGGAGAAACCCCATCTCTACTAAAAATACAAAATTAGCCAGGCGTGGTGGTGCATGCCTGTAATCCCAGCTACTCAGGAGGCTGAGGCCAGAGAATTGCTTGAAACTGGGAGACAGAGGTTGTGGTGAGCCGAGATCACCCCATTGCACTCCAGCCTGGGCAACGAGAAAGAAAAGAAAAGTAACTACATGGCTGAAGATTTTTTTTTTAAGCAAATCTTAAATGAAATGCAAACACCAGAAGTGTGAATCCGTAGCTTTGGTCACAGGTAGCAATATGGCCTTACTGGCTGTATAGCACTTACTGAATTTTTCTTGAGAATTCTAAAATTTGAGAGTGGTGCCAGTAAAATTGCATCAAGAAATCTGGAAGGAACGGTTTCTTCTGGCTTCAAGAAATCTAATTTTATATTTCTGTGACATAAGACAGGTTTTCTTTTTTCCAGAATGATCCTCTACTCTGAATAACCATAAAATTTCACTGGTGGAATACATCAAAATTATTTATGCATCAAAATTCTCTTAAATATTTTATAGTACTCTTTCTAAAAATCCTTCAGTCTTACTGTACTTGTCTAGAGTTGCAAAAATGTAGTGTTAACATTAATATTAAAAGCACTTTCAATAAAATTTCTAAACAGGAGCCAGCCCTCTGAGCTGGTATTTCAAAGCAGTATCTATAAACAGAGCAATTTGTTCCAATTTCAGATGAAATCAAGCTGGGAACCTAGAGAGCTCCCCGCCAGGATCTAGGGAATTGTAGTCAGGTCCTAAGCTTCAGAAAAAACGAGCAGTAGAGTATGGTCTTATAAGCTTCGTGCATTTTATTTTGCTTTTCCTCCTTTATTTGATTTGTTGTCATACAGGAAAGGATTTATGGGTGAGAGATCAAGTGCGGACCAGACATGACTCTAGCCTGGAGCCCAATCTCACCTCTGCTCTACTGGATCTGCTGGCCTCAGCACGAAAAACCACAACCCCCGAAAGGCCTTAAGGGTCCAGGGCGGGGTCATTCTGTCAATTGGTTGTTCCGCTGTCCTAGCGAAGCGATGATTGGTCAGATCTGGAGATGGGGTGTGGCTAAGGCTGTTTGCAGGAATAAGAGCAGAGCCAGGGCCAAGAAACGCTAGTCTGGGCGTTTCGGTCAGAGCTACCCCGGTAGCCTGACAGCAGGAGCTCGAGAGAAGCATGGCTCAGCGGTGCGTTTGCGTGCTGGCCCTGGCGGCTATGCTGCTCCTAGTTTTCCCCACCATCTCCAGATCGACGGGCCTGAGGAGCAAGGAGCATCAGAGGGCGTCGAGAATCCCTTCTCAGTTCAGCAAAGAGGAATGCGTTGCGATGAAAGAGGCGCTGAAAGGTGAACCCGGGTCCCCTTCACCCATCTATGCTCAGATGTGGGTCCCTCCCTCCCCAGGTCAACCCGTGACTCCCCGCTTCCGCCGCAAAGCATCAGCTACTGCAGCTGGAGCCCCGACACGCACCCTAGCCCGGCCCCAACACCCTTCTCAGCACATCTTGCCCCGGTCTGGGGACGCCACACTTCCCCCATACCTGCTCCTGGAACTCTGGTCTGCCCTGCCTAACCTCGATGCTCCAACTTCACCCTTCTTGGCGTGACCACCGTCCATTCTTTCCCCTGCTTGCCTCGAGTATTACACCAGCTTTCATTTGTACATCAATTTTAACCTTTGAAAGTTTGCATGCCTGATAAATTACTGCGGTGTCGTAAAATAAGATAAATGATATTAGTCTTATCTACAAAGGAGAGAAATTGAGGTCAGCTAAATGATCTTCCCCAGGGCCCCACAGCAAAGAGTGGGCAGTGGGTGACAGCATCTAGTGCCTGTCAGACTCGCTGGGATCAGATGGCTCTAAAGAAAGGGGGTGGAGTGTTCCTGGGGTGTGGGATGTTCTTAATTCTCAATCCTAATTGAAGAACATGTCTCCCCTAGATCTCTAATCCAGACCAAAAACTCATTCCCGTTCTGAATCTGCATTTTCCAGGAAACAGAAAAGTTTCTGTTGAGAGCTAGATCCTATGGGATGAAATCCTTCTTTACCATTCAGCTTAGCTCCAGTCTTTTCCCTTTCATTAAGTAATGGATTAAGAGAGACCGCCTGCATAAACATATAGAAGCAGATGCAGGGACCAAAAGCTAACCCCAATGGTTGGATATAGATTTTTCATATGCTAGAGTGACAGGCCTGGGAGGCAGAGCAGGGCTTTCCCAAAGCATAAATAATCCTCCAAAAGGCATTAGACAGCCACTCACAGTCTGCACAGAAGAGAACAAAAGCTACATAAGCTAGAATAGGGACCTCAGAGCAACACAGCTTAGAACTCTGAGCAGGGGACAGAACACCTGAGATCAGATCCTTGGGTCTGCCCTTGAGCAGGCTCTTGAATCTTTCTGAACCTCGGCTTCCCCATCTATCTGGTGGGCTATGCTATTGTAGGGTTGAAACTTAGCAAAACTGATGAAGTTTGTCTTTCAGAGACCCTTCCTGCCTCAGATGAATTTGTTCTCACTGTGTTCTTGGAGAGCAGTCTAATTCAATATTCTCATGATTCATGCTTTCCCTCCCAGTGGTTTTGTCTTTGATCATGGAACTCTTTAAAACTGTAAAGCCTTAAAGACTCAAAGGGATGAGCCCAGTGATGGTTCAGGAACTGAGACAACTGAGTAAGGAGGATGAGATTATTTTAGGACTGAGGAGTTTTTTGGGGGTCTTCTAAATCCACCCCTTCCCAGGCATTATATGCCCAAAAAGCTGGGTCTTGATTGACAGACTAGTGAGACTCTGCATGAGGAATAAGCCTTTACACACAAAAACACACAAGCCTCATTGATGTAGGGACCCAGGACAGTGGGTGCCTTGAGAATGATGAAGCTTGGATTCATCAAAGCAAGTGGTGATTTCAGAGGTAGTGAGGCCTTAGGAAGCAATTTATAGTAGCTTCCCTTCAAGACCAGGGTCCAAAAATCCACTTCCCCCCAATCTTAGACTGTATTTGCCTTTAAGAACCACATCAGCCTAAACAAACCCAGAAGACATAGGTTTAAATCTCTAGTCTGCCTGTTGCTCAGACAGCTCACCTAACCTC
This sequence comes from Hylobates moloch, assembly GCF_009828535.3. NCBI lineage: Eukaryota > Metazoa > Chordata > Mammalia > Primates > Hylobatidae > Hylobates > Hylobates moloch. The sequence continues at coordinate 7,952,188 of NW_026652293.1, forward strand.
TCCAAGCGTTTTCCCTCATCTTCGAATTAGAGGAAACAATAGCGCCTACCTCACATTGGTGTTTTGCCCTCTGCAATACGATAATGAATGCAAAAGAACTTTTTGTGCACAGAGGACTGTAGAAAAAAACAATGATTAATTCATTTTCAATCTTTCATCTCTATTTGACTCTGACAGGTGCCATCCAGATTCCAACAGTGACTTTTAGCTCTGAAAAGTCCAATACTACAGCCCTGGCTGAGTTTGGAAAATACATTCATAAAGGTCAGCTGCAAATCAGGGGCAAGGGGTGGGTGGTAGAAATAGCAGTGGAGACACAGTTCTTTTACAAAGTGATGAAGAAGTTTATTTTGCGACTGATCAGAGGACAATCTAATTCCCATGGGCAGCGAAGAGACTGTAGATTTGCTCTTGGAAAAACTAAGCCACCATATGCAGGGCAAAGATTGAGAGTTCATCCAGCCATTGCTTTAGAGTATAAACTCTCTCAATGTTTGCCCTACATATGTGTCATTCAATAAATGTTAAATCATCAAAAGGTAGAACTAGGGTTTCCTTCTACTTGTGCAACTGCCCAGAACTATGTTCCATGCTCCTCCCACCCCTACCTCCTTACACACCCCCACACACCGGAACACATACACTCCATGTACTCAGGCCTACCCCAGATTCATTACTAACACATTTCTAGGCCTCTAGGCAGTCAACAACTTTGAGCTATAACATCAGTCCTTTTCCCTCATCCCCACCACCCATTGAGTACAGAGCTGAGGAAGGATGGGTCAGATGAAAAAAGGATTCTTGGAACTCCTCCCTCTCCTTATGAAAATCTCATGGAGAGTAATGAGATTACCTTCCTAAATCTAATTAAAAACAACCCCTCCAAAGTTGTCAGAGGTGGGAGAAGCTGGCCTAGGAGCAGCAAGCAGCCCCCTCTCTAACACCCTGGGACAAATGGCTCTGGGATTAGCCATGCATGGTGGCGAGCACCTGTAGTCCTAGTTACAAGAGGCTGAGGGGGGAGGATTGCTGGAGTCCAGGAGTTCAAGGCTACAGTGAGCTATGACTGTGCCACTGTGCTCGAGCATAAGTGAGAGAGCAGGACCTTGTCTCTGAAAAAAAAAAAAAAAAGACAGGAAGGAAAAAACAAAAATGAGTGGCTCAGGGATTAATGCCCAGTAGCCAAGCTGAGGCCAGGCTGAAAAGGCTGGAAGTCTTTACTAAATAGGAGACAAACATAGGAAAAGAAATGTGTAGTGACAGTAAACTAGATAAGCTAGGTGACAAGATAAAACCATATTCTTCTTCAGTTTTCAGGTATCCACAGAAGTATATGTGAATTCTTCCAAAAAGCCCAGAGAGAGATAAAATTTATTTCTCCTATGTAGCTAAGGTTGCTTGAATAATTGACCCTAGGAACATCTACACCTGCATGCAGAAGTACGATCTTGTGCTAAACAGAATAATCTTTATGTTCACATAACACATACACTAGATGTGTGGCTTTTTAAAAAGAAAAATGTCTCTGAACTTTTTAATATAATATTTAAATATAATTTGGTTAATGAGGCCTACTAATTTAATATAATAATTTAATATAATTTGGTTAAGGAGGCCTCCTATGGTCAAAATTTAATGCATCCCTCATCTGCATAGCCCTTTAACACGTACTTGTGATAGCATGTTATAGGTCTGACCAAGCCTGAGCTTGAGATACTGACCATCTTAATAGTGAGTCTTTTTTTTTTTTTGAGTTGGAGTCTTGCTGTGTCAGCCAGGCTGGAGTGCAGTGGTGTGATCTCGGCTCACTGCAACCTCCACCTCCTGAGTTCAAGAAGTTCTCCTGCCTCAGCCTCCCAAGTTGCTGGGATTACAAGCACATGTCACCACGCCCGGCTGTTTTTTGTATTTTTAGTAGAGACGGAGTTTCACCATGTGGGCCAGGCTGGTTTCGAACTCCTGACCTCAAGTGATCTGCCCACCTCGGCCTCCCAAAGTGCTGGGTTACAGGCATGAGCCACCACGCCCAGCCGAGTCTTTTTTTTTTTTGAGATGGAGTTTTGCTCTTGTCACCCACGCTGGAGTGCAATGGTGCAACCTCGGCTCACTGCAAACTCCACCTCCCAGGTTCAAGCGATTCTCCTGTCTCAGCCTCCTGAGTAGCTGGGATTACAGGCATAAGCCACCACATCTGACTGATTTTTGTATTTTTAGTAGAGACGGGGTTTCACCATGTTGGCCAGGCCGATCTCGAACTCCTGACCTCAGGTGATCCACCTGCCTCGGCCTCCCAAAGTGCTGGGATTACAGGCGTGAGCCCCCGTGCCTGGCCTTAATGGTGGGTCTTGATTTGCATGTTATTCCATAGTAATAGCCCATTGAAATATGGGGAAGGCGAATTTCAAAGATTGTCCAGGTAGATCAGGAATCAGACTAGCTTTGTCCCAGAAGGCTTCCTAAAGAAGGATGCATGTTTAAAAAAATAAATAAATAAAGGAACAGGAAGCACAACATGGTAGGAAAACCTAACGAAACTGTTAACCCTGGTTCTCTCCCTGCCCTTTTTGCTTCTAGTCTTTCCTACAGTGGTCAGCACCAGCTTTATCCAGCATGAAGTCGTGGAAGAGTATAGCCACCTGTTCACTATCCAAGGCTCGGACCCCAGCTTGCAGCCCTACCTGCTGATGGCTCACTTTGATGTGCTGCCTGCCCCTGAAGAAGGCTGGGAGGTGCCCCCATTCTCTGGGTTGGAGCGTGATGGCGTCATCTATGGTCGGGGCACACTGGACGACAAGAACTCTGTGATGGTCTGAGATGCAATGTTCCCTCTGCCTTGGGGCCCTAAAGATCAGTTCAGGATGGGGGTGCTTGGCTGACCCTGGGAGGTGGGAGATAATGGTAAAAAGAATCTTCGCTCCAGGAGACCTGGGTTCCAGCCATCAGTTTGTCACTTCCCTTCTCTGGGCCTTGATTTCTCAGCTGTAAATGGGATTGAATGGTCCCCAGGGACCCTTTCAGTCCTGACACTGATATGTTTATGCTCTTCTCCAGGTGGTAAACGTTCTGTTTCTCCGCATCAGGTTCCCTGTACCATTTGAATCTGTTCTCTTTCAAGAGAATCTATCACATCCTCATCCCATCAGCCCTGATAACAGGCAACTGAATGTCTCTGATACTCTGGTACTCCCACCTAAATAACGTCTTTTTCCTCTTCCATTGTGCTTCTGAACCCCAGGCATTACTGCAGGCGTTGGAGCTCCTGCTGATCAGGAATTACATCCCCCGAAGATCTTTCTTCATTTCTCTGGGCCATGATGAGGAGGTAGAGCCTCCTTACCCTATACCTATCTCTGTCCTCTGTTCAGGGTAGGGGAGTGGGTGCTTAACCCTAGTCCAGTTTGCCCACAGCAGCAAGATCTCCATGATACGGTAGTTTGCCAACTTCTCCTTGTGTCTGTATGCCAGGACTATCTGAGGACCTTGACCAAAATTCAGATTCCTGGGCCCTGTGCCCTAGATCTGAATTTTTAACAAACTCCTTCATAATATCTGAGGCAGGCAGGGGGTCCATCACCTATACCCTGAGAAACATATGTGTGATGGAAAAAGAACTGAAAAGGGAGAGTGATGACTGCGTTTTATTTCCAATGATGCTACTTACTTAGACCCTGGGCAAGTCACTTCACTCTTTTGGCTCCAGTTTCTTCATTTGTGAAATAAGGGAGGGTGGGCCCTTCCAGCTCTGACATTCCAGAATTCTGTAAGGCAGGATTCTCTAGGGCCCCGGCTCCCAGGAAGGAGACTAGGTAGAAAGGTTCTGGAGCCCCTAGCTAGGCTGAATGGGTCCCCATTAGCTATGTCTGGAGGTCTGTCTCTGGCTGAGAAGGACTATAGCTCTGTGTTCCATGTCTGCAGTCGTCAGGGACAGGGGCTCAGAAGATCTCAGCCCTGCTACAGTCAAGGGGTGTCCAGCTAGCCTTCATTGTGGACGAGGGGGGCTTCATCTTGGATGATTTCATTCCTAACTTCAAGGAGCCCATCGCCTTGTGAGTAAAGCATCCCACCCCACACCTCGGAGGGAATTCTCACCCCATTTGAGATGACCCCAGCCTGGTATCTGTGAGCTATGCTCAGGCAACTCTTTGTTTACACCTCTCGCATTAATCGCCCCGATCTTTAACCTTTCTTCCGGTATAATTTTTTTTTTTTTTTTTTTGAGACAACTTGTCCTCGCCAGGCTAGTTCATTGGTCAATTCGATCACTACATCTCCTGATCTCGTGATCCGCCCGCCTCGGCCTCCCAAAGTGCTGGGATTACAAGCGTGAGCCACTGCGCCCGGCCCAGTATAAAATTTTTAAAGCAGCATGAAGCTATCTCCTTGCCCACTAGACTATTGCACAGATGGACCTATGGGCCTATGGGAGAATTCAGAGAGGCAAGAAGTCAGGAGAGTGGTTTCTGATCCTCTTCTACAGGATTGCAGTCTCAGAGAAGGGTTCCATGAACCTCATGCTGCAAGTAAACATGACTTCAGGCCACTCTTCAGCTCCTACAAAGGAGGCAAGCATTGGCATCCTCGCTGCTGCTATCAGCCGGTAAGCAACTCCTGGCCCTGCTCCCATGCCAGACTTGAGATGGAAGACCTGGCACTTTCCCACTTTAAATTTGAGGATGCTAAGCTTCCTGCCCTAAAGTTGGGCTGGGAAACTATGCTATAAGAAATTGACACTAGAGGAAGAACAGAAGGGGAAGCCAGGACAGACTAAAGATCCAAGTGATTAATACAACAGATGTAAACAAAGAGTTATCTCAGCATGGCTCACAGATACCAGTCTGGGGTCATCTCAAATGGAGTGAGAATTCCTTCCAAGGTGGGGGTTGGGGGAGCCACAGGAGAGACAGAGCCACCAGTATCCTGCAAGGGCTGGAGTCAGAAGAGGATCTATCAGTATATCCATATGGAAAGCAAGGACCTGCAGGCAGAAGCTAGGTCAGGCAGCTAGAGTAGTCCAGAGTCCAGACATTTAGAATCACAAATTGGCAATGACCCGTAGAGCTGTCAAAATTCTCCACCTGTCCTGGCAGGAGGACAAAAATAAATAAGAGTCGCTGGCTATGAACGAGGACAGCAAAATCTGTAACAGCAGAGCTTACCTCTGGCTGGGTTTTCTTAGCAAAGTGGGAAGGAGTGCTATATTCATTCAAATTGTCAGGAGACTGTCAATTCTGCTGTAGTATGGGATGGGCTATGAGAGTCAACACACAGGATTCTAGAGAGCAGTACAGGGAGGAAAGAAGGACCCTAATGCAGACTTGGTAGACAGGGAAAGCTCCTGCGGGTGTTTTGAGATCTTCAGAATGTTGAGTTGGTGGAGGTGGGAGGGAGGTGAATGGGACACCTCTTGGCCAGGAGTGTTGAAACTTCCTATCTCCCTTCTTCTCCTCTTCAAGCCACTGATCTTTGGCAGGGGTTCGCTAAGTCTTGAGGACTCTGTTTCTCTTCCAGATTGGAGCAGACAGCAGCGCCTATCATATTTGGAAGCGGGACAGTGGTGACAGTATTGCGGCAAGTGGCAAATGAGGTATGGGAAGAAGTATCACATACTCCTGGTCAGCTAGGAACAAAAGAGTGACAGAAAAGTAATCTTTAGAGTAAGAAAAGGACCCTAGTGCTGGCCAGTGCTCTGCCTATTCTCACCTATTCCCAGCCAGTGACTGAGCCAAGACAGAGGGATCTGGCTTGTTCTCTAGGGCTGTTAGTGTGTTTCTGAGACCCTAAGACCTAATATACCCTTTGGGAGCTGGTTCCCACTTATCCTTGAGGCTGCTGAGCAATTGTTCTAACCAACCAGATAAGCCCAGCCAGACAGTAATTGCCTCCCCATTCCTGACCCTCTAGCAGGGATTGAGCTAACTGAATTTAGCAGCATTCCTGACTGCCAAGGGCTCCTGGGGCAGCTCTAAAGTAGAGAGAGACTCAGGTCTCAGAGACCCAGGCTAAACTAGAGGTGACCCTGTGGTGCTGACCCCTCTGAAATCCTGCTGACCTTGTTCTTTCCCAGTTTTCTTTCCCTGTCAATACAATCCTGAGCAACCCACAGCTATTTGAAACACTTATAAGCAGGTAAAGTATTATCTTTCCTTTTTTCACATCCCTCACCTCAAACCTACCCACCCCCCAGGTCCCTCTCCTTGGCTTAACTGGGCCTGACTAATCATCCCTCAGCCACCAGATACTGCATCTCTAAGATGTCTCTCTCAGTCTTAAAGATCCCCAAGGTTCAGGAAAGTGGGTAATGTGTCTGCCCTTTCCTTCACCCCATTGGTTCTTTCTAACATCTGACCTTGGTCCTTTTGTTTTACGTTTATGGAGAGAAATCCCTTAACCAATGCAGTAGTCAGGCCCACCACGGCACTCACCATATTCAAAGCAGGGGTCAAGGTAACATCCCTGGTTCCTCCCCATATAGCTTTTCCCTACCGCCTTCCGCTCCTCCCTTCCTTGAATCTATCTACTGGCTCTTCCTTCCTTCTCTGTGTGTCAGCTGGATCCAAGCCTAGCCACGCAAATATATAGGCCTTTCTGAAATCTTGAAGGGAGTTAGACCATTCTTGTAACTGCCAGTACCACCAGCACAACTTCAGGGGGCACCATTCACCTACAGTACAATGTGACCTTGAAGCACTCTAGTAATCGGGTATATAAGTGAATGATGCCTCTGAATTAATTCCTAGCATAACTTACTGGAGTGTCCAGTGTCTCAGCTGTAGTGTTCATCAGAGTAATAGCACTGTGTCCTGACATTTGAATGGTGTTTTCATCTCCCCAGGATACATTGTTACTCCATCTGAGCCTTCTAAGAGCCCTATGAGTATTGCCCCAATAGCCATTTGAGAAAACAGAGGCACAAAGAGGTTGCAACAGCTAATTTACAACAGCCCAGTTCTGTCCCTGACCACTGAGTGCTTTTTTGCACCATACGAGTTCAAAGAAAGATATGCACTTGGGGAGTCTCCCAGTCTCCAAGGAACAACCCTCCATAGCCTAACTCTTTTCTCCAATTAGTCCTGGATTCCTCCTGGTCAGGCAAAAAAGTCAGATTTTACAACTGGACCTGGGAAACCACCAATCCCTGCTAGAGGGTCAGGAATGGGGAGGCAATTACTGCCTGACTGGCTTATCTGATTGGTTAGAACAATTGCTCAGCAGCCTCAAGGATAAATGGGAACCAGCTCCCAAAGGGTATATTAGGTCTTATGGTCTCAGAAACACACTAACAGCCCTAGAGAACAAGCCAGATCCCTCTGTCTTGGCTCAGTCACTGGCTGGGAATAGGTGAGAATAGGCAGAGCACTGGCCAGCACTAGGGTCCTTTTCTTAATCTGAAGGTTACTTTTCTGTCACTCTTTTCTTCCTGCCTGACCAGGAATATGTGAGGAGTATGTGTTCTTCTCATCCCCCTCAAGGACCAAACTTGATGTGAGCCCCGTGCTATGCCATGATGGGGGTCAACAGAGGCGCTGGCTGCCCCATCGTGAGTAGGCACTAATGTTAAAACAGCTGCAGAAACGTCCTAGGTGTGCTGGGAAAGACAGTGCACACAGAAGGCTTCTAATGGCACAGCATGGGGCCAAAACAGAGATATCTGGGCGATCAGAGAAAGCAGCCTTGCTCTGAACATCTCTGTGACCCCCTGCAGCACCAAGAAGCACAAAGGTCTGGCTTAAAGCAGAGACACCGCTTCAGCTCTGAATATAACATGTCACTTACCTCAGAGAAGACAAGAGGCAGACTAGAAAAGCTAAGCCTTGGGTCCTTAAGTCAAATCAGCCAGCTCTGCCTGAGCTGAGGAAATTAGCATTTCCTGGGCAGGCAGATGTAGAAGATTTGAGGTTGACTCAAGCCAGGGTTTTGTGCTTCTCTCTCTAGATGAATGTCATCCCCCCAGTGGCCCAGGCCACAGTCAACTTCCGGATTCACCCTGAACAGACAGTCCAAGAGGTATGTACCATATGTTCCAGACAACTCATGCAGCATCAGGGAGATGTGGCCCTCAGGGCCTGGGTTTAACTACAGTCCTAGGGCTGGTCCAGTGTCCCATTTATTCAACCAACATTTTTCAAAGACGACCTATGCACCGGATACTTCACTAGGATTGGAGATCCTGGGTTTGGGTAAACATGGGGTCTGGAGTGGAAGATGAGTATGAATAAATGATAGCAATACCTGTAGTAACAAACATTATATATAACATTATATATATGTAGTAGGCTTGCTATGTATTTGGCACCTTTCTTCCTTTTTTTTTTTGAGTCAGAGTCTCACTTTGTCGCCCAGGCTAGAGTGCAGTGGCGCAATCTTGGCTCACCGCAACCGCCGCCTCCCGGGTTCAAGTGATTCTCCTGCCTCAGACTCCCAAGTAACTGGGACTACAGGCACATGCCACTATGCCTGGCTAATTTTTTGTATTTTTAGTATTTTTTGTATCTTTCGTATTTTGTATTTTTGTAATTTTTTGTATTTTGTATTTTTAGTAGGGACGGGGTTTCACTGTGTTAGCCAGAGTGGTCTTGATCTCCTGACCTTGTGAGCCACCCTCCTCAGCCTTCCAAAGTGTTAGGATTATAGGCATGAGCCACCACGCCCAGCCATATTTGGCACCTTTCTAAGGTATACCCACATACATTTTAATTCTCACAACCACCCACCCTAAATCTGCATTTAACTGGGAAAATTGAGGTATAGAGTACCAGAGCAATCAAACAGCATACCCAAGATTATACATCTAGCAGTCTAGTTCCAGAGTTTGTGCTTTTAGCCACAACCCTAAACTATGATTATAAAAATTAGAGGTGAACAAATTGCCATAGGACCACTGCAAAGAAAGAAATTCATGCTACTTCTTAGGGCCAAAAAAGTCTTTTCTGACTACTAAAATTTTGAACCGGGCCTTAGAGGACAAACAGAACTTGGCTAGAAGTAAGACATTCATTGTGGCTTAACAAATAGAATAAATTGGGGACAAGTAATAGGAGATGAAAACTGATAGGAAATAGAGTTGTAGTTTAAGGATCTAGGCCTTGTATGCTATGCTGAGGAGTTTGGGCCCTAATCTGTGAAATCTGTGACAGGAGAGAACTTTTAGAAGTCTTCAACCAAATACTCAGATTTGCTTTTAGAGAGGTCATGCTAGCAGCATTGCAGAGGGAGTGCTGGAGGAGAAGGAAGACAGAGAACTATTTCAGAATCTTAGGTAGTGCATGTGAAGGTCTGGACTGAGGCCGTGGTCATGGGGTGGAGAAGAGAGCAACCACCAGAGATGGGAGAGAGGTGGGTTCAATAGGATGTGGTATGTATACGGGTATGGAGTGAGAGAAAAGCAGGACGGCTCCAAGGTTTTTAACCTGGGTAGTTGACCAAGTAGTTAATGCCTTTGACTAAGATTGGGAATTCAGAAATTAAAACAAGTTCAAGAATATCATAATTTGGAAGTTTGAGAAGCTTATAACATATGAAATAGGCAATTATAAATACCTCAGGTCTGGAGAGAGAGATGAACTAGAGATATAGGCTGGAGTGTCATTAACATCATGGGAACCTCTAGATTCAATAAAAGCCCATGGGAAGACGGTGCAGAGAGCTAGGAGAGAAAAGAGTTGAGGCCAGAGCCTTGCAATGGTCTGCTACAAACATCAATTTAAAAATGAATGTATAACTGCAAACCACGATGAGTGCTATAATGAAGAGGAACCTGGTGCTTGTTAGAGAATATAACAAGGAACCACACCCCATCTGGGAATCAGGCAGGGCTTCCTAAGGCAGTAATGTTTAAGCTGAAAGCTGAAGGGTGAGTAGAAGTTACACAGAATGTCTGACATCCACAGTAAATGCCAGCTTATTTAAACATCAGGCTGAGCTAAAAGGAATTCAAAAGGTAAACCCGATGCTTCAAAAAAAAAAAAAAAAGATCCAAAAAGCCAACCCAGTGACTATCAGATGAGTAATACATTCCAGAATATGCCAGGATTAGGGGCAGTTCTGTGGCACAGATCATCGAGGGTCAGTGGCACTTGGACTTCTATGGTCCTTTCTCCTAAGTTCTTCCCCAGAGAGGACTTTAATTGTCCTCATGCAAGGAGAGAGGCACACTTCTCATTGTAGAGCGGGGAGCAGGTTGACATCCTGCCCAGAGCCACCCAGCATTGAGGGGGTTGGGGGGGTGGGGGGTAGTTAGGACCAATGTGAGCCCTGGGTTCTCCTGCCTTTCATCAGGTGCCAACCTTTGTCCTCTCCCTGGGGTCTCATGGGGCCAGGAAATCACTGAATTCCCCTCATTGAGCTTCTTTCCACTAGTTTTTTTCCAGCCTCATTCCAACTCCATGCCCTTTCCAAGGGCTGTTTTCCACCCAGCTGGGGCTTTCATCTCCCCAGGTCCTGGCACTCTTCCCTCCTCTCTATTCCCTTGCCACAGTGACCTTCCTTCCGGTCTCTCTGATGAAACCCCTGGAATCCCTAGGTCCATCCTGCCCACGTGCCGCAGTGAGGAATGGAAAGCCTCCATATTCAGAAAGCTTGTGGGTGCATTTGTCCTGGTTACTCCTCTCCCTCCGGCCCCAGTTCCATGCGTCAGGAACACTCCCTGCTGCACTCCCTGTGCACAGAGCCTCGGGCTGGATCCAGCAGGAACACAGGCCGCCCCCAGAGTTCTCTTGCTCCATATTCAACTTCAGATGTAGATAGGTCTCCAGCACCTATCTGTGAGGAACAGAACCTTCAGAAATCCAAGAGGCTGCCATGTGGAAAGGAAGGTGTGTCCTGAATGGGCCTGAAGGAGTAGAGAGAAGGCCAGTGGGAGATGTTTGAGGGAGTCTCCACTTGAGGGAGAGTTTTGGAATGTGCTATCTTGGACAGTGATTGTGCTCCTCATCACTAAAAGGGCTCAATAAGAGTGTTGTAGAGAAGATTCTTTCCTTTCTTCCTTCATTTATTCATTAAAGTGTCTATTGGTAGCTACTGTGGACTAGACATTCTTCTAAGCATTTGGGAGAATAGTGAACAAGATAGATAAGATTCCCATTCTAATGGTGCTTACGTTCTAGTGAAGAGACAGCAGTAAGCAAGGAGATTTTTTTTAAGTGGTAAATACCACAAAGAAAGTAATAGGATGCTGTGTCGCAGAGTAATTGTGGGGCAGAAGTAGAGCAGTGAGCTCCTTTAAATGCAATGGTCAGTGAAGCCCTCTCTGAGGAGGAGCAAAGACCTGGCAATAGCATGCAGGCAGCAAGAGCACAAAGTGGGGAGCAGTACAGATGCCCTCTAATTTTGACAGGTAAGATTCTGCTAAGTGTTTATGATGCATCTAGTACTATATTACATCCTGTGGAGTATATTCATTGTCAAAAAAAGGAGAGGCAGGGCCAGGCACAGTGGCTCATACCTATAATCCCAGTGCTTTGGGAGGCTGAGGCCAGAGGATTGCTTGAGGCTAGGAGTTCAAGACCAGCCTGGACAACACAGCGAGACCCTATCTCTACAAATAAAAATAAATCTTAAGCAGGCACACTCCTATACTCCCAGCTACTCACAGGAGGCTGAGGCAGGAGGATCTCTTGAACCCAGGAGGCGGAGGTTGCAGTGAGCCAAGATAACACCATTGCATTCCAGCCTGGGTGACAGAGCGAGACTCCGTCTCAAAAAAAAAGAACTACAGGAGATCAGAGAAATGAGAGATTTGTGTGCTCTAAAGTCACCTTTGAGGTCTCTCACCATTGATAAGTCTCTCCTCCTAGTTCCATTCTTGTACCTCCGATTCTTGCCCAAGGTGGTCCCTCTATTCTAAATAAGCAAATAACAGCTAGCATTTTTTGAGTGCTTACCATGTGCCAGGCACTGCCCTAAGCACATTACACGTTTTGTTTTTTTTTTTGAGACAGAGTCTTGCTCTGTCGCCCAGGCTGGAGTGCAGTGGCACGATCTTGGCTCACTGCAAGCTCCACCTCCCGGGTTCACGCCATTCTCCTGCCTCAGCCTCCCGAGTAGCCGGGACTCCAGGCGCCTGCCACCACACCCAGCTAATGTTTTGTATTTTTAGTAGAGACGGGGTTTCACCGTGTTAGCCAGGATGGTCTCGATCTCCTGACCTCAGCACATTACACATATTAACTCCAGTAACGGTCACCACCACTTATGAGGTAGGTGCTACTATCATCTACATGTTAACAGATAGGCAGGCTGAGGCACAGAGAGGTTAAGAAGCTTGTCCAAGGTCACACAACTGTGAGTGACTGAGGCACAAAGTTGGTTGTCACATCTCAATTTTTGTGCCTGCCCTTCTCCATGCTCAGACGATCTGTTGCCTCATCTCTCTCAGTTTCATATCCTTCCTTGAAACTCGGGCTAAACATTCATACCACTAAGGAGTCCATCTCAGATGAACACCTCCTCTCAGGTTCTACTCCACACCACCTCTAACTGTATGTACTTAGGAAGCAGTAAAGCATTATTCCTGTAAAGTCCGACAGACACCCGACCTGACAATACTGACAGTATAACCCATGGCAAGTTATTTAATGAATCAACGCCTATTCTTATTTTTATTGGTTCACATCTTTTAAATTTTATGTATCCAAGATTTATTAAATGACTTTTATGTGCTTGCTACTGGAAATGCAGAAATGAGATAGACACAATCCCTGCCCTTGAGTCAGACACAGTCCCTGCCTGGCCCAGCAGCTAGTGGGAAACCTGAGCTCCTGCAGCCTCTTACTGAAGGGATCCATTCTGCATGCCTTCTTTGATTTCTGGAGGGACCTCTAAGGAATTTGGGGCAGTGGGCACAGTCCCAACCCACCTCATGGAGGCTGACTTCAGAAACTTGCCAATGGGCTGAGAATATGTCAAGACTGCGCATTAATTCTTGTATTAGAATATTTGTATTATAAGTGCTAGATGAAAATATGCTCTGAGAAGTGAGAATACACTTTGATGACCCTTTTGCCCATCCAATAGCGGGATATTTGTTTTGATTCAAACGGTGGTTTCTAAGCCAGAAGTGGGAACCTTCACTTCCTCTCCAGACTCAACTCCTAACATTCTTCTGGCATAAAAGAGGTACTCTTGGGGCCGGGCACGGTGGCTCATGCCTATAATCCTAGCACTTTGGGAGGCCAAGGCAGACGGATCGCCTGAGGTCAAGAGTTTCAAGACTAGCCTAGCCAACATGGCAAAACCCCGTCTCTACTAAAAATACAAAAATTAGCCACACATGGTGGTGCATGCCTGTAGTCCCAGCTACTTGGGAAGCTGAGGCAGGAGAATTGCTTGAATCCAGGAGGCAGAGATCGCAGTGAGCCGAGATGGTGCCACTGCACTCCAGCCTGGGTGACACAGTGAGACTCTGTCTCAAAAAAAAAAAAAAAAAAAAAGGTACTCTTGGCCAGGCATGATGGCTCACGCCTGTAATCCCAACAGTTTGGGAGGCCAAGGCGGGCAGATCACTTGAGGTCAGGAGTTCGAGACCAGCCTGACCAACATGGTGAAACCCAGTCTCTACTAAAAATACAAAAATTAGCCAGGCGTGGTGGTGCATGCCTGTAATCCCAGCTACTCGGGAGGCTGAGGCAGGAGAATCGCTTGAACCTGGGAGGCAGAGGTTGCAGTGAGCCGAGATCGCACCACTGCACTCCAGCCTGGCCAACAGAGTGAGATTCTGTCTCAAAAAAAAAAAAAAAAAGAGGTACTCTTAAGATAATGTCCCCCATTCAGGTGATCTGCAGCTATGGGACAACCCCCCTTTCTAGAGCAGAGGCAGTTTTAAAGCAACTACTGAACAAATGGGTTGGGACTAGTGCTGGAGCTTTGGAGAGCAAGGGTCCCTCTAAGCCAGTCTCCTGGTCCATTCCCACGTGGCTCTATGTGACCTAATCCTCAGGGTCTGGTCTATTTCCTGACTGCAGCCAGGAATTTTTCTGGATTCACTCTAGTCGTTTCAGACTGAATTTTCTAGGAGTTTCCTCAGGTTCTTTCCCAAGGAAAGGAAGCAAAGAGAGAAAACTTGAATACAAGTATCACAACTTCTGACTTTTTGTCTGTGTTGAGCTCATCTTCCTGGCTCCAGTGCAGCTGATTACAAACAGGAAGCAGGAATGCCCAGAGAGGGGAAAGAAAAGTGTGTGACCCTTTTATTACCTGTCTGAGGTTCTCCGAGGCTGAAGCCAGGTCATCACATCTATTCCCCAGCCTCGAGATGATTGACATTCTGCTGTGTCTTCGACACTTTCATCCAGCCTGTGGCTCACCACCCAAAATACATAACTTCCTGATTTTCCAATTCCCATCCAACTTTCCATCCAAGGGATGTCTCACCAATGCCCTTGGAAGGAGATTCCATGTTCCTGGCTGAAATGGTGCTTTTTGTAAGGATAGCTATAGGCTTTCAAGAGAGCCCAGGCATTGCTCTGTAGTGACCCAGTAGTCAATTTTCCAGCCAGGCCATCCCCTTGCCACTTCGTTGGTTTGATTGCTCATGTAAATTTGTTCCAATTCAAGATCTGATTCATGACTGCAAGACAAGTCTCCCAAAACATTTAACCTAAATCTATCATGCTGTAGATTGCTTTCCAGGAAGACCCAGCTCTTACATCACCTACAGCCAGTCAGCTGAAATTGAAGTCCCAGTGCTTAAAAAAAAAAAGTCCTGTCTGTAAACTCCCAGGCTCTGCCTTGCTGGAAAGAAATCAGGATATTTAAGCTCATATTGTACGTGTATAGAAATCAATAAGAAATCGAACCCCCTTTGTTTCTACCCTGGAGGTCCTAGAACTCACGAAGAACATTGTGGCTGATAACAGAGTCCAGTTCCATGTGTTGAGTGCCTTTGATCCCCTCCCCATCAGCCCTTATGATGACAAGGCCTTGGGCTACCAGCTGCTCCGCCAGACCGTACAGTCCGTCTTCCCGGAAGTCAATATTACTGTCCCAGGTAATGACTTCATCAGCTGTGGCTGGAGGGAGGAGGGGGCTGGAACTGTTTCCTATCCAATGTCTACTTCCCCACCCCCACCCCAGATGTTCAGCCTGTAAACAGCTGGCTGCTTCCCCTCCTGATGAGACTAGAACTGTATTTTCCCTTCAGAATGGAAGTGAGAACGCAAACAGGAAAGGAACAGAAACAATAAATTAGGTCAGTCAAGCCTGGGTCCTTGCTTAACCTAGGCCAGCCACTCTGGCATAGAGGGGAGAATTGGCTTAGACTACTCCCTCCTCTCTAGGAGCCACAGAAGGGGCCAAGATCTTCCCAGAGTCTGGTTCTGATCCATTCTAGGATAACAGCTCAGCAGGAGAGCTCAGAATCCTCAGCTCAGAAAAGCCTCCCAGCCTATACCATTTGCCTTAACATAATTTATGCTTCCCAGCCCAGACCAGTCTCAGCAGCACCCCTCTGTACCCCTTCTGCAGCCTTCTAGCACACCATCCAAATCTATGCTTTGCAGACAGTGGTTCTCCAATCTAAGAGTGGAAGAGGTCTCCCCAGGGAACTATTAAAATGCAGATTACCCGGACCCACTGCAAAGATTTGGGTTAACCAAATCTGGAAGGGACCCTAGAATTTGCCTTTTTCACAAATACCCCCAGGAGATTCTGACACAAGGTGATGACTAACCATAGTTTGAGAATCTCTGGTCAATGGTTATTGCTCTAATATTAAGACATTGCTTGGCCGGGTGCGGTGGCTCACACCTGTAATCCCAGCACTTTGGGAGGCAGAGGCGGGTGGATCACAAGGTCAGGAGTTCAAGACCAGCCTGACCAATATGGTGAAACCTCGTCTCTACTAAAAATACAAAAATTAGCTGGGCGTGGTAACTCATACCTGTAGTCCCAGCTACTCAGGAGGATGAGGCAGGAGAATCGCTTGAATCCAGGAGGCAGAGGTTGCAGTGAGCCAAGACAATCCCACTACAGTCCAGCCTGGGTGACAGAGCAAGGCTCTGTCAAAAAAAAAAAAAAGAGAGAGACGTTGCTCAATAATAATGATATTGCTCAATTATTAATGCTGTAATATTAAGGCCTGTGTCTAGTTTTCTCTTCTCTTGGTTTAATCAGAGATTTCTCCAAACATCCAGGAACCCAGCCCTCACAGTCCCAGATTCTCCTCTCTTGGCCCTCAAAGGCTACCTACTCTATTCTCTTTCTTCTGGAGCACTTACTGTAATCCACCAATGGGGCCAGCCTTTTGCAGAAAAAAGATAGGCAGAAATCAACCACAAAGCAGGGAACTATGAAGGGCCTGGATGTCCATTTGAAACCAGGAGTGGAAGATGGAACAAAGCACAAATTACCATCTCAAATCACCGCACACACTTGAATTGATCCTCCAGGGTGTCTTTTCCCAAAGAACACACCTATGGGCACAAGTCCCAGCCTCTGCTAGGTGACCTGCTACCACCTTCAGGAGAGTGGGAAACTGGAAACAGAGTATCCTGGCACTTTCCAGACCTAAGGTTTGACTCAGGAAGACAGAGTCATCCTTCAGAGGATGAGAATAACAGGAAATTTTGTTCCAATTCAAGAGGGTTATATTTTATAGTAGTAAGGTTCTCCCAGAGGGTATTTATTTCTGACCTAGAGTGATACAGAATAAAGGTCAGGTGATAAAGAAGTGCTATCTAGATTCTGGTTTCTTAAATAGCAAATGACCATGGCCTTGGGTATGAAATGACGATACTGGCCACCCTGGGTGTCATGGGGAATAGCAAATGGCCATGGCCTCGGGTATGAAATGAAGATATTGGCCTCCCTGTTCGTCATGGGGAGGGGACACTTCCAAGGGCATTGGTGAGACATCCCTTGAATGGTCCATCCAAGGGATGTCTCACCAATGCCCTTGGAAGGAGATTCCATGTTCCTGGCTGAAATAGTGCTTTTTGTAAGGATAGCTGTAGGCTTTCAGGAGAGCCCAGGCATTGCTCTGTAGTGATCCAGTAGTCCTGATTTTCCAGCCAGGCCACACCCCAGCCACTTTGTTGGTTTGGTTGCTCATGTAAAGCCCCTTTCCTGTTGATCTTCCCTCTCTAGTTACTTCTGTTGGCAACACAGACAGCCGATTCTTTACAAACCTCACCACTGGCATCTACAGGTTCTACCCCATCTACATACAGCCTGAAGACTTCAAACGGTGAGTGGAACAGGTTTGAGCACGAGGTGGGAGAAAAGAAATACACTTGACGTGTTGCTTTCCCACCCCATGCTCCTGACAGTCCACAGAATCAGGGGGAAAGCCAGGATTTGGCAAAATGAAATGGAGACATTGTAGAACCTAACCCATCTACTGTCCTTATTGCCAGAGTCACATTGTCACCCCCTAGAATTTATGGAAATTGGCCCCTCTTTTACAAAGATGGAGATAATTGGGTGATTGGGGAGAACCTGGTGGAATCGGTACCCTTGGGTGCTAATCCCAGCTCTTCCTCTCTTTGGGAGAGGGCTTATCCTCTGGACCCCGTTTTCTCCACTTACAAAATGGGGAGACTCCTCAGCATTTTCTGAAATGCAGACACATATGAGGTCAAAGATGGATGCGTGTTTTGACTTCTCAGAAGAAAGCACTATGGAAATCCAAGATGTGAGCACCAATTTTTTTTTTCCAGAGCCACGCCCGGCTACTTTGTCTGTATTTTTAGTAGAGACGCGTCTCGTTTCACTGCAAGCTCGATCTCCCGGGTTCGCGCCATCCGCCTGCCTCGGCCTCCCAAGAGCCACCGCGCCCGGCCGTGAGCACCAATTTTAACTGCTCTGTGTGAATTACTATTTTTGTGGGTTCTTAAGCACGTTTTCAGTCCTGGGGTATGGGAGGATGATTTCCATTTACCTGTCTGCTACTTATCATGTCCAGACCTGATTTCCCCATCCTAAGTCCTCTGTAGACAGAGTGAAAATATTTGAATAGGAGCTTAAGAACAGTCTTCATGTTTTTGTTTTTTAAATGGGAGATGGGTAGGTACTCTGTTTCCTTTCATCTTTGAGATTACATATGTAGTTTGGTTGTTGTTTGTTTTGTTTTGCTCTGTTTTGTTTCACTGTGGGGAGGCAGGTTGGTGGATGTGAGGTCTGATAGTAAAGTTCCTAGATGCCACAGAAAACTGGGTAGGTACCCTGGGCAGTTGCCTTCCCTACCATCTCTTAGCCCTAGTAAGTGGCAGAGTAGGGGACTGGCTTAGAGATAGTCTAGCTAGGCATTCTGTCCTAAGAGAAAGAGAATTGGAAAGATAGTTCTTGGCCAAGTGTGGTGACTCACACCTATAATCCCAATACTTTGGGAGGCTGAGGCAGGAGGATCACTTGAGCCCAGAAGTTTGAGACCAGCCTGGGCAATATAGCGAGATTCCATCTCTTCAAAAAAATTTTTAAAAATAAAAAAATTAGCCACACACCTGTGGTCCCAGCTACTAGGAGCTGAGGTGGGAGGATCACTGGAACCCAGGAGGTTGAGGCTGCAGTGAGCTGTGATTGTACCACTGCACTCTAGCCTGGGCTACAGAGTGAGGACCTGTCTCAAGAAAAAAGATAATTCTCCTGGAGGACAAATCATTGAATGGATTTCAGAGCAGGAGATTATTTTGGACTCCCCAGGAGTTTATTCCGCACTGTTCTTTGTCATGAGCATGGATGGATCCCTGAGAAACAACCAACGTGGATCTGAAATCTCAGATGGCCCCTCCCTTGCCCCTCTCTTTCCTAGCCATGGAGGGCCAGTAGTTTCCGGGTTGGTGAGGGAAGTAAGGAAAGTGCTCTCTAATAACACTTGTGCTGTGGCACTTGGCCCTCCTCCTTCCCTAAATGCACCTTACTTTCCTCAGCATCCATGGAGTCAACGAGAAAATCTCAGTCCAAGCCTATGAGACCCAAGTGAAATTCATCTTTGAGTTGATTCAGAATGCTGACACAGACCAGGAGCCAGTTTCTCACCTGCACAAACTGTGAGGTCAAGGGGCCTGCTGGGTTAGGCATGCCCGACCCCGGGACAGGACTAACCCAAGGGGGAAAGCTAGTGTTGATGAAACTTTTGATCAAAACCGCATTGTAAAACATTGCCCATCTGTCTTACTCACTCTTAAACTCACCCAAGAACAAGGCCGGGGTAAGGTAAAGTCAGCAGAAATCTGGCTTCTCCCTTCCTCCCGACATCTGCATCCCTTGATCCACTGGCATTTGCTGCCCTCTTGTCCCTTATCTGTCTTATGCTGGTTATTTCACTGCTTCGCCTTCCAGGCTTGACTTAACAAATGCAGATTTGAGAAATCTCAACCAGGTGTTACCTGATAGGAATCTTTAATTTAGGGCACTCTTGCTGGGATGCTTTCTCCAGAGCTTATATATTTCTTCTTACTAGAACTTTCTTCCCCTTTTTATTCCGCTCTCTTCTTGGACTCATGAGCTGTCTCTTCTTCTCTCCTCTCTCTCCTGCATCTCTCCCCTTACTCTCCAATTTGTTCTACTTCTGGACCTGGACTTACCCAAACTGTGATACTACCATAATTGTCACCATAATCAGTCAAATAAAGTGACTTGTGCATCACCAGCTGGTCACTGAGGGGTGAAACTGAGGCAGGGGCTTTGGGGGAACCCCAAACCTTCTGGTTCTGGAGGCTAGAGACTGGAAAAGAAAGCCTCTGTCCTTGGGCTCCTCCCAAGGGCTCCCTGGGCTTTGTTCCCTCCCTGCCCTGTTCCTGACACCTGCTGCTACTGTCTCACCACAGGAGGCACTAATCTGTGGAAACATTTCCCTGGCACATCTGATGGGCTGAGCTCCCAAGGGAAGGGCTCTTGGAGCTCAGGACCAGCAGGGCCGTGGCCCTGGCATCATGTCCTGGTTCAGGCAGATCAAGGGAAAGTGGAGGAGGAGGGGGAGGCTGGCTTGAGGGGCTCTGCCCTGTCTGGTGGGATATGAGGAGGCACAAACTAGCCTCCACTGGGGACAGCGGAATTCCTGTCTTTTTTCTCTGGGCTCCAACCCTGAGCATATTTGAATCTGCTCAGTAGCTGCCAGGTGGGGGGCACTGGAAGGCAGCATTTCTTGGCTCAAAGCTGGAAGCTGTGCTTTGTGGATCACAAGAGAGTCTGGATTCCGGAGGAAGACACAGCGGGAGCTGGGACTCCAGAGACACCCTCTTCTTTTCCTCACCAGGCAAGGACCTTCCATGTCTTCCTGGGCTTTGACAGCAGTGGGCTCCTTTTCCCTCTCCTCATAACCCCCTTCCTCCTCGAGTCCCCAGTTTCTCACCTCCCTCCCTGGATGTGTACTGTTCCTTGGAGCTCGGGCTTCATGAAAAGTGTTGGAAACACAGTGTGGGGATTATTCCAGCTTTTTTGCTGCTCCCCCTAAGATTCACATTCCTTCCTTTGCCCTCCCTTTTTTGGCCAATTCAGTACTTATTCAGCCTTTGTTAGAGGGCGAGCTGAAGAACAAAAATAATCCTTCACATTTCTACAGAGCTGTACAGAGTGCTTTCATACATCTTGTCTCAGCAGAGCCCCACAAGAACCCTGCGAAGAAGGCATTGTTACTCCTTCTTACAGGGGAGGAATTGGTTCTTCTCAGAGAGGCTACACATCTAGCTGCAGGCAGCTGGCTCAAGCCCATGTCACCTGGCTCCAAACTCACTGTTATTCTGCAATCCTACATAACCAATAGAATCTACTTCCCATCAATTATCTTATTTACTCATCGCAACAACTCTAAGGTGTTACTGTTCATTTTACAGATGAGGCAACTGAGTCTCTTAGGTTAAGTAACTTGTCCAAGGTCATGCAGGTGCCAGGAGCTGAGTCTATCTGAATCCAAAGCCTGTGCTAAAAGTACTGAAACTGATACTCACAGAAGCCATTTGACAGTGTTCTTAAGGGGCAGCCCCAGAATTGAAATGCAGGTCAAAAATCCTCAAGTCCAGTACTTCTTCAATTGCACCGTGCTGCCTGCCCCAAGAACCTGTGGTGTGTGGCTCATTCATTCTGACCCAGAGAGATGTCAAGGACAAAGGCTATTCTACTGTTGGACTTGGTTCTTAGCTCTAGCTCTCTGTATTCCTCTGGCTGAACTCTCCCTATTCACACCTCTCCTGCTGTCGGCCAGCATTTCCTTCCAGCCCCACCCCCAGCTTCTGGGTTCAGCTTTTTTCCCTTTTCTCTGAGTTTGGGAACAACCAGGTCTCTAATGATCATAGAGCAACTGGGAGAAGAGTGAAGAGCAGACCCTCTCCTCCTCTAGTCTCACTACCCTCTTCCAGCTGTAGAAAAAAAGCTCCAGAGCGGATAGGAAGCCCATGAGAGGGAACTGCTACAAATCCTGGCTCTGAGAACGCACAAATTACAGCCCAGTGGTCCCTGAAGGCTTCTCAAGAGAGCAGTTCAAAGTCCCCAGCCTGGCTGGAACAACAGCAGCCTCAAGACTGGCTGGGGCTTGGCGCAGTAGCTCTCGCCTGTAATCCCAGCACTTTGGGAGATGGAGGCAGGAGGATCGCTTGAGGGCAGGAGTTCGAGACTAGCCTGAGTCATACAGTGAGACCATCATCTCAAAAAACAAAAGAAAAGACTCTGGATGGGATGAGGCAACAAATCGGTGACTTTCCGCCACCCCATCCCCATCCATCTAGACCACTTCCCAAATCCCCCAATGAAAGAGCTCCAACAGATAATCACAGGTACATCCTACACCCCTATCAAGGACTTAGCTCAAGCTTTTTACACCTGACTACCTAAGGCAAGAAGGAAGACAAAATATTCATAAGCAAAGAGAATGGGAAAAGAAAGTTTGGCTGGAATCCCTTGATTGTGAATCTGGGTTGCTAAAAACATGGCCATCCTAAACCCAGTATTCCTTTTATCCAAGGGAGATAATAGGAGACAAAGTTCCTACTTGAGAGCTGAACATTTCATTAAATGTTTTTTTGAAAATTCAAATCTAATCAAAGATGGTTGGTTTTTGTTGTTGTTGTTGTTTCTTGAGATAGGGTCTTGCTCTGTCACCCAGGATGAGGTGCAGTGGCAAGACCATGACTCACTGCAGCCTCAACTTCCCAGGCTTAAGAGATCCTCCAACTTCAGCCTCCTGAATAGCTAGGACCACAGGTGCACGTTACCACACCTGGCTATTTTTTTTTTTCTATTTTTTTGTAGAGATAGGGTCTCACTGTGTTGCTAAGACTGGTCTCAAACTCCTGGGCTCAAGTGATCCTCCCACTTTGGGCTTCCCAAAGTGCTGGGATTACAGGTGTTAGCCACTGCACCTGGCCTAATGAAATATTTTTATAAAAACAAACCTACTTGCAATTCTAGCATTCAGTGTCCATCTGATGTCAATAAAAAGAACCAGTATCATGTTTAACATGTTGTATCTAGAGGTACAAATATAAAGTTTAAGGATAATATAAATTATTTATTACTATAAAATGTTCCTTAGCACCCACGTGCAATGTTGCAAACACTACACTAATTCATGGGTACCTCCAGAACCAGAAACTGGAACATAAAACAGAGCAAGAAAATGGACACTCAGCACTACTGGTAGATAATATGTCATGCAAGAATTCACTACACAGCCAAGCGCGGTGGCTCACGCCTATAATCCCAGCACTTTGGGAGGCTGAGGCAGGTGGATCACCTGAGGTCAGAGTTTGAGACCAGCCTCGCCAACATGGCGAGACCCTGTCTCTACTAAAAATACAAAAATTAGCTGGGCTTGGTGGCAGGCACCTGTAATTCCAGCTACTTGGGAGGCTGAGGCAGGAGAATCACTTGAACCCAGGAGGTAGAGGTTGCGGTGAGCCGAGATGACCACTGCACTCCAGCCTGGGCGACAGAGCAAGACTCTGTCTCAAAAAAAAAAAAAAAAAAAAAAATCCATTACAGACAGGGCGCAGTGGCTCACGCTTGTAATCCCAGCACTTTGGGAGGTTGAGGCAGGTGAATCACTTGAGGTCAGGAGTTTGAGACCAGCCTGACCAACATGGTGAAACCCCGTCTCTACTAAAAATACAAAAATTAGCTGGGTGTGGTGGCATGCACGTGTAATCCCAGCTACTCAGAAGGCTGAGGCACGAGAATTGCTTGAACCGGGGAGGCAGAGGTTCAAGCAGTGTGCAGTGTGCTGAGATTGCACCACTGCACCCCAGTCTGGGCAATAGAGCAAGACTCTGTCTCAGAAAAAAGGAATACACTACAGCCATGCTACCTAAGAGGAAGGATTTGACAAGTTAATTTTCTTTTGTCTTAGCTAAGCACTTTGACAGCTCAATTCCTGCCTACACTCCAAAACCATGGCGGCCTCCAAAGTTTACACTGATACAACCTACAAACCTTCAGCGCATCCAGACACAGTTACCTTTTTTTTTTTAAAGACATAGAGTGTGTTTGCTTAGGTAGCACAAATACTAAAATTGGAACAATGCAAATTTCCAATTAAAACAACACGATCACACAAGGATAACACAAAAATATGTGAAGCACTCCATATTTTTAATGTATACATATTTCAAAACATCATATACACAATAAATGCACACAATGTTTATCTATCAACTTAAATAAGACAGAACAAGATCTATAAAGAAGTGACCCCTGGAGCCTGAACTGTATTAGACTCAGTAATGTGTATTCAGTGTTACTGGTTGTTCTGTGCCAGTGCTGAGCACAGAATCCCAAGGGAAAGAGGCATCTCTGTGTTTTTAATGGATTTATTTCCTTTGTGGTTATATTATATGATGCCTTCTAAAGCATTAAGTTTGCGGCAGGGGGTTTTCTTGCCTGGGTCTGAGAGATAAGGTGTTATTTTATATACCACATGGTGCCTGGTCTGGAAAATCAGGAAAGCCTCTGATGAGGAAGTCATGATTGAAGCTGAGACTTCAAGATTGAGTAAGAGTTAGCTAGGCAAAGCACAGAATGGGAAAAAATATTTGCAAACTTTGCATCCAACAAAGGTCTAATATTCAGAATCTATAAGGAACTGAAACAATTGAATAAGCAAAAAACAAATAACCCCATTAAAAAATGTGCAAAAGACATGAACAGACACTCCTCAAAAGAAGACATACAAGCAGCCAACAAACTTATGAAAAAAATGCTCCACATCACTAATCATCAGAGAAATGCAAATCAAAACCACAGTGTGATACCATCGCACACCAATCAGAATGGCCGTTATTAAAAAGTCAAAAAACAACAGATGTTGACGCGGCTGGAGAGAAGGGAACACTTACACATTCTTGGTGGGAATGTAAATTAGTTCAGCCACTGTGGAAAGCAGTTTGGAGATTTCTCAAAGAACTTAAAACAGAACTACCATTTGACCCAGCAATCCCACTACTGGATATACATCCAAAAGAAAACAAATCATTCTGCCAAAAAGACACGTGCACTCACATGTTCATCACAGCACTATTCACAATAGCAAAGACATGGAATCAACCTAGGTGCCCATCAATGGTGGTTTGGATAAAGAAAATGTACATATACACCATGTAATATTATGCATCCATAAAAAAAAAACAAAATCGTGTCCTTTGTAGCAATATGGATGCAGCCAGAGGCCATTGTCCTAAGCAAGTTAACACAGGAACAGAAAACCAAATAGCACATGTGCTCACTTATAAGTTTGGGTACTCATGGACATAAAGATGGTAACAATAGACACTGGGGACTGTTGGAGGGGAGCAAGAAAAGGGGAACAAGGTTGAAAAACTAACTGTTGAGTACTATGCTCAATACCTAGGTAACAAGATCATTCATACCTCAAACGTCAGCATCACACAGTATACCCAGGTAACAAACCTGCACAGGTACCCCTGAGTCTAAAACGAAACTTGAAAAACAAAAAGAAATGAAAATATATACCCCTAAAAAGGCTTGCACACATTGCATATAGCAGCCTTATTTGTAATAGCCCCAAACTGGAAACAACTGAAATGTCCATCAACAGGTGAATGAATAAACAAACAGGTGCATCCATATGATGGAACACTACTCAACAGCAGAAAGGAACAACCTGTTGATACACATAACATGGATAAATCTCAGAATAAGTATGCTGAATTAGAGAAATTAGACAAAAAGATATATACTACATGATTCCATTCATATGAAATTCTAGAAATGAAAAACATCTGTAGTGACAGATGGCAGGTGGCCCAACGCAAGGGTTGAGAGAGAAAGATTAAAAAAGCAGGAAGAAACACAGGGGGTCATGGATATACTCTTTATCTTGATTGTAGTGATGTTTTACTGATGTATACATACGTCAAAACATCAAATTGTACACCTTAAATCTGTGCTGTTTATTGCATATTATACCTCAAAAAAACTCTTAAATTTAAAAACAAAACAAACAAACAACAAAAAAAAAACAGTGAGTTAGCTAGGCAAAGAGTTGGGGGACAAGGGAGAGAATTGTGCCAGACAAGGAATACAGTAGGCAAAGACTATAAGGCAAATGAGAGCCTGAAACCTTCATGAAATGAAAGGAATTGGCCAGGCACGCTGGCTCATGCCTGTAATCCCAGCACTTTGGGAGGCCAAGGCAGAGGATCACCTGAGGTCGGGAGTTGAAGACCAGCCTGACCAACATGGAGAAACCCCATCTCTACTAAACATACAAAATTAGCCGGGCGTGGTGGCGCATGCCTGTAATCCCAGCTACTCAGGAGGCTGAGGCAAGAGAATCACTTTTACCTGGGAGGCGGTGGTTGCGATGAGCCGAGATTGCGCCATTGCACTCCAGCCTGGGCAACAAGAGTGAAACTCTGGCTAAAGAAAAGAAAAGAAAAGAAAAGAAAAGAAAAGAAAAGAAAGAAGTCCAGTTGGGGCCTTGTAAATTAGGATTGGAATTGTGAGCTTTGACTTAGGACAATAGGAAATAAAGTATAGCTAAGAGGTCCTTCTTTCCTACTGTTCTTCTGTTCCTTTTCCTACTTTCTTTTTAATACTTATACATTATTTATTATATGCCAGGCACTGTTCTAAGTTATATGTGTGTGTATATATATATATAAAATCATTTAATCCTAATTATTACCCTATGAAGTAGGCAAATTAGAAGGTTACTTAGGTTAGTCATTTGGGAAATGCAAATCAAAATCACAGTGGGATACCACTTCACATCCACTAGGTTGGCCATAATCCAGAAATGCAAAATAATAAATGTTGGTGAGGATGCAGAGAAACTGGAACCCTTGTACCTTGCTGGTGGGAATGTAAAATGGTGCAGCAGCTATCAAAAGCAGTTTAGTGTTTCTTCAAAAAGTTAAACATAGGCTGGGCACAGTGGTGTGTACCTGTCGTCCTGGCTACTTGAGAGGCTGAGGCAGGAGGATGGCTTGAGCTCAAGAGTTCAAGTCCAACCTAGGTTTAAAAAAAAAAAAAAAGGCCAGACGCAGTGGCTCACACCTGTAATCCCAGCACTTTGGGAGGCCAAGGCGGGCAGATCACCTGAGGTCAGGAGTTGGAGGCCAGCCTTGCTAACATGGTAAAACCCTGTCTCTACTAAAAATACAAAAAATTAGCCAGGCATGGTGGTGCATGCCTGTAATCCCAGCTACTCCCAGGAGGCTGAGGCAGGAGAATTACTTGAAACCAGGAGGTAGAGGTTGCAGTGAGCTGAGATCGCGCCATTGCACCCCAGCTTGGGCAACAAGAGTGAAACACCATCTCAAAAAAAAAAAAAAAAAAGTTAAACAGAATTGCCATATCACCCAGCAATGGTATATGGTCAAAAGAAATTAAAACAAAAGATATTCAAATGAAGCTTATATATGAATGTTCACAGAGGACTATTCACAATCAAAAAAGGTGAAAACAACCCAAATGTCCATCCATGGATGAATGGATAAACAAAATGTGTTGTATCCATACAATGGAATATTATTTATCCATAAAAAGGAATGAAGTATTGATCTATGCTACAATGTGGTTGAACCTTGAAAACATTTGGATAGAAGAATATTTGAGGGCAAAAAATAAAACAACAACAACAAAATTATGTTAAGTAAAATAACCCATTCACAGAAAGTTACATATTGCATGGTTCCATGTATATGACATATCCAAAACAGGGAAATCTATAGAGACAAAAACTGACTAGTGGTTGACTAACCAGGGAGGGGAGGGGAGAGAAGGGGAGAGTAGGTACTGACTGCTAATGGATACAGGATTTCTTTTTGGGGTGATGAAAATGTCTTAAAATTAGACAGAGGTGATGGTTGTTCAACACTGTCAATATAATAAATACCAATGAATTGTATATTTTAAAATGGTTAAATTTATGTTATGTGAATTTTACCTCAAAAAATAAATAAATCCAAAAAAAAAGTTATTTAGGAGGTAGAGTCGATGGATGGCAAATGGTGATTGATGGGTGGTGGGCGAGGAAGCGGGGAAGTAGAGGAAGGAGTCAAGAATGACTCCCAGATGGCTGACAAACAAATGGGAGGGGGAATCCTCTTTTCTGGGATGGAGAAGACAGAATAAGAAATATACAGCTGGGAGATAACTAGCGCATTTTGGATATCACAAGTTGGAAGTGCTGAGACATCCAAGTTCAGAGCTCAGAAGAGAAGTCTAAGACAAAGGTATTTGGGCATCATGAACAGAGCATCATAAATGGACACTATGCAAGTGAATGAGACTCCATACGTAACGGTCTGACAGAGAAAGAAGGCCCAGATGTGTAAATTATAAGGTGTCAGCAAACATCACAGAAATTTTAAAATATAAGGCATTTCAAAATTAATATAAATTTTAAAATATAAAATCTCTGTGTTCAAGGACCTTGTGATCAAGCATAAAACAATAAGTTCATGTCAAAGAAGCCTTCAGCTGTGTAACATATCACCAAAGCCTACCATTTCATCTTTCGTTTTACACGTCCCTACATGCATCCAACCACATGTTGAAGAACATGCTGTTCCTTGAAAATGCCAAATTCTCCCTTGCCTGCCTGCTATTTCACTCTGTTCTCTCTAACTGGAATAATTCTTTCCCATTTCCAATTCTTTTAGGCATATACTTAGGAATGAAATTGCTCAGTGATATGGTAATTCTGTTTAACCTTCTGAAGAAACATCAAACTGTTTCCTATAGCAGCTGCACCACATTATATTCTCACCAGCAAATGGACAAGGTTCCAATTTCTCCACACTCCCACCAATACTTGTCATTTTCTGTCATTTTCTCTTTTTTTTTTTTTATGGCCAATCTACTGGATATGAAGTGGTATCCCATTGTGATTTTGATTTGCAATTCTCTAACAACTAACCTAAATAACTTTTTAATCTATTTACCATTCTCCAACCCACTGACCTCATTTTCCACCTGATATATTGCAACAGCCTACCTCCTAGGGTAATTATTAGGATTAAATGAGTTTGCACATAAACCCACACAGTCAGATTCAATCAAAGCACCTCCATGTCTTTGAAGACTTCCTGAGCCTTGCCTTCCTGTGACAAAATAAATCTTTGTCACAGTGTTTCCTCCTGTGACAAAGGTATATTTTTGTTAAAGCTCCCCCGGAGATTCTAACATGCAGCCAGGACTGAGAACCACCAGACTGGGGCAATGTTTCCCAACCCAGTAGGATCATGGGAGTCACCTGGGGCACTTATTTAAAAGGGTAGGTTTCCTGGCCCAGCACCAGACATTTGGAAACAGAATTTCCAGGAAAGAGGCCTGGAAATCTGTATTTTAAAAGAAGTACCCAACAGGTGATTCCTACGACCAGGCCAGTTTAGGAAACCCTGGTGTAGAGGATAATCACAGAGCAGTAGGCAGTAAACACAGAGGGCAGTTTGAAACTAGGTAATCTGGTTTGCAAGATACAGTCTTTTTGCATCCTGGCTCTTGCAAGATAAAGTTTGCTCATCTTTGGCTTGTGACCCACTGTGGGGATGCTGCCCCTATTAGCTCCCACCTGCATCTATGTAAGAGACTGCCCATCATTAACCCTTTCCAGGTAGGCATGCCCTCACACTCTGGGAAGTCTAAAATTTCACGTGAGGCCCAGAGAGAGCCTAAGCTGCCCGTTCCAAATGCCTAATCCCTGTTTATTGGCTGTTTCTCTTTGGTGAAATCTTAACGGTCCTACTGTGTGCAGGGAATGTTCCAAATGCTATATTATCCTAATCCTCTCATCATCTGTGAAGGCTAATGCAACCCCATCTTGGATGCTAATCCACCATGTTGACTTCTGATTAACCCCAGTTCTGGAAATGCCTCTAAGATTTCTATTTTATCTACTATTCCTTGGTAAGACCATGTACTTATCATAAATCCTGCTCTTAGGTTAAAACAACTGACCATAAATCCTGCCCTTAGGGAGCTTCACATAGCATTCTCGCCTTTCCCTACAATTGTCCTACACATTCCTTCCCTGTAAGGTATAGGTATTCCTACCTTATAAGGTATACAAGCCCTGGTCTTACTGCTGTCCGAGATATAGACAGGGCTTCTGTTCACAAGTCCCTATTAAATGCTTCTTTCAAGAAACAAGATTTGTCAGCCTCTTTGGCCTCTGAGCTTTCTCAGACTTTGGGGGTAGGTTTGCATAGAACTGCTCACCATGGAACATATGTTGCAGAAAGGTAATTATGTCTCCATTTGAAAGACATGGCCCAAGGTCACGTACCTAATGAATGGCTGAGCCACTCATGGATTCAAATCCATGTGATTACAAAGCTGCGGCATATTCCACTCTGCAGCACTGCCTCTCAAAGATTACTTTTCTATCCCCAGTTATAGTTCACCAGACCATTTTGTTTCCTGTCAAGTCTTCCCAGGTATACTCAGTAAATTCAGAGCTGCAGCTCCAAATACCTGGAACCATCCTGCCTAAGGGAATCCCAGAGTGGGTATCCAGGGGGCTTTGGGGAAAGGGAGCTCAGTTACAGAGAAGCAAAGGGAATGATGACAGTGCTGAGCACAGATGGCCACACTTCCCTATCCCACCCCCATCACTACATCCTCCTAAAACTGAATGAAGCCGGAAGGGGATGTCACCTCAGCTCTGGGCAGCAGGAAAGAAGTTGACCTCTGGGAGGGAGGGAGCAGGGGAGGGATCACAGCAAGGGGAAAAATGGGAGGGGGCACCCTCCCCCACAGAACAAAAGACAGAAAAGTTTCCAGCCATGTCAGGCTAGTCTTATGACTAGCCATGCTGGTTAAGGGGTCCAGGATCTATGGGGCTCTGGAATTTCATGATGTCTCAAGATGAGTATTCAGGTAGTCTATGGAGAAGCCATTGGTAGACAGTACTTGGCCCAGAAGGAAGGCCATGGGGCTAAGAGAACCTCAGGATAGAGGCTAAATTAACCACATATTAGGACAACTGCCAAGCAAGACTGAAGAATGCTGCCCCACACAGGCTCCTCCACAGGCCCCTGCCTGTGGAGTGATCAACAATTCCTTTTGCCACAACACTCTTTCCCACCCCACACCCAACATATGCTCATATTCTAAGTGAAAACACTGTGCTTGCTATACAAATGATGTTTCATGACAAGTCACCCAGCCTCTCTCCAACTAGATGGCGTCCCCAAGCTCAGTTTATATAAAAATTTGGGGTGCTACTACTAGCTTCTAGTTAAATGCCACATTATGTTCTGAAGGACATGAGGAGGGGATGCTGTGAATTTGTTAGCGTGCTGCAAGGGGAAATTTCTATCTCCCAGAGTAACAGGAATCAGTGAGAGACTCTTGACCAGATCTGGTCAAGGATGCTGGAGAGAAACACAGGAAGAGAAAAACGCTGTAGAATGCAATAGGCCTACGAAAACAGTGCATGGAGAAGAGGCTGATTCGGTGGTCTTCCGTATTCAGGATGGACATTACAGGCCATGAGGAAGTTAGAGCTGATTTTAAAAAATGAGTTGCCCAATGGGGGATAAGAATAAGACCCTCCAACCAAAGTTTCAGGGGACCTCCTTTCGAGAAAGAAATGTGTTTCTAGGTGTGAAAGAGCTCTCTTGGCTCACAAGCTCTAACATTGGGCATGTCTTGAGGCAAGAGACAGTCCACATGACCTTTGGAGGTTCTTGTCATACAAAGGTCCACAGTGATGCTCAGAGACCCTCACTATCTTTTTGATACCCCCAACTGGGTCTTTCCTTCTGAAGTATCTGGCTGGCCTGCTACTTGCTGGTAGTTCCTGTCTTTTCATCTGTGACCTCCGCTCCCTACATCTGTGCTCGTCATTTCACAGACTGTAGCTATTTCTGCTCTTTCAGTAGAGAAGGGCCAGGATGTCTTCGTCTTCCTAAGGTCACAGCTGGCTAAGCCAGAGGAAATCTGCTTCCCCCAGGTCTTCTTGGTGTTTTGACTCTAGGGATCAGCACAATATAGAGCAAAGTACCCACATCAGTCTTATCCACCTCATCCATCATTCATTCAACATATTTATTAAGTACCTACTATGTGCCAGGAGCTGGGTTTACACTAGTGATCAAAATAGATATAGAGATTATATTCTTGTTCCAGTGGCCCTGACACTTCAGAAGACACCAAAACCAAGGGCTTTTGTATTTATTTACTCATAGAAATATTTGCAATACCTATAACCAACAAAGGACTCATATCTGATATTCATAAAGAACTCCTACAAAGTGGTAAGACAGGGCCGGGCTCAGTGGTTCATACCTGTAATCCCAGCACTTTGGGAGGCCAAGGTGGGTGGATCACTTGAGGTCAGGAGTTAGAGACCAGCCTGGCCAACATGGTGAAACCCTGTCTCTATCAAAAATACAAAAATTAGCCGGTCATGGTGGCATGTGCCTGTAGTCCCAGCTACTCGGGAGACTGAGGCAGGAGACTCGCTTGAACCCAAGAGGTTCCAGCCTGGGCAACAGTGCGAGATGCCATCTCAAAAAAAAAAAAAAAAGTGGTAAGACAGAAGGAATAGAATAATAGAAAATGGACATAATACTTGAACAGATATTCAAGGGTCAAATAAATGCATGGAAAGGTGGTCAACTTCATTGGTTATCAGGACAAAGCAAGTTTAAACTACAATACCACTATACCCCCACCAGAATGGCTAAATTTTTTAATTTTTCTAGATTGACAATATCAAGTGTTAATGAGAATACAGAGCAACTGGAACACTAAGACGCTGCTGGCAGGAGTATAAATTAATATGAGCACTTTGAAAAAATTATTTAGTCATATTTGCTAAAGCTAAAAATATGCATATCCTTTTATAACCCAGTAATTCTATTCCTAGGTATATATCTAGTATAAATACGAACATAAGTGTACCAAAGGACATGAACAAAAACGTTATCGCAGCCTTATTCATAATAACCCCAAAGTAGGAACAACCAAAATGTCCATCAACAGAATAACAGATAAATTGTGGTATATTTATTTAATGGCACACCGTACGGCAATGAAAACAAATAAGCTACTGCTACCACAATGTTTTGGATGAGTTTCACAAACATAGTATTGAGTGAGAGAAGCCAGACACAAAATAATACCTACTGAATGGTTCCATGTATATGAAGTTCAGAAGTAAGCAAAACTAACCTGTAGTGTTAGATAAACGTTACTTTTGAGAAGGAGTGTGGCATAGTCACCAGGAGCAGATAGAAGGAGGGTATCTGGGATGCCAATAATTATCTCATTCTAGATCTGGATAGTGGTCATATGGGGATGTTCACTGTGTCATCATTTGTTGACCTGTACACTTAGGTTTTGTGTTCCTTTCCTAAATGCCTGGTATATTTCAATTAAAAAAATATACACACAGGAGAGGGGAACTGTTTTCAAGTAAGTAAAAACATAGAAGGTAGAAAAGAAATAGGAGAGAGATCAAGATTTTATACACAGGTAGCTGAGCTGTGGCCAGATTAAATGGGGTAGTGGAGGGGAGGGAACTGTTGAATACAACAAGGCAGAAGCTGCCTCCAGCCCAACCAAAGTTCCTCCAGATAAATCAGCCTTAATTCCCCATCCAACCCCACACCCCGTATTCACAAACCTCATCTTTCTGGACAAGTCCCAGCATTTCCTAGACTAGTAGCTACTTCTCCTGGCAGAGAAACCCAGTATTTGAGGCCAAAACTGGGGTCTGAGACACTGATATTTTGCCTTAGTAGGTTCTGTGAGTCTGCAGGCCCTTGATGCAAATGCTCCAGAGCTGATCTGGAATCATCCTAGGGGTACTGGTTTGGGGTGGGTGAGGGGAACAGGGTTTGGTATGTGTATTTCTCATCCTTATCAAAAGGAATGACCTGCTCAGGTTGCTGTGTGTGCTCTTGTGTGCACGTGCCCAAAGCTTCATACACAGCACTGCGTTCTCCTCTCCCCAGGCACATCTCTGCTCCAAACCCTATTCAGGGGTCTAGAGCCATATTCGAATGCCCTCGAGCCACTTTCAGGGAGGAAAAGGACAGGAAGGAACCGTTGGTCACAGGTTCCACTGACAAGAGGGGAAAACTTGGGGGTGGGGGTTCCTTTATGAGAGAGGTCACACTCCCTGCACAAAAACATCCCAAAGAGAACTGGCATTGAGCTTGTGTTGGAGAGGTGGAGATACCCCAGGGAGGAAGAGGCGAAAGGTGAGCATGGGAACACCCCTCTTTGATCCCACAAGGTGCGTCAGGGAAAGTTGGATTTCATTTAGCCCGAGATGGTGACATCTCTCCGCACGCTGCCACCAGGCTCAGTGGGTCAGAGGAAGTGAGGCTCCCCTCCTCTCCGACCTCAGGTGATGCGTGTGCGACCCCAGCCATGAGTCTGACCTCCTTTCGCTCCCGCCCGCCAGTCTCCACCCCTTTCAAGGCTGGGACTTTTTTAAGGCCGGATTCATCAGGGGTGAGCCATTTGCTCAAGGAACGCGGAACCTGAAGGGAGGCCAAAGTGACGAGCCGGCGGGAGAGGAGCTGACACCAAGAGCAAGGTAGGGACTGTTCTGTCCGAGTACCAAGCGGGAGGAGGCAGCACGCGGCTGGCTGCTTGAGCCCGGGGGTCAGAGGTGGCTGGCTGGCTGGCTCCACAGGGACGTTTACCGGTCTTCCCGAAGGCCAGAGGCTCCAAGGAAACATCCAGAGGCAGGAGAGGACGCGCACTGTCGCACACATCTTTCAAAGGCTGCTGGGGCTCCGGCGCGGCGCAGCGGGCCCAGGGGCGGTAGCACCACGCAGTGAGCCCGGGCAGCGGGCCCCTCGGACCCCGGGCCGATGGGCGCTGGGACCCGTGCGCTCCAGGCGCGTAGAGCCGGCTCCCGGTTCCCGTCACTCCTCGTACTGCGTTTCCCCGGCGCCCCGCCTCCTGGGCACGAAGCGAAGGAAAGGGGCCGGGCCGAGGTTGATCCCGCCCCCTCCCCAGTCCCTGATTGGCTGCTGCTGTTGTCCATCCGAGAATCTATTTTTGATGGAGGGGGGGTGCCACCCAGTCTGCCCCAGATCACGTTTGCCACCGGCAGCCAACCAGTTGGGCCCAAGTCCACGGGCAAGAAGCGATTGGGGGCGAGTAAGCTCGGCCCCCCGGTCCCCCGTCCGGGTGCTCCCCCGCCGGGCCCGAAGCGATATATCCTGCCCTCCCCGGCCACCTCCCCCGCGTGGAAGCGGAGCGGCGGCCTCGCTGTAACGCAGAAGCGAAATGTAGCGAGCCGGGTGTCGCGGCTGGACGCTCGCCTTGGCTGGGGGTGTGGGGGGGGCACGCCGGGGGCCAAGGAGGACTGTCGAGGAGGAGTGATGAGAAGAGGGGGTGCCTTGCATCCCCCGAGACCACGGGCCACGCTGCCACTCGCCAGGCGCCCCCCTTCCTCCCAAGCGAGGGGCAGGTCAGTCCTGTGGGGTCCTGGGGCGGGGAGGGGGTGGTGGAGGGCGGGAGTCCTGGCGCGCAGCGCATTTGCTGAATCTGAGTGGTGGAGAGACTGAGGAGGCCACCCAGTTACTTTCTCTCCCTCCTCGGGGTTGGGGATACTAAAATGGTCTTTTTTGTCCCCGCCTGGGAGGAGGGGATAGGGCGTCCTGGTTCACTTTTGCTTCTTTCGTCCCAGGGCCTTAGGCCTGTCTGAAGTCTCTTTACAGGGGGAGTGGTGAGGGAGGACTGGCTTCCCCTCCTGCGAGCCCCCTCTCAGGTTCAGTGGCCTGCCAGGAACACAGGAGGGAGGCGGGGGTGTCAGCTTTTAGCGGACTCAGAAACTTTTCTGGCATAGGGGCACTGGACTCAGAGGTTTCCTCCTGGATCTCTGGTGAGGGAGTTTGAAAGAACCACAGTTCTGTGTTTAAGGAGACTGGAAAAGGGAGTCCTGGTGGGTGACTGAATTGATAGAGGAAACAGTTCTCCTGAGCCAGTTCCTGGGGTTTGATACCGCCTTTCCTAAACTGAACTTGACTAATTGTGTGTGTTTGGAATACTTAAGGATCTGTTCCTCTTACCTGGTGGAACTCTCTTTAAATTTATTTGTTACGAATAAGAGCTCTTCTGGTGAAATGGAATAGGATGGGAGTCCATGAGGAATTAGGAAGCCTGGGGATTCCTTTAGGCAAAGAGAAGTGGAGCCATTACAGCTAAAGAGATGCATTTGGAGCAAGTGCATATTGGCTTACGGTGCTTTGGTTTTTGTTTTGGGTTTTGTTTTATTGCTACTTTTGTTTTTTTGTTTTTGTTTCTAAGAATTCCACTATATCCAACTCTCAGTAACCCTGGGGAACAGGAGGAGCCTAATTAACTGAAATGCGTGGGTAATAAGCAATCGTTTTATACTCTGTCCCGTCTAACTGAGATAACTCCCTTGTCCTATCTGACAAGCTCACAGGGCCAAGAGCAGGGGGAGAGGGGGAGAGGGGGAGAGACAGAGGCCTGGATCCGAGTCAGCTGTCTGAGCTCTTTGTAACACTGTTGACTCTCAAGGGCAGGAGTGGGTAGGCCTCTGGCTCTTGGCCTTGGTCTGGCAGGCTTGCCCCACTGCCCAGGGAGTCCTCCTAGCTTTGTTTTGTTTTCTCAGAAGCTAGAACGATCTGGGGTCTGGGGGACTTCACTCAGCAATCAGTTTCTCCCTGTTTCTTTGCCCTGTGTGGCTGTCTTTCTGTTGCTGTCTTGTGATGATAAGCAGTCACTTTATACAGGGGTGGCTGTGTGGCAGGGAGTTTGTGACTGAATTTATAACTGAATCCCACTTAAATAATGCAGAGTTCTTAATGGTCATTCAAGAAGGGGTCTTGCTGAGGACATACTACCCACCCCCAGTTGCTGAGGAAACAGTGCAGAAGGCTCCTGCACAGCATCTTCCCAATCCCAGGCTGGTCATATCTCGTTGCTGGTGACCACGGTGGTGATCCCCCAGGAGGGTTGCTGGTGGGGAGGATGGCGGGGATAGCTCCTGCTGAGCCTCCAGATGGAGCAGTGCAGGACTGACTAATTTTTGCGGAAAAAGGGAGGCAAATAGCAAACTCTATAACTATATGGTGAACTCCTAACTGCCTTGGGGGGAAATTCTTCCAGTACGAGCTGTCCTTTGCTATAGCGTAATGTTCTTTTTCTTTTCTTTCTCCTTCCCACCTAAGGTGTTCCACACTGATTCTCGTGACTTTAAGGACCAGGGATTTGAAGAGGTATTAGCTCTTCCCAGGAAGAGAGGAAGTTTCTGGAAGAGAAGGGAAAGACAGCAGACGCTGCTCTGGGACCAGCAGAGCCTGAGGAGCTGTGGGAAGCTGACAGAGCCCAGCCAAAGGAGTGGGAAAGAGCCGCAGCCCCAGGCTGGCACTGTATTCTGAAAGATTTGAACTCAAGCTGCTTTTTACGGAAGGGGGGCCACTTCAGAGGGCACCCCAGACTTTGGTTGAGCTCTTCTACTCTGGATGCTCCCTGCTCTGAGGAGCCTGCCGCTGAGAACCAAAGAAGATAAGAGGACAGATACATTTTCTTCAAGCACAGAGCTGGTGGGTTGGAGTCAGGCATCTGCACCCCTAGTGGCTATCTGGTGAGGAATTTCTTGTTTCTCCCCAGCTTGCGGCTTCAGTGCTTGATGGGGCTGCCTGTTGGTGGATCCGTTTTTGCAGTGCCTGGTAGGAGTGGAGAGCCGTGGGAAGAGGTCCCGCGGCGCCCAAGCCTGGGTTCACCCCAAGACTAAGTTCTTTCCCAAGTTAGAGAAGGAGAGAGAAAGCAAAAAGCAGAGAGGAAAGTTCTCCCTTCCCCTCCTCCCTGCCTGTCATGTCCTCTAAGCCAGAGCCGAAGGACGTCCACCAACTGAACGGGACTGGCCCTTCTGCCTCTCCCTGCTCTTCAGATGGCCCAGGGAGAGAGCCCTTGGCTGGGACCTCAGAGTTCCTGGGGCCTGATGGGGCTGGGGTAGAGGTGGTGATTGAGTCTCGGGCCAACGCCAAGGGGGTTCGGGAGGAGGACGCCCTGCTGGAGAACGGGAGCCAGAGCAACGAAAGTGACGACGTCAGCACAGACCGTGGCCCTGCGCCACCTTCCCCGCTCAAGGAGACCTCCTTTTCCATCGGGCTGCAAGTACTGTTTCCATTCCTCCTGGCAGGCTTTGGGACCGTGGCTGCTGGCATGGTGTTGGACATCGTGCAGGTAGGACCTGAGTAGGGCAGCTCTTGACGGTGAGCCCAGGGCCACCTTTGCCTGCTGGGAAACTTGGAACTTCCTCTCTACCTCCCTGTCAGAAGTGCTGCTGCTTCCTAGAATACTGTTTCCCTTTGGATCATGCCCTTGGTTTCTTCTTGGTCTAGTTCCTTTCTACAGAAGCCTCAAGGAAGCCGAGTAGTCCCGGGGAGGTGGTCAGGGCAGTATTGCTAAATAGAAACAGAATTGGCTCCCGAGCTCAGGCTTGGGAGAGGAGAGATGGAAGAGGGTCATTGCTTGCCATCTCTCCCAAGCATTCCTGCCGAGCCCAGCTCAGTAGGAGACATTTACAAGGGTCTCCTGTTTATGCCTTTTCTCCCCTGCATTTGGGGTTTCAAGGATACCCGTAGTAAAAAGCTCAGTTTCAAGCCTCTCCTTCATCCCCCTACTGGGCAGGAATTTGTTCAGCTGCCAAGAGGGTCTCAAATTAAGTAGGAAGGCTCTTGAAGGCATTGCTTATCTTCCTGTAACCTTGGCATAATCCCCCTGGGGGGTGGGGATGGGCACTTGCTGTCTGATGCATGATTTGGAGATTTGGTGTAACAAGACCCAAAAGTGCTAATTATCTGCTGTAAATGGGGATAAAATGTAACTAGGCCTGGGCAGAACTGTCTCTCCTCTTTGCTCCTCACCTGTCATTCTGAACCTGCCCTGGGCAAAGAGGGTTCTTTTTGAGGACATTGGGTAGAATGAAGGATGGGACATGGAAGCTAACAGCCAGAGATGTGCTATGTTAATTTATTGTGAGTCAGGACTTATGAAGAACCTCCAGGTCCAAGAGATAAAGTTTTGTTTTTAGATAAAAGTTTTTTAGGCACAGTGTGGCACACCAAACTTTTTGAAGGTGCTGGGTTTATCTAAGTAATTCAACAATGTGTATCAAATTCCTGCTGAGTACCGGCCTCTGTCCTAGGTACTCAGAGAAATATTAATACTAAGGCAGGAGGAGATCTGGCCTTTGCTTTTTGGGACTCCCAGTGTTCCCTGACTATGATATCTCCCAGAAGGACACAAAGCTTAGAATCACCTTCCCTGTGCCAAGCCAACCCTACAGACCATAGTGATATAGAGTCCTGCTGGTAGGTCTCACCATGCCTGTGTCCCGGGAGACTGAAGGTGGTTGGTTCTTGATAGTGTGTGCACATGGAGTACTTCGACTTGAGCCATTCAGGGGAACCCTGCACCTTTGGTTGCTCATGAGAATGGGGTTTAAGTCATGCCAAAGTGCCTTGCACTGCCTCCCCTTTCCCCAAACCTGTTATCTTAAAGATTGTTCCTACATGGAGGTTGGGAAGCCAGGCTGGAGCTTTGGGTTCCTCCCCCTAGTGGCTGCTTCTCCCGCAGGGCCGTGACTGGGACAGTAGGAGGAGGAGAAAGAGACCAGGGTAACATTTTTCTCCACCTCTTCTATTCCTTTCCTGTGGCCTCAGTTCTCATTCTTGAAGTTGTTGCATTCTGGTTTGATACCTACAAAGGGGTGCAGAGCCAGGGTCCAGAGGTGAACTGAAGAGGGTTGTCTTCTTTTCTGGATAATAATAATGGTAGTGGGGAAGCATTTGGGGGGCTCTTCGGTAGGCCCATGAGGTAGGATCCATAATCATCTCCATTTTGTAGGTAGGGAACCTATAGCTTAGAGGGATTAGGTAACTTGTCCCTGGTCATCTGACCCTAGAGCCCACACCACTAACTCCTGCGGCCTTCACCATGGCCATGGTTCACCAGTTGGTTAAAAACTCGGAGAGGGGGCTGAGCTCAGTGGCTCATGCCTATAATCCTAGCACTTTGGGAGGCCGAGATGTGCAGATCACCTGAGGTCAGGAGTTTGAGACCAGTCTGGCCAACATGGCAAAACCCTGTCTCTACTAAAAATACAAAAAAATTAGCTGGGCATGGTGGCAGGCACCTGTAGTCCCAGCTACTTGGAAGCTGAGGCAAGAGAATCATTTGTGCCCGAGAAGTGGAGGCTGCAGTGAGCCAAGATCGTGCCACTGCTCTCCAGCCTGGGCGAAAGAAAAAACCCCCACGCCTCATCACATCGACGCTCTAAACTCTGGCTGGGCATGGTGGCTTATGCCTATAATCCCAGCACTTTTGGAGGCTGAGACAGGAGGATCACTTGAAGCCAGGAGTTCAAGACCAGCCTGGGCAACAAAGTGAGACCTTGTCTCTACCAAAAAAAAAAAAAAAATTAGGCATGGTGGCATTCTCTTGTAATTCCAGCACTTTGAGAGGCTGAGATAGGAATGATCACTTGAGCCCAGGAGTTTGAAGTCGCAATGAGCTATGATTGTACCACTGCGCTCCAGCCTCAGCAACAGAGCCAAACCCTGTCTCAAAAAAAAAAAAGACTCCAGGAGGAGACTATTTTCTTTGTCTTTCCTTGAAGAACTGGGTGGACTAGAATCTGAACTAATTAGAGTTATCTTCTGAAGTGAGCAAGAATAAAAGTTCTTAGATGGGGTAGGGAAGGACCCCCGCATACACACCACACCCCTACCCATCCCACACACTTAGATTCCAAATCTTCTGATGTGTTGCCCCACCCCCACTCCAGGCCCATGAGCTGGAGACACTGAGAGGCCTAGGTAGGGAACCTTTGGAGCTGCTCTCGGTGTGGCACCTCGGCTCACCCCAGAGCTAGGGTCCACTTGGTGTGGATGACAATGGCAGGTTTGTCCATGTCCTCCTCCCCTAGCCTTCCTGCTACAGCTGGGCTGGAGCAGGCCCTGCAGATGGCAACAGTGAGATGGCGGGAGGGGGTGAGTGCAGAGGGAACGAGACATGGGACCACAGGGAGATTGTTATTCCACATCCACAGGAGTGAAAGGGGGACTGACAATCTCAGATTCAGGAAGAGCAGGACGGTTTCTAAGGATTCACACCTATATTACCCCTTCATAAGCTAAGATGGACTTCAGTAAGAGAGTCTGAAAGTGCCCCAAGACCCTGGGGCCATCTGGAGAAGCTGGCTATGGAGTGTCCCAGCATCTTGGAGCAACTGAGCAGGAGTCCGTGTTGGCCCTGGTTCAGATGTCTCCTTGGTCCAGGGCCCCCATCTTTCCTTGCTGCTGTAGAAAACTTGTTTTCTTTTCCCCAATGCGATGAAAAAAAAAAAAAAAAATTAAATTTTAATTTTAATTTAAAAGAAAAAGAAAACCCACTTTCTTCCTAGAAGGCTCATTTCTGCCTCCTCTTATCTGCCCTCCCGTAAATGTGCACAGCAGCGTCTGCAGTGAAATAAGGGGCTGGTGCTGGCCCAAAGTAGGAAAAGGATAAATGGACCTCCATCTGCTCTAACTTCCCAACCATGGCTGAAAGTTCCTGCAGCATCTGGAAGGGAAGCAGGCTGGGGCCTGGTGTTGGCTTCTGAAGGGGGTTGGGATATGGCAGCCTCCTCACTGCAGGAGCCTTGTGCCCATCTGCCCAGTTTGGTTCTAGGCTGCTCCAGATGTCTCACTCCCTTTATCTGCCAGCCTTTGTGAGGGATGGGGTGACAGGAAGTAGTGTGCCCATCTGCACTTTAATTCCCAGCTAGGTTAAGACAGGTCCTTATTTTAACTCACTACTCACCTGCTAAGGATCTCAAACAAAGTAGGCCCTGCTGTGTATACAGAAGTCTACAGAGATGAAAGTGCATGGCAAGCGTGGCCTTGGGGAAGTAGAGTGGGAAGGAAGTATTCCCCCTGTGCCTGGCCTGCTCCTATGGCCGCAGCATCCCTGGGCGGGACACTCTTATCTGCTTCACTTGACCACCCCTTCTGCTTTTCCCATCTCTGTCCCCTCCCTGCTGTCAGGGACCCATTTGCTTTGCTCCTGCTTTGTACCGCACCGTATATCCAGGTGTTGCCCTAAAGCCCTTTCCTGGACACCTAGAGGATACCTCTTGGAAAAGCCTCAGACAGGTGAAGCCTGGGGTTACTGTAATCTCATCTGACCCAGTCCTTACCCTAAAAGATCAGGTCCAGCCCAGCTTCTCCCACAGGAGCCCAGATTCTCCCACAGCCTGGAGCCTAAAGCTTGTATCTGGGAATTTAAGTCTTAATGTCTTGATTCCTGGCTCTGACTTTCTTCCCTGCTGCTACCCTCCTGAGGTGGCTCAGGCCAGAACCCTTGAAGGCAGGTCGGGGTCAGTGTATGAGCTTGGATTGAAGTAGGTGAGGGATGGAAGAGGCGCATTGGAAGGCCAAGGAAGAGGTACTGGCAGGACCACTGAGGATTGAGACTTAAGGTGATTGCTGTGCCTCAGGATTCGTTTTGGCTATGGGGGAGGCAGTCTCTTCCCTCACCTGCAGAATACCAGGGATCCATGAGCCCCTCACCCCAAGGTTAGAGAAGGAAAGAGATGAGGGGCTGCATTTCTGAGAAGCAGTTAAAATCTAGATGCTCCCCTTACCTCCAAGCAGGGCAGCACTTCCTGGAACGTGCCCTTTTTCATCCCCATCAGAGCAGGAAGGCGTGGGTGGCTGCTTGGCGGACGGGTGTGACTTCAGGGGCAGATACTCCCAGCCTGGATGAACAGGATGGGGCTGAATTTGGCCAAAGGAGGAAGAAGAGCTACTCACTGTCTGCCCCTGCCACATCCTGCCTACTCCTAACCTCAGGGCCACCCTGATTCCTGGGCTAGTTCCACATCTCCAGCCTCCAGCATCTCTTCCCAGAGTCTTGTGCGTGCCCATGTGTCAGAAGCTTTCTGCCTGAGCTGCAGCTTTGAGAGGGTTTGTGGGTGAAGAAAGTATGTGTGT
The DNA here is from genome assembly GCF_009828535.3 of Hylobates moloch. Taxonomy (NCBI): domain Eukaryota; kingdom Metazoa; phylum Chordata; class Mammalia; order Primates; family Hylobatidae; genus Hylobates; species Hylobates moloch. The sequence goes on from NW_026652293.1 coordinate 7,994,556, forward strand.
AGGAATTGGCTTCTCTGACCCAAGTGCCAACTCGGGGCTTTGCTGGCCTGGGGTCAGGTCGTGTGAGGTTCCAGGCTGTATTCTGTAAGATCGGGAAGACTTTTGCATAGGGGCTGTTACTGTGACTGCTCCCTCTCCTTGCCCGTCTCTCATCCCACTGCTCCTAAAACTCCGTACTTTGTAGGTCCTCCTGTAGCTATAAGGAGAGGGTGCACTATGCTGGGAGGTGGGGAGATTTGGGGGTGCTTATGGTAGCAACTAGAGGAACTTCGCTGAGCTTTATACATTTTTTCTTAAATAATAATAAAAGCAAGCAATATTCGTTACAAACAGCTCAGAAAACATTGCTTGCATACATGTGGAGTCTTCTTCTGGGCTTTTTCTTTCTATGAGTACATATACATTACATACACCTACCTGCAGAAGTGAGATTTTCATGGAGCTGGCGCTTGGAAGCAGGGTGGAGCTGGTGTTTTGGGGTGAAGATGAGTTCTGAGGCTGTGCTCTGAGAGGAGCTTTGAAAGCCCACAAGGGAGGGGGAAGAGGGGGATTTTTCCCCTCTCTCGAGCTGGTTTGGGAGGAAGCAGGAGGCGAAGCAGAGCAAGGCTGGACTGCAGGGAGCTGGAGCCTCAGTGGTATGTACCAGCCATGTCCAAGAGTAATAGTCCCCAAGTTGCTCCAGGGCAGATGGGGCTCACTGGGGCTGCCTTCTCTCTGGGGGGTCTTAGAGTGGGAAGGGATTCACCTCCCTTCAGTGTTTGGAGGGGGCTGGCTCATCCTTTGGCTGCCTGGAAGCCCAGTAACTGTTGTTGAGATGGGGGGCTGTCTCTTCCCCATTGTTAGTCCCTAGTGGGGCTTCCCTAAGGAGAGTCCCAGGTCTTGGCCAGACCAGGAGCTCAGGCAAGCGTATGCTCCAACCCCAGTGAAATGAGCCCTTCCCCAGGGTCCTGTGAGGCCTCCCACCCCATTCACACAGAGAGAGCTCCGACAAGAAAAGAGAGGTTCTTGCCTTATAGGGCCACCCAGCACCCAGCCTCTCCTGGTCTCAAGCCCTAGCCCCACCCCCCCCAATAGCCTTGCTTATCTTTTCGGTTATTGTGGTAAAAAATACAAAACATAAAATTTACCATCTTAACCCTTTTTTAAGTGTGCTGTTCAATAGTACTAAGTATATTCACCTCATTGTACAACAGATCTCCAGAACTCCTCATCTTCCTCAGCTGAAGCTCTGTACCTATTAAACACTCACTCTTTTCCCTGCTCCCCCAGCCCCTTGTTTCCACCATTCTTCTTTCTGCCTCTATGAATTTGACTACTTAGGCTGGGCACGGTGCCTTATACCTGTAGTCCCAACACTTTGGGAGGTCGAGGCGAAAGTATCCTTTGAGCCCAGGAGTTCGAGACCAGCCTGGGCAATATAGTGAAACCCCTGTCTCTACAACAAATACAAAAATTAGCCAGGTGTGGTGGTGCATGCCTGTAGTCCCAACTACCCAGGAGACTGAGATGGGAGGATGGCTGGAGCCAGAAGCCATGATTGTGCCACTGCACTGCAGCCTGGGCCACAGAGTGAGACCGTGTCTCAAAAAAAAAAAAAAAAGAATTTGACTACTTTGGATACCTCAGATAAGTAGAATCATACAGTGTTTTTTATGACTAGAATAATGTCCTCAAGGTTCATCCATGTTATGGCATATGACAGAATTTCCTTCCTTTTTAAGGCTGAGAAATATTCCATGGTATGTATGTATGTACCACACTTTGCATGTTTTGTTTATCCATTCATTCCTTGATGGACATTCGGGTTGCTTCCACCTCTTGGTTATTGCATATAGTGCTACTATGAACATGGGCATACTAATATATCTTTAAGACCTTGCTTTCTATTCTTTTGGATAAATATCCAGAAGTAGGATTGCTGGATCATGTGGTAGTTTTATTTTTAATTTTTTGAGGAATGACCATACTGTTTTTCATAGCAGCTGCACCATTTTATAGTCCCACCAAGAGTGCACAAGGGTTCCAATCTCCACATGCTTTTTTTTTTTCTTGAGATGGAGTCTTGCTCTGTCACCCAGGCTGGAGTGCAGTGGCACTGTCTCGGCTCACTGCAACCTCCGCCTCCCAGGTTCAAGCAATTCTTCTGCCTCAGCCTCCCCAGTAGCTAGGATTACAGGTGTGCACCACCATTCCCGGCTAATTTTTGTATTTTTAGTAGAAACAGGGTTTCACCATGTTTGCCAGGCTGGTCTCCAACTCCTGACCTCAAGTGATCCACTTGCCTTGGCCTCCCAAAGTGCTGGGATTACAGGCGTGAGCCACTACGCCCAGCCCAAACTCTACATCCTTGCTAACGCTGATTATTTTCTGGGTTTTTAAATAGTAACCATCCTAATGGGTGTGAGGTGATCTCTTACTAATCTACAGTATTGCTCAACTTTATTTTATTTTATTTTATTTTATTTTATTTTATTTTATTTTATTTTATTTTATTTTTGAGACGGAGTTTCACTCTTATTGCCCAGGCTGGAGTGCAGTGGTGCAATCTTGGCTCACCGCAACCTCCACCTCTTGGGTTCAAGTGATTCTCCTGCCTCAGCCTCCCAAGTAGCTTGGGATTACAGGCATGTGCCACCACGGCCAGCTAATTTTTGTATTTGTAGTAGAGACAGGGTTTCTCCATGTTGGTCAGGCTGGTCTCAAACTCCTGGCCTCAGGTGATCTGCCCGCCTCGGCCTCCCAAAGTGCTGGGATTATGGGTGTGAGCCACTGCGCCTGGCCACTGCTCATCTTTAACGACAGAGTGTGGGTGTTGGAATTGCCTTGAAAGACCATCTGATCTGGTCCCTGAATTGAACATTTTTCAAGAGCTTGAGGCCCTTGTAACTTGTCTAAGGTGTCCAGCTGGTCTACGTGAGGAGGCGTATTGGGGAGATAAGCAGGAGGCCCATCTCTGCTGTCTCCTGTAGGAGACCCAAGGCTCTTGGTGCAGTGCCCATGCCCAACATAGTGCTTGACCTCCAGCCGTGATACCCAGACCAACCCATGTATATCCGCCTGGCCTCCTGCCTCCTCCTCCCTCTCCAAACCTGGAGGCTTTCCATTCTTAAAACAAATAAAAGAAACTGCCTACCCTGTTAGGGCTAGGGAGGGAGACACAATCCTAACCTTTTTTGCAAGTCCTCAGTTTCAATTGCAAGTAAAGTAGCTTTCAAATAGCCAGTCCTGGTTCCTGCAATCCTCTTAGCACTAACTAGTAGAATACTGTCTGAACCCCAGTTTCCTCATTCACAAAATGAGAATAAAAATAGCCCCTACCTTATTGGGTTGTTAAGATGATTAAAAGAGAAAATACATGGAGAGCACTTAGCCTAGCACATAATGAGTGCTTAATAGATGTTAACCAAAGCCATTGGTAGGAGAGCCAGGATTGATTGTCTTGGGACTAGAACTCAGGTCTCCTGACTCCTGGTCCAGGGCTCTTCCTACAGGAGTACACTTGCTTCTCCTAGCTGACAGACTGAGGAAGGTGTGTGGGGTAAGGCAGTGCACAGAGAAATAAAAAGCCTCTTGCAGGCCAGCATTCAGAGGTTTGGGGGCCACAGCCTTAATTCAGAGCCTGTTCAGAAGGAGAGTTGCTGTGGCTGAGGCCCAAAGCCCTTGGAGATAGAAACCAAACAAACTCTCTAATCTCCCCAGCCTCGGCCCCAGCCCCGTGGAGCCCAACTCTTCACAGCTGAGACAACAGAGAAACTGGACTGAAGGCAAAGGGGCCAGGGATTGCAATTTGAGGGGGGATTGCAAAGGATTTCTGGGGTGTCAGGCAGCCCAGGGCAGCTCAGCTGTGTGGGTCCCCATTACCCTTCCCCACCTACCTTCAGGAAAACAGAAGGTAGGGCCAGACTGAGAGTCTCCCAATTGGCAGAGACCCTCTCCATCTCCCTGGTTCTGGGTGGCGGGAAGGGGGGTTGTGTTTTTTGAAGAATCATGGGCTTGGTTTGGTTCCAGGATTATTGGAGGAAAGGTGGCTGGTGTGCTCACTCCCTGCTGATTCTATTTCCTCCTCGAGCCCCTGATCTCACTACCTGTTGAACCTCAATGCCCGCCCTTTGGGGCACTGAAATTCCTGGGTTCTGTTTTCACCTCGTAGCATTGGGAAGTCTTCCAGAAGGTGACAGAGGTCTTCATCCTAGTGCCTGCGCTGCTGGGGCTCAAAGGGAACCTGGAAATGACCCTGGCATCAAGGCTCTCCACTGCAGTGAGTGTCCTGGCTGGGAGGAGCGGGGCACAGAGAGGACTCTGGGCAGCACACAGCCAGAGACTGGGAAAGGGCTACGGGCCCTTCTGCACTGCCCAGGCCTGGAGTGTGGGGCTGGGGTGGGAAGGGAGGGCCTGGCTGGGCAGGTGTAGGGAGATCCCAGGCTGGGTGTCCTGCTCCTGGGCAGGGGCTTCCTGCCCAAAGTGGTTCCCAGGCTTGGTTTCTGGATGTCCCAGCCACCCCTGGACTCCTGCCCCACCCCCTACCTCTCAACCACCTCGTGACTGTTTGTGCAGCTTTGACAGGCAGGCATCATGCTGGTTCCTCCACCCGCACAGATGGGGGCCTCCTCTGATCTCCAGCCCTGCTTTGCAGCTGGGCGGGAGCAGAGCCAGGCCCTCCCAGCACCCCCAGCCCCCCGGCCATCCCATTCCCTTTACCCATGGCAGCTCGCTCTTCTTTAAGGGAACAGACAGAGAGGAGTTGCTCGTCATTCCTACTTCCCGTAGTTGTGAGCCGTGACGATTCCGGGCCTGAACAGATACAGGGCCCTGGGTTGGAGGTGGGAGATGATAAAACTCAGGAGGCCAAGAGTCTAGAGAAGGTGACAGAGAGAAGTGGCATCCAACTTAACCCACCCTGACTTGCCATACCCGACTTCTGGCCCATGCCACCCACTCCTTCCCAAATACTCTTGGAGCCTCAGTCCTGCACCAGCAGCTGACCTTTCCTTCCCTGGGATAGCAGGCTGGCTTCAGAGTCAGGGACTGGGTTGTTCTGACCCATGCAGGAACGGGCTGCCCAGATAAGCAGGGCAAAGGATAGAAGTTGCCTCTGCTCAGCTGGTGTCCTGAGAGGAAGAGAGGTGACTGCCTAGCGGACCCCCTTCCCACCCACCACCCAGCTGCAGGAGCTCAGCTTTAGCTCCTTCCCTCTCACCTCAGTTTCCCTGATCCTGCTTCAGCTTTCCAGGACTGTCAGGTCCTGCTCTCAGAGTCTTAGGCCACATATACTGCCTCATGATCTAGGCAGGAGCCTAATGGATGGAGCTTCAGGCCTTTTCCAGCCTGGAGCTCCAGCCCCTTGCCCTCCCTTTCCCAGGCCAACATTGGACACATGGACACACCCAAGGAGCTCTGGCGGATGATCACTGGGAACATGGCCCTCATCCAGGTAAGAAGGCAGGGACCAGAGAGGGTGGGCTAAGCTTCCCCTTACTCAGGAATCTCTGAAAGGCTCAGGTCAGCCCCAGCAGGCTCCTGAGTGAATCTCCAGTATCCCACTGAGCTGGCTTCCCCCAGAGTAGCTCTAGGAGGTAACTAGGTTACCCAGGAAAACGCCCAAGATGAGGAGGGCCCAGCATCACCCATTCTGGTTCTCAGTTCTTGGTGGTGCAGGTGCCTTTGAGTCCCAGCAGATCCTGGCAATATGAGCAGACTCAGGAGTGCTGAGATGTCCTGTGCCACTGCTGTCCCATTTCCCCATGAGACCACACAGGTTCAGACTGGGAGCCTTCCCCCTTGAGGCCCAGGCCTTGACTCTGGGTGGAAGGCTCCGGCTCTGTTGAACCTCACTCCCATCCCCAGAGGCACACTCATTCAGCCAGTAACATGTTCCGGGCTCCTGCAGAGTGCGCTGCCCAGTACTAGTGTCTGGTGTGAACCTAAATAAATAAAGACATCCTTCCAGCCTGGGAGGACTGGACCATGCAGTCCAGCCTGCCTCCTGGGGCTACTGCCAGCCAGGAAGAGGTCTGCCCAGATGCTTCTGACCTCAGCTTAGGAAGCCCACTGCTCTCAGGGCTTTCCAAGTTACCACTCCTGTCCCCAGGTGCAGGCCACGGTGGTGGGCTTCCTGGCGTCCATCGCAGCCGTCGTCTTTGGCTGGATCCCTGATGGCCACTTCAGTATTCCGCACGCCTTCCTGCTCTGTGCTAGCAGCGTGGCCACAGCCTTCATTGCTTCCCTGGTACTGGGTAAGGAAGGGAGGGCATAGAGGAGTAAGGAGTGCCGCCCCGGAGAACACTGCACCTGGCACTTCCACTCTTTCTTTTTGTTTGTTGAGACTCCTTTATCTCTTCTCACCCTGCCTGCCGCTCCTCCCATTTCCTCACCAGGTGTGATCATGATTGGAGTCATCATTGGCTCTCGCAAGATTGGGATCAACCCAGACAACGTGGCCACACCCATTGCTGCCAGCCTGGGCGACCTCATCACCTTGGCACTGCTCTCAGGCATCAGCTGGGGACTCTACCTGGAACTGAGTGAGCCACCAAGAGTGTGGCTCGGGTGGAGTCCTGGGTGGGGTTAGGAGAGATGGTAGTAGTTTGCAAATCTGCAAGAGTTTCTTCTGTGTTCTTAAACTATTTGGTTTGAACACAGGTTGTAATAATTCCTGATCTTAGAGATGTGAAGCTAAGTACTGATTCTCAAATTCAAGCAGGCATCAGGGGCAGGGGAAAAGTATCAGAAGTATATTCCTGTGCGGTCCTGCAGATTCTTACTTCTCTTGGAGGGATGAGGTGGAAAGGGTAAGGGAAAGGAACCAGAGGCTGGGCTCTGCTTGCAAAATGAAGAAGCGGGTGGGAGATGGTGATTTCTGGGATCCAATCAAGAGACCTAGAGTCTCTGTCCTCTGGTCTCTGTCCCTAATTGGTTCAGTGCCTGGCTAGCTCTCTACCTTGGTTTCCTCATCCATAAAATGGAAAAGGCTGGTCCCACCTACCTCCTGAGCTGCCAGTGAAGATCAAATGGGGTAATGTGTTTACTGGCATTTAGTGTAGTCTTGCTATTGATCTGTTGGGACATTTTCAGGCTGAGCCAGGGAGAAACTTGGGGTAGGGAAACACAGTGCTTATCTCCTTCTGACCTCTGCCCTCTCAGATCACTGGCGATACATCTACCCACTGGTGTGTGCTTTCTTTGTGGCCTTGCTGCCTGTCTGGGTGGTGCTGGCCCGACGAAGTCCAGCCACAAGGGAGGTGTTGTACTCGGGCTGGGAGCCTGTTATCATTGCCATGGCCATCAGCAGGTAGGCTGGGGCCCTGAGTATCCACTCCTACCCCACTCCCACCCTGCCACAGGCTTCTTTTTAAGCCCTGGAGAGAGGGGGTGGGGGTCAGACCCTACAAATGTGTTCATTATTGTATCAGTCACATGTCCTTCTGTTGAAAATGACAGAAACCAATACGTCACTCTCTTTTCCTGCCTATAAATACTGGCTGCCCACATCGCTGGGTGGAGCTCCGTGAGTCTTTATTAGTTCAGGGTGCTGCCCAATCTGTGAATGTTTCTTTGCTCAAATAAACTCTGCTAAATTAAAAAAAAAAAAAAAAGAAAGAAAATGACAGAAACCGTCTGAACTGGGTTCCTTTCCAAGGCAGAATGTATTGACCTGGAGAACCAAAAAGGCACAGCTGAATTCAGGGACATGCCTAAGATCAGGGCCCCAGTACTCTGTGACTCTCAGCTCTGCTCTTCTCTGTCATGGCCTACAGCCCAGATTTATGCTTTTCTTACTCCTGCCAATTCCAGTGAGAAGAAAGATTCTTTACCCCAACAGTTCCACAAAGTCCCAGAGTAGAGTTCCACTGCTTCTCATCTGGTGACATGATTATCTCCAAACCAGTCAGCGTGGCCTTGGGGCTGCAATCCTCTGATTGGATGGACCTGGAGCCTAGCTATCATTGAGGCATTGTCACCTGAGCCACAGTCACTGAGCTTGAGAGAGGTGGTTCCCTGAGGAGGAGCCCAGTGCTATCACCAGAAAGGGAAGTAAATGCTGAGTGGGCAGAACAACAGAGGTCCTCAGAGGCAGATAGTCCTGCAGGCTGCTCCTCCAGCCAACTTAGAGGGCAGGTACAGGGGGTGGTTGCCTGACCCAGTACCACCAGCTTGTTCTGGAGTCACTGTGCCCAGTCAGAATATTATGAGCAGCACCTAATCCTGTCAAGGGAGGCAAGGACTGGACGATGAGGAACTCCTGAGAGCCATGGTGCTTCCCTTCATCTCCAAGGATAGGTGGGCCTGGACCTCTCATCCCAGAGACTAAGGCAGAACCCTTCAGTGGTCTTTGCGTTGTTTTGTCTTTATGTCTCTATAGTGTGGGAGGCCTCATCTTGGACAAGACTGTCTCAGACCCCAACTTTGCGGGGATGGCTGTCTTCACGCCTGTGATTAATGGTGAGGTCGGCGGGCAGGGCTGGGGGAAGGAAAGGGACATTAGAAGAGGACTTAAGGGGTTGGTTTCTGTATCAGTCAGGTTCCAGCAGACAAGAAAATCTAGCTCAGATGGTTCAAGACCTTAATGAAGGGACTGCTTACAGAGGTGGAAGCAGAGTAAAAGGACAGATAAGGGATGTTGAGGCACCCAGAGATTAGCAGCAATGGGAAGCCTCTACTCCTAAAGGGTCAAGGGGAGTATCTTAGTCCATTATCTGTTGCTAGAACAGAATACTTGAAACTGGCTAATTTATAAAGAAAAGAGGTTTATTTAGCTCACAGTTCTGGAAGCTGGGAAGTTCAAGATTGGGCAGCTGCTTCTAGTGAGGGCCTCATGCTGCATCCAAACATCCAAATGGAGAAACCGAAGGAAAACTGGGCATGTGCAAAATGGGCAAAACAAGAGAGGCAAACCTCGCTTTATGACAACCCACTCTCATGGGAACTATACCTTTCCCAAGAAAGACATTAATCCATCTTAATAACCTATTCACTCTTAAAGGCACCACCTCCCACCACCACATTTGGGGACCAAGCGGCAACATGAGTTTTGATGGGGACAAACTATATTCAAACCATAGTAACGAGGGAATAGCATTATAGGAGTCCAGTGAAAGCTCTGTCTTTGCCCCCAACATGGGGAAGCCAATGCTGAAAAGCAGGGAGGGATTGGGAAAGAAATACCTGATCTCTCTCTCCACCTGCCCTCTGGTCGCCTGCTCTTGCCTCCCACTGAACAAACACAGTGGAAGCAGCCAGCAAGGGAGACTGGGTGATGCAGTCCATGAAAACCAGTCCCCCAGAGCTCAGATCAAGGCTGAGAAGAGCATGGACCTGGCTGGGATGTGAGGGCAACAGAGAAATCAGCACAGGTCCTGGCGGAGATACCAGATTCCAGAGTTTGAAGCTCAAACCTGATCCTTGAAACTGGTTACCAGAATCAGCATATGACCATAGGGTGCCTGGGTCTGCTCAGAGCATTGGAGGGGGGTGAGGCAAGGCAGGGCTTCATCCCCTCAGCTGTGTAGGAAGGCAGGTGCCCATGCTCTACTGGTGGAGAAGTCAGGCTCTCTGAGTCTGCAGATCTGCACGTATCCTTTCCAGCACTGTCACAGCTTTGCCAGGAGAACATGGAACTGCTGCATCTCCATAGAGGGGAGGATGGGGGAGGCTGGAAGATGCCCTAGAAGCAGGGGTCTTTGTCTTCCTTCTTAGTGCCTTACTCTTCTTTTGGGGACTGGTGAATGGATGATGCCCACATAGATCCTAAATTAAGACAGAGGACAGTGCCTCTATAGATAAAAGACAAAGAGTGAGAAGATCATTTTGTTCCCACTCCTCCCCCTGACCTCTATCTGTGTCTAAGCCCGTATGTGTCTCTGCAGGTGTTGGGGGCAATCTGGTGGCAGTGCAGGCCAGCCGCATCTCCACCTTCCTGCACATGAATGGAATGCCAGGAGAGAACTCTGAGCAAGCTCCTCGCCGCTGTCCCAGTCCTTGTACCACCTTCTTCAGCCCTGGTAATGGCAGATTCCCAGCCTCCCATCCCTGGGGGGAGTGGGCCTACTGTCGGTGAGCTTCACTTAAGAGACAGCTGGGGCCCAGATCCACAGGTTCTCCTCTGCTGGGCTGTGCTAGCTATTCTGAAGGGCAGAGCCCAGGCAGGAGGGCTGTCTTTTCCTGGAGCACCCTAGGGGTTGGAGACCACAGGATGGAGAAGTAGAGACATTCATCTGTCTGTTGCCCTGGGGTATGGTGCCGTCCCTCCTGACTTTGAAAGGCCTTCTGGGGCCAGGTCTTCTCCTCGCCTCCTCTTTACACCCTCTTTTCCCCAATTTCAGATGTGAATTCTCGCTCAGCCCGGGTCCTCTTCCTCCTCGTGGTCCCAGGACACCTGGTGTTCCTCTACACCATCAGCTGTATGCAGGGCGGGCACACCACCCTCACACTCATCTTCATCATCTTCTATATGACAGCTGCACTGCTCCAGGTACAAAGTGGCAGGAGCAGGGGCATGGGAAGGAGCCAGGATGCCCTGCAGGGATGGGAGAGGAGGCCAGACTTGGCCTCTTAGACACTCAACCTCCTCTTTCTCTGTGTCGGGCAGCTGATAAACACCAGACAAGGGTGCAGGAGAACAGATGGTAGTTCCAGTAGAGTCACCAACATGCTGTGTGACTTTGACCCTGTTCTTTTACTTCTCTGATCCTCAGCAATACATTTGTAAATTGAGAGGAATGGACCAGGGGTGGTAGTTTTCATGCAGGTGGTCGTAGGATGCTGAGCGTGCGGGGTTTGCATGCCACCCCCACTGGCCACAGAGCTCCACATGGCTCTGTTTTGCATGTTGAGCTTTCTCAAGAAATTCATTTGCATAAAGGGTCCCATAGCTTGAAAAACTGTCAAAACCACTGCACTAGATAATCTGTCGGATCCTGTGTAGCCTTGCCATTCCATAATACCATGACACTTTCTCCCTTGTATTACTACATTGTAAAAGCTTTTTATTTTGAAATCATCACAGAGTTGTAAGAAGTTCTCAAAAAAAGGTTCAGAAATCCCATATACCATTACCCAATTTCCCTCCATGGGAAAATAACATTTTGCATAACTTTAAGACAGTATCAAAATCAGGAAATTAGCATTGATACAATCCGCAGTGCTTATTCAGATTGCACCAGTTTTACATGCACTCGTGTGTGTGTGTGTGTGTGTGTGTGTGTGTGTGTGTGTGTGTGTGTTCTATGCAGTTTTTATCACAAGTGGAGATTTGTGTGACTACCACTATAACCAAAATACAGAAAACTGTTTCATCACCACAAGGCTCCCTTATGCTAGCCCTTTACAGCTAGGTCCACCCTTATTATTACATTTTAAATTTTTATAGGTTTGATTTTTGAACAGTCACATAGTTCAAAAATGTTTTCAGGTTCATAGTGAAACCTCAGTGAAAAGTCTTCTTTTCTGTCCTCTTCTTCACAGCCATCTGTTTCTCACCTTCACAGACCATCAGTATTATCCCTTTCTTGTGTGTCCTTCAAACCTATTCTGTATTTATAAAAGTAAACATATATTTTTCTTATTTCCTTCCTCTTTTTTACACACATGTGGTGTACTGTACACACTGTCTGCACCCTGCATTTTTCACTTAAGTTTATCTGTGAGATCATTCCATATCAATACATAAAGAGAACAACACCCTGATTTTCTCACAGCTCCATCGTATTCTATGATACACAGACCATAATTTTATTTCGCCAGTCCTGTATTGATTCACACCTATCCCTCCAGCCCCCTCACCCCCAGCTTTAGAAAGGTTGTGTTCGGACATCTTGGCAGGGACGGGGCTGAGAATCAGCCATATGCTGTTGCCCTGCAGCAGTTAGCCAAGCCGCCTCATTCCATTGCTAGTGGGTTCCAGCGCAGCATGTGGTGGGAAGGTGGGGGTGCGTATGCCAAGGGTCTGTGGTGGAGGTTTTCAGCTCATCCCTTGGCCTGGATTGGAAAGGATGAGCCTCGGTGCCATCACCCATGATGAATACCCTGGAGACACTCTTGCCTCTGCTCTCCTCTCTAGATCTGTGGAGGGCCAGAGCGTGACACTTGATCCCCTGTAAAGGCTCTTATTGATCCCTTTGCCACCTCCTCCCAGTCGTGTGTCCTGGGGCCTGCTCAAGAAGCTGGAATGTGAGGACAGCTGCTACCATTCCCTTCCTAGGGCACGTCCCAAAGGCCTCCTGGCCATGCTCTTTATTTGGGACCCTTCTGCAGCTGCTGGAAAGGGTGTGAAGTTATGGAGGGTAGGGGAGCCAAGGCCGTGGTAGCACAAGACAGCTATGTGCAGGGCAAGGGAGAATGTGAAGAGTCACCTCTGGCTTCCTTGGAGAGAGGGCAGGATTCTCTCAGGCAGAGCCTAAAATTTAAGAAAAAAAAGAGAGAGAGAGAGGACAGGAGAGGACAGGAGGCAACCAAGATTGCCTAAAAATAGGTATCAGTTCTGGCTTCTGGATCCCTTAAGGGCTGTGGTTCCCGCATCTGGATCCCTTAGGGCAGAATTTTCATACCACAGTATTTACAAAGTATAGTCAAGGGTAAAACCTCCCAGATGATTGACTGTATTGGAGCTTGACCGTCAGAATCTGTTTCATTCTCACGCAGATGCAGTCATTTAGGGAGCCCAAATGTCAGGCACTGTGCAGATTCTAGGAGATTCAGGCCTGCCCCACCGTGGTATTCTAGATCAAGGGCATCGCCAACTTAAAAGCACATATAAATCTTGTTAAATGCGGACTCTGACTCAGGAGGTCCAGAGATTCTGCATTTCTAACAAGCACCCAGCTGTTGTTGATGCTGCTGGTCCTAGGCCCACTGGCGAGATTCTGATCTGAGTCATTCTTAATTATCTGTATTAATAGAAGGTAAGCAAGAGCACAGATAAAATCAAAGCTGCAGATCATGTCAAATGTATTTTGAATTGGTATGCATTGTCTGCTTTATATTAATATTGAGGTGACTTATTCACAATTCAACTTTATTAGGACTAATATTAAAATAAACTTGCATTCTTTGAGCCCAAACAATGGAAAGGAAATGGAATGAAAAGCCACAACAACAGAATGAAAAGGGTCAGGAGGAAGCCAGCTTGGGATGATCATCTGTTACTTAAGACAACTGCCAGCAGCAGCTTCAAACACTATCCTTATACCACTCTGCCTAGAGAAGACATCCCTTTAGGAAAAGCTGACTCCAACAGCCAGCCCCCTGCCAGGCTCCTAGAAAAGCCAACATGGCAGGAATTGGAGTGACCCCAGAATGAGGTGACCCAGAGTTAGAGGCAAGAGGGCTGAGTTCCTGCAACAAGTAGGATTTAGGTCAGGAAGCTCCTTGTTTGGTAAACTTGGAAGCAGAATATAATGCTGATAGGGGTGACCCTGGGTCGTAGCAGCATCTTCCTTCCTAAAGAGCTCTTATTGTGCCTGTTGTCTGCTCAAGGTGGTAATTGTGGGGTGGAGGAACACAGAGAGGTTGCTGGGGTGGAAAGAGGAAGATTAAAAAGTAAGGATTGTGGCCAGCCAAGCCTTGTGATGCACTGAATGGGTCTGATCGTGTGGCCTCTGGCTCCCCCTGGAGAGAGAGGATGGCTATAGGCTGGGCCCTTTTGTCTCCCCAGGTGCTGATTCTCCTGTACATCGCAGACTGGATGGTGCACTGGATGTGGGGTCGGGGCCTGGACCCGGACAACTTCTCCATCCCATACTTGACTGCTCTGGGGGACCTGCTTGGCACTGGGCTCCTAGCACTCAGCTTCCATGTCCTCTGGCTCATAGGGGACCGAGACACGGATGTCGGGGACTAGCTTGGTCACTCAACCTTTTCCCCATCCCTCTGCACTTTCTATTTGAAATTTTTCTTTTGTTCCCCTGTCCCTACTCCACCCCACACTCCCACCTCTTTCTAGGACTTCACTTTGATACCAAATTCTCATTATTTTCAATGGGAATTTTTATACATTGAGCCAAGTTTGTATAGCAAGAATTCGGGAAACACAGATGGCCTGAGATAAGCAGTACAAGTAGGTTTTTGAGACAATCACCAAGTGCAGTTTCATGGTAGGTGCCTCCAGGTGATGTGGACTGGGGCAGGGGAGTTTTGTCTGGAATCTGGGGACATGGGGTTTGGCTTTAGCAACCTGCCTTGGCCCTAATGAGAAACCCTTTGTAAGTGGGCTCTGGATTTTTGGTTTTGTTTTCTTTTTATCTGTTTTGTTTTATTTTTGGTTTTGGTTGAACAGAGGGACAGAAGAATAAGTAACACTCCCAAACACAGACATACTTTTGTAGAAGTGGACCAACTTCAAAGCTCTGGACAGGAGACAGCTGCTCCAGGCCCCTGTGATCCCAGCTCTGTCCTCTTGCCCTCTGGACCTAAGCGTTCCCACTCGCAGAAAAGTAAGGTGGACTGATTTTTCAATTTGTGCACATGCCTCTTGTTCAATGGCTTGTTCAACATCAACCCCTCCCTCTGATCATTTCCAGTTGATTGTCATATCCAGGAAAAAATGGAACAGTGCACTCTTCTCCCTGTTGACCCATGTCCACCTATAGGTTCCCCAAAATCCACATTCTCCCTGGGCCCAGAGGACTGATTCTTTGTCTCTCTTCGCCCTTCATCTCAAATTGTCTCTAAGCACTACCTTCCCCAGAGCTTGCCGGGTTGGGTTTTGAGATTAGGGACAGGTCATGGGTATGTGGAGAATGGTTTGGAGGTTGAGGACAACCATGGGTGTCTCATTGCTGCCATTTCTCCTAAGGACATAATCACTTGGTCACCTTGGACCCTGTCACTTCCTAAAATTACTCATTCTGTCATGCCATAGAGGTCACTTTTCCTCTTTCTTGGCTTCTACCCACAAACATTCACCAATCGTTTATTCGCTCATTCAGCAAATATGCAGCCTCCGCGAGATGAGCTCTCCTGCAGACAAGCATGGTCTGAAACATTCTTTGAGCAATATTTATTGAGTGCCTACTATGTGTTAGGTACTGTGCCAGGCACTGAGAAGCCAGTGGTAAGGGAAACACAGCTCTAACCTCACCTCATTCTCCAGGTTACAAAGGCCATGTGCCCCTTTCAATCTGGCAGAGAAAGTTTCCTCGTTGTAAGTATTTGCATCTACTTCAAGCCAGATTCTTCTGCCTCTTTCTCCTTTCCAGACCCCTACTCTGTGCAGTGCTGACCACAGCTAGAGCCACCAGCCCCATTGCTCAACCAGTATTTATTTCCCTAAACGACCCTTCCTCACATTCCCTTCCCTCCACCTCTCCTCACCAAGCACCCAAAAGAGGATTTAGAACTAGCAGGGTGGACATCATCTGGTTGTTTCTACTTTTCTCTGCCTAGCACAAAATTGGGAGAAAACTGGAGTCTCCACCCGCAGTCACACGTGTACAGATCTGGGGATTTGGATGTAGGCTTTTTGTAACTTCTCTCTCGGAAGCTTCCACAGAAACCCTTCCATCTGTAGCCTCAAGGGCCCACCTCCAAGGGAAGGCTTAGGCAATGATCCTGTTTCTACCAACACCACACCTTATCCCAGGAACCTGCCCTAGACCTCCAGAGACCATATTTTCTGTCCCTCCATTTCTACCCAGACCTCCAGGCCTCCTTCTGGAATCATAGAACCGTAGAATTGGAAGGAATTTTAGAGGTTTTCTAGTTGGAGTTGTGTCCAACAGAATTCATTAACACCAGCCTGGGCTTGTTTTTCCTCCTCCCTCTGGACTTTTTTCATCTTTTCCTCCACCTCAAAAAACACTTACACACAGATTCTTCTTGTACAGGCATCAAAACCAACTCCTCTGCCCCTAAGGCTGTGTCCCTATGGTCTCCAGCCACCCCTACCCCAGTCACTCGCCCCTTCCTCATCTCTGGAATTTGGCCAGGCAGTTCCAGAAGACTCTGGAGTGACCTCCTTTGCCTAAAAAGCAGACAGATAGGCATGCCCCAGGCCCTGAGTGTGTGAGCAGAGGAGGACTGTAGGGTGAGAGGGAAAGAAAATGAAGGTGACTTTCATGGAAGATTCATTTCTTTTCCCCGATTGTACCAACTGCATGTACTTTTGGCCTGGCTGCAAGGAGCAATATTGGTTTACTCTCGTATCCTTAAAAAGTTACAGAACTGTGTCTTAAGAGAATTATTTATAGTTACTATAACTGAATTGACAAATGTCAACTTAACTGATAAATTATATTTGGTAAAATAAAGAGGACGTTTATTTAGATGGTTGGTGTTTCCTGTATGTCTCATCAAAAAGCAGCTTCAACTGTTGTCTTGGGCCCCTCTGTAGGCCTTACCCTCCCCTCAATTAGGAGTAGAAAGGGGCCAAAGTGTGACAAGAAATGAAACATCTCGGCCGGCTGTGGAGACTCACGCCTGTAATCCCAGCACTTTGGGAGGCTGAGGTGGGCGGATCACAAGCTCAAGAGATCGAGACAATCCTGGCCAACATGATGAAACCCCGTCTCTACTAAAAATACAAAAATTAGCCAGGTGTGGTGGCGGGTGCCTGTAGTCCCAGCTACTCAGGAGGCTGAGGCAGGAAAACCACTTGAGCCCGGGAGGTGGAGGTTGCAATGAGCCACTGCACTCCAGCCTGGCAACAGAACGAGACTCCAACTCAAAAAAAGAAAAAAAAAGAAACATCTCTAAAATGCAGAGATTGTGTGATAGAAAATACAGCATCGCCAGACACAGTGGCTCATGCCTGTAATCCCAGCACTTTGGGAGGCTGAGAGGGGTGGATCACCTGAGGTCAGGAGTTGGAGACCATCCTGGCCAACATGGTGAAACCCCGTCTCTACAAAAATTAGCTGGGCGTGGTGGCGGGTGCCTGTAATCCCAGCTACTTGGGAGGCTGAGGCAGGAGAATCGCTTGAACCCAGGAGGTGGAGGTTGCAGTGAGCTGAGATCATGCCATCGCACTCCAGCCTGGGTGACAAGAGCAAAACTCTGCCTCAAAAAAAAAAAAAAAAGAAAGAAAACACAACAGGCATTTATTGAGAAACTGGTGCATGGGGACACACTCAAGAAGCTAGATGCAGGGTCCTTGCTCTTGAGGAGGTTGTACTCTGGTGTCCATGTGTTAACTCAGCCTCTGTTGGGGGATTGTGCTATGGGTCCAAGCATTTATGGGTTAAGATTCCCTCCCTACAGAGACTTACAATCTGGGTCAAAATAATGACGGCTCTTATTTGTTGAGTATTTCCTGTGTGCCTTCACCGTTCACCTTGTAAGCCCTCAGAAACTTATAATAGACTGACTGCAAAGGGTTTGGAGTCAGATGGGCCTTGGTTCAAATTCCAGCTCTTCTGCCTGTATTTGTATAGCCTGGGCAAATCACTCACCCTCTCTGAGCTTCAGTTTCCTCATCAGTATTAATACTTATTTCATAGGATAATTATGAGACCTCAGTGAGATAATAAACAAAGCACTAAGCTCTGTGCCCAGTATATACTAAACCCAAAAATCCTAAACAATACTACAGTGGGGGAGGGACGAAGGCCTGTGACTGGGTCATGTCAGTACGCTGGCCATGGGATAAATTCAGGGTGGATAAGGGAGTGGGCCAATGAAAAGGGCACCTGATCAAGGCTTGGGAGTCAGGGACATCCTGGAGGAAGCTGAGAAGAATAGGAGTTAGCGTAGCAGAAAATAGGAGAAACAGCTGTCCTGCAGAGGGAACAAGGAGCTGAGCAAGGAAGTAAGCCTGATGCTTTTGGGAACCGCGAATAGCTCTGCGTGACTGGAGTTGGGAGCGCAGATGTTGATAGCACAACCTTATGAGACGCACGTATTTGTGACAAAGCAGTTTTTCTGAGATGGCAGATACAGAAAGGCAGAGTCAGAGCACAGCCCCACTGAGGTATCTCTGACTACAAAGCCTGTGTCGGGAACCACTGCCCACCCAGGACATGCCCCTGTGGGATATGTCACAAAAGTATTGAGCAGATACCGGCTGCAGAACATTTGCTAGTCTCAAAAATCTGCCTTTTATCACAGCCTGTGCTCCAGTACTAACTCTTCAATGCAATGTTAATAAGGCTATTAAAGGTTAATGGAAAGCATATTTGCTTGTTAATTATTATTTATATAGTGTTTCACTACACAGTATACTATACATATACTTTTAAGTGACAGACTCATTTGTAACATCAATATTATCTCTAATAACGCTATGAGATTGATATTATTGCCATTTTACAAGAGAAAAACTGAGGCTCAGAGAAAAGTTAAATGTCTTGCCCAGGGTCATATATTCACACCCAGGTTTCTTAGCCCAGTATATGCCGTCTATGCCTGGAGCCAGATGAAATGGCTGGCCATGGTGCCCCTTTGTGAGGAATATAAAACATTGCTAAAATGATCAGAAAAATGGGTGCCTGTTATCTCAGTTTTGCTTATGAGACACTATACATGACTGCAAAATGTTAATTGTTTACTGAAATAGTATCTCCCAATGGACATTTAAAGTCATGCCTCCAAGGCGCCAGCCTATCTCTGATGGTATTTTTGTAACATAATTACAGGCAGCACTACCAATTCAGAGGTCAGTCAGCTGACAGTCTGCTGAACTTAGTTGTCTCCTTTAGCTAAACTTCAGAAACCGAATAATTCATAGTATAATGCTGTTTACTGTACTGTATTTTTATTACATTATCTAAATATGAAATCTTTTAATATGGCACCCATGAAAATGTCTGGCTTGAATGATTAAAAACAAACAAACAAACAAAACTCTAGAGCCCGGCATGGTGGTACGAGCTTATAGTCCCAGCTACCCAAGAGGCTGAGGCAGGAGGATCAGTTGAGCTCAGGAGTTCCAGTCTAGCCTGGGCAATTTGGTGAGACTCTCTCTTTTCAAAAAAACAAAAATCTCAATAACTAAAGAAAAAAAAAGAAATTGCGGAAAAGTGAAGACAGCTTGGCCAACCAAAAAAGAATGTTTAAACATAATTTCAAAGACTTTATGGCCATATTTATGTTTAGTTAAGTATGAATGACTAATATTATCTAGTCATTGGTGATTTTTTTAAGTTAAATGAAAAACACGTCCAAATAAGTTTAAATGTTATGTCCTGGCCAGGCGCGGTGGCTCACGCCTGTAATCCCAGCACTTTGGGAGGCCGAGGCAGGCGGATCACGAGGTCAGGAGATCGAGACCATCCTGGTTAACACACTGAAACCCCATCTCTACTAAAAATAAAAAATAAAAAAAACTAGCCAGATGTGGTGGTGGGCGCCTGTAGTCCCAGCTACTCAGGAGGCTGAGGCAGGAGAATGGCGTGAACTCGGGAGGTGGAGCTTGCAGTGAGCCAAGATCGTGCCACTGCACTCCAGCCTGGGCAACAGAGCGAGACTCCATCTCAAAAAAAAAAAAAAAAAATTATGTCCTATTCAGTCATATTTATGTGATATACAGTCCTTGTTTTGAACATAAATATTTTGTATTATATTCAAACGTTAAATGAAAAACATGTTGAACAATTGTATAGAGAACATTGCATTAGAAGAGCCCCAAATTGCGGCCTTCTTGGGACACCCACATGTTTATCTGTCTTTTACTTGGCCACAGACTGTCATGAGCATAACTTTCAATCATATTACCTAAATTGTTAACTACTTCACAAATTACTCAGATTTAAAGTATGTGGTTTTTAGGAATTCGAAGTCCATGGAAAGAGAGACTAAAGCTTTAAGAGGTTAACTTTAAGACCTGCCTCAGGTGTCAAAGACGGAATATTAACTACAATCTCCTGATTGGCAGGCCACACACCAAACCACCCTTCAACACAGGCTCAAGAAGGTAGCGGGGGAAGATGTCACCATGGCCGGAAGTGCTCTTAGGGGACCCACTTCCAAGCCAAGAACAAGGCCACTGATCTCTCGCCCTCATAACTCCCATCCTGTGGAGCCAGAATAGTCCATCACATGCCCACTCATGCTTCTTCTCATGCTTCTACATTCTATATCTCTCGCTTAGCTTAACATCTAGGTTGTCTTTTTTCTGCATCAGGGTCACAGCTGGCTGCCAGAATCCTCTGGGATGACCCAGGGCTTACCTAGAATTTCTCCTGCTTCTCCAACCGGACACAATTGCCAGGCTGCCTTCACCAATCAGGGCAGATTATTTTTTTTTTTTTTTCTACTTCAGTAAGTAGGGGTCCTGTTTTCCATCTTTGGAACGAGGAAACTCAGAAAACATGCTGAGGATGCTGTACTCTTCTGGGACTCCTCCCTCATCCCCACACCCAGCTTAATTTTTTAAAATAGTTGTAATTAGAGGTAGACAGACATAGTAATAGATTTGGATCCCAGCTCTCTCAGCTTGTGGCCTTAATTAGCCTCTTCTGGTCCCCAAAATGGAACAATAATGCCCTCTCTGTGGGGTTGTTAGGCACACAGAAGATTCGATAAATAGAAGCTTTTATGATGATGATGATAAAATGTGGGTTGAATTAGTGGTGGTAATAATATGAAGGAACTGGTGAATGAAGAAGTGGATAGCCCTGGAGCGATGCTGGGTTTTTTTGTGGGTTTTTTTTGTTTTTGTTTTTGTTTTTGTTTTTGTTTTTGTTTTGAGACGGAGTCTTGCTCTGTCGCCCAGGCTGCAGTGCAATGGTGTGATCTCGGCTTACCGCGACCTCCACCTCCCGAGTTCAAGTGATCCTCCTGCCTCAGCCTCCTGAGTAGCTGGAATTACAGGCATTCGCCACCACTCCTGGCTAATTTTTTTTGTATTTTTAGTAGAGACGGGGTTTCTCCATGTTGGTCAGGCTGGTCTCGAACTGCAGACCTCAGGTGATCCGCCCTCCTTGGCCTCCCACAGTGTTGGGATTACAGGCGTGAGCCACCATGCCCAGCCAATGCTGGGTTTTATCCATCTGTGACATGGGTGCAGCTGAAGCTGGACAACGCTGAGCAGTGAGGAGGACCAGCCCGTTTCACAGCTAGGTTTCCACTGGGCGAAGGCTATGACACGGCTAAGCTAAGCCAACTATGACCCTGAGTCCAGCTGCATCCTCAGAGGCTCAGAAACCTAGTCCCATTCAGACGTCATCCCACTCAAGGAGGCTGAGAGACCCACACACCCCCAGAGGCTTGTGCATAAGACCAGATGCCAGCTGGTCAGTGGACTGGACGGACACGTCAGCCTGACCAGCACATTCACTCCTGGAAGCAAACCATATGGGAAGGCAGATGATCAGAAAGTACCTGGAAAGTCAGGAATCCTAATAGAGAAGTTAGTTTTAAAACTCAAAAGTCCAGCAGGCGCCAGGCCTTGTTATATTTGGCTGCATGAGTCTGCACAATAGGGATACCTGACAGAGGGCCAGATATTCTCGTAAGACTCTGGTCCCTCTGCCAGACAGAGCCCAAAGAAGTGAAGCCAGAATTCTTGCAGAGTCTCCTTTCTTTGCCTCTGAGACCTTTCTTTGGATCAGTGCATTCCTTCTTTAGGTGTGTTTATACCTTGAGTCAATGTCACCTCCTGCCTGGGCACCTCTCATTACACGTGGATTTCACAGTTTATCTCTGAGAGGGGTGGGAGGACAGTGCTACTTCCAAGTTCTTGGCAAGGAGGGGCAGGTTATCAGTGGGTAACTAAGGATGGCCTATGGGTGCAATAATTTCTGCTTTTCTCACCTCCTGGAGAGTTGAAATAACGTAGGAAATTAGAACAGTCATGTCCGTGTTGGAAGGGAACTTTATTTTGTTTCACAGATGAGACTTTCCTGTGCCATACTGACAGTTGGGAACCACACAACCAGTTCTTTAAAGCAAAATTTTCTCTTTAGTTTTCACTTTTTTCCTGACTTCTTTCCCTGGCCTTTATTTGGGGTGGAAGGAGGGTAGCCACAGAAGGAGGCAAATGTGACAAACAAGGCAGTGAAAACTATAGCTTGATGTTTTCCCTAGATACTCCCAGGCCCAAATCTGGCCTAGATCCTTGGCACGGGCCAGCAGAGGAATGATTGGCAGGCTGCCCTTTGAACTTGCCAGGCTCTCTGTCCCGAGGGTTTCCTTGGGCACCTTGCTGCTAAGTCTTCCGGCTGAATGCTTAGCTGGGTCACAGGCATTTCACCAAGCTGCCTGCCCCTCCTCAAAGCAATAGCCAAAAAGTTATGATCATCGAAGTGAGTCTGGGGGTTGGGGCTGAGGAACAGCTGTAGCCTCTTGACCTGACCCTTCTCTGGGTCTGTCCCTCTCCTCTGTGCTGCTGCTGGGCCATTTGCTATGTCACTTCAGTCTTCCCTTCATGTTACAAAGCATTTTTCCACTCTGCTCCTAGGACAATGTTGGAGGCTCTGGAGATTATATAAGCTGTCTCTCTCCTATTTGAAGTCAAGCTCCCAAGTCCTTAGGAGATTGCCTAGCACCAGATCATTTCTTCAACAAGTGTTCATTGAATTCATAGTGTAGGCATCACCAATAGCTATCTGACATCAGCAACATACTAAGATGCACACCACATCCTCTGTGTGGGGCTCTTGCCCAAAATGTTTCTTAAATGAAATCTTGAGGAAACAAACAGACAATCCAGGATATGAGACTTTCTGTAAGACAACTGGCATGGACTCTAAAAAGAAAGTCAAAAAAAAAAAAAAAAAGGCAAGGGATTGTTATAGACAGTACTGTCCAACAGACCTTTCTGTGATGATGAAACTAGTTTATGTCTGTGCTGTTCAATATAGTAACTGCTAGCCAAATATGGCTGCTAAGCACTTGAAGTGTGGCTAGGCAACAGATGAGCTGGTCTTTACATTTATTTATTTTAATTAATTACTTTAAAAAATTTGTTTAGAGGTGGGATCTCGCTATGTTGCCCAGGCTGGTCTCGAACTCCTGACTGCAAGTCATCCTCCTGCCTCAGCCTCCTGAGTAGCTGAGATTGCAGGCAGGAGCCACCAAGCCCAGCTGATTTTATATAATTTAAATGTAAATAACCACACATGGCTACTGGCTCCTGTATTGGACACAGCATACTCCTAAGATTGAAAGAGACTAAAGAAATAGAATAACCAAATTCCATGTGTGAAACTTCATTGTATTCTGGATGAGTGGTGAGGAGAAAATAAGAAAAAAATATTGGGGAGCTATAGAGAGATGTAAATGTAAACTGTTTGTTAGATGATATTATTGGATTAAGGTTAATTTTCATAGATGTAACAATGGCATTTTGGGCTGGGCAAGATGGCTCACTCCTGTAATCCCAGCACTTTGGGAGGCCGAGGCAAGCAAATCACTTGAGGCCAGGAATTAGAGACCAGCCTGGCCAACATGGCAAACCCCATCTCTATTAAAAATAGCTCGGTGTGGTAGCGTGAACCTGTAGTCCCAGCTGCTTGGGAGACTGAGGCAGAAGAATTACTTAAACTCAGAAGGCAGAGGTTGCAGTGAGCCAAGATGGTGCCACTGCACTCCAGCCTGGATGTCAGAATGAGACTCTGTCTTTAAAAAAAAAAAAAAGATAATGGTATTTTGGCTTTGTAGGATAATTTTATTATTAGAAGCTGCACGTTGAAGTATTTAAGCTTGAAGTGTCTGCTACTTACTTTCAAACAGTTCAACACACACACAAAGAGACAAAGCAGATATGGCAAAATGTTAGTAATTGGTAAATCCCGACGAAGGACATATTAGTATGCATTGTACTGTTAACTTTTCTATGGGTTTGAAATTTTTCAAAATAAAAAGTGGAAAGTAAAAAGTAGAAAAGAGAAAGGCAGACACATACGGGAAGTGTGATAGTTACAGAGCAAGGCTGACCCCTTTCCCCAGCTTCCAAACTATATGTTCCAAACATATACCAGTTGACCCTTGAACAACACAGGTTGGAACTGCACAGATCTGCTTACATACGGCTTTTCTTCCTCTTCTGCCACCCCTGAGACAGCAAGACCAAACCCTCCCCTTTCTTCCCCTCCTCCTTGGTCTATTCACATGAAAATGCCAAGGATGAAGACCTTTATGATGAACCACTTCCACTTAATGAATAGTAAATATATTTTCTCTTCCTCATGATTTTCTTAATAAATTTTATTTTCTCTAACTTACTTTATTGTAAGAATATAGTATATGATACATATAACATACAAAATATGTGTTAATTGGCTGTTTATGTTATTGGTAAGACTCCCAATCAACAGTAGGCTATTAGTAGTTAACTCTCGGGGAGGCAAAAGTGACACATGAATTTTCGACTGGAGGGTAGGTAGGCGCTCCTAACCGCTGAGTGGTTCAAGGGCCACTATATGTGCAAATCAATTGTTTGGCACCTTGAATGTGTGTTCTCTTTCTCTTATTTATAACCATCTCTCTTAAAAACCGAGATCAGAACTGCAATTTAGTGTTGAAGAAATACACCTTTCAGCCAGGCGCAGTGGCTCATTCCTGTAATCCCAGCACTTTGGGAGGCTGAGGCAGGGGGATCACTTGAGGTCAGGAGTTCAAGACCAGCCTGGCCAACATGATGAAACCCCATCTCTACTAAAAGTACAAAAAAATTAGCTGGGCGTGGTGGCAGCCGCCTGTAATCCAAGCTACTCAGGAGGCTGAGGCAGGAGAATCGCTTAAACCCAGGAGGTGGAGGTTGCAGTGAGCCGAGATCGTGCCACTGCACTCCAGCCTGGGCAGCAGAGCAAGACTGTGTCTCAAAAAAAGAAAGAGAGAAAGAAAAGAAAAGAAAAAAGAAAAGAAAAGAAAAGAAAAGACAGAAAGAAAAACACTTCTAATCCCCATCAAAGAAATGATGACTACTTTGAGAACTGTGACTTTCAGGGAGTACCAGAAATTTGCTAATCTTCCCTCTTAAATCTTAACTCCCAACCTTTCCGATTTTGGAGGCTAAGAGTAGTTCCTTTCACAGATGATCAGGAGCAAAGTCAAAATTTTGAAGGAAAAATTTACTTTTTTCTGTTTTCTTTGAGACACACTGGTTGCCTGTATAAGTTAAATAGTTATAAATTGGTCGCATAGTTAAGTGACCAAAGTGCAAATAGAATATAAATGCTACAGGCCGGGTACAGTGGCTCACACCTATAATCCCAGCACTTTGGGAGGCCAAGGCAGGCGGATGACAAGATCAGGAGTTCCAGACAGCCTGGCCAACACGGTGAAACCCTGTCTCTACTAAAAATACAGAACTTAGCCAGGCATAGTGGCACGTGCCTGTAATCTCAACTACTTGGGAGGTTGAGGCAGGAGAATCACTTGAACCCGGGAGGCGGAGGTTGCAGTGAACCAAGATAGCACCATGACGAGATTTCTCAAAAAAAAAAAAAAAAAAAAAAGGCTGGCATGGTGGCTCATCCTGTAACCACGCGGCTCACGAGGTCAGGAGATCAAGAACATCCTGGCTAACACAGTGAAACCCCGTCTCTACTAAAAAATACAAAAAAAAAAATTAGCCGCCGGGCGCGGTGGCTCACGCCTGTAATCCCAGCACTATGGGAGGCTGAGGCGGGTGGATCACGAGGTCAGGAGATCGAGACCATCCTGGCTAACACGGTGAAACCCTGTCTCTACTAAAAATACAAAAAATTAGCCAGGTGTGGTGGCCGGCACCTGTAGTCTCAGCCACTCGAGAGGCTGAGGCAGGAGAATGGCGTGAACCTGGGAGGCGAAGCTTGCAGTGAGTCGAGATCGCACCACTGCACTCCAGCCTGGGTGACAGAGCGAGACTCCGTCTCAAAAAAAAAAATTTTTTTTAAATTAAATAAAAAAAAATATGCTATAGGTGACCAAAATGTTTATAAATAAGTAGATATTTAAGTCAGGCCTTGAAGCACCATTTCTCAAAGTACCATTTCTCAAAGTGGAGCCTGGCGTAGCAATCACATGGGTACTTGTTAAAAATGCAGATTAACCTGGGTCCTCCCCTAGCCCTACAGAATCAAAATGTCGGTATTTAACAAGTACCCCAGGTAGGTGATTCTTATGCACACTAAAATGTTAGAACTTACAGTGACCTTTAAGACAATCCACTCCCACTTAGTGAATAATATGGTTTCTCTTCCTTTTGATTTTCTTAATAATATTTAAGTAAGATTTAGATGTGTAGAAAGAAACCTGAAGAGTATTCTGAAAGGTGATGCATCCTGGACAAAAATAGAAAATAAAAAATGACATTGGGCTTTAAAAGAGCATAAGGAACCTCACCTTGTTGGAAGGAGGAAACTCCCATTTGAAGTCCGGTGAGATAAAATTGGTTAGGTAGTCTGGGTCAGGTGCATAGAAAGCTTTGGACACCAGCTTCAGGGAGGTTGGCCTTTTTTTTTTGAAAGACAGTTGGTAGATAAGGAAGAACAAACAATGGCGTTTTAGGAAAACCATTCTGTCCAGTTGTAGAAGGGGAGTTAAAAAGAAAATAAATTCAGGGAGACCAATAAACAGGTTACTGCAGTAATCCAGGTGTGAGATGGTGAAAGCCTGAACTAGGAAAGTGTTACTTGTTGATTACCTGGGTGACAAAATTATCTGTATGCCAAACTCGCACAACATGCAGTTTACTCGTGTAACAAACCTGCACATGTACCCCTTGAACCTAAAATAAAAGTTGGAGTAAAAAAAGAAAGGAAAAGTATTACTGAATATGAAGCAGAGAGGATGAGTGGGAGAAACCATTTACTGAAGAAACAATCAGACATGGTAACTGACTTTTTTTAAAAGGGTATAGACCAGGTGTGGCGGCCCATGCCTGTAATCCCAGCACTTTGGGAGGCTGAGGCAGGTAGATCACTTGAGGTTAGGAGTTCAAGACCAGCCTGGCCAACATGGTAAAACCCTGTCTCTACAAAAAATACAAAAATTAGCCAGGCTTGGTGGCACGCGCCTGTAGTCCCAGCTACGCAGGAGGCTGAGGCACAAGAGTTACTTGAGCCCAGGAAGCAGAGGTTGCACTGAGTCAAGATCATGTCAATGCACTCCAGCCTGGGCAACAGAGTGAGACTCCATCTCAACAAATAAATAAACAAATAAATAAATAGGTATAAAGGGATATGTGTAAAGGAAATAATAATGCTCAGAATCTGAAGTCTACATGGAGGCGAGAAATGAAGAGACCAGTGACAGAAATAGGGAAGCTGAGAAAAGGAGCTATTTTTGTGGCAATGTAGTAAGAGGAAGGATGTGGCAGGACATCCAAGTAGAGGCACCTTTTGGGCAGCTGAATATCACTGATCAGAGATAAAGAACAAAAAAAGTGTTAATGGTAGCTATGATAGCGGTTATCACCAGTGCCGTGAGTATTCCTTCAATAAGGGCTGACACAGAGAACAATTATACTTATTGGGTATAGTTATCAATCTTGGCTGGCAATAATGCCTGGATGCAATCACTTTATGACAGTTACACATGCTTTCTGATCTCAGTATTTACCATAATAAATCTGCTCCTATAATTGAGGCATACCGCCCTCAAAAATCTATTCGTAAACAGGATTGGACCCAGTTAGAAAAAATGAACATACTTGTTTAGGAAGACTGCATTGCAGAACAGGCAGAGATGCTGCACAACGATTCCTATGGAATCATTATTAATTGGTCCCCTAAGGGGATATTTAGCTTGAATTGCACCTCTCAGTCTGCGTGCCACGGCCACACTATGTTCAGCTGGTCTGAACAAAATGGTCAGATGGTAGATATAATAAGAAGTACAGCAAGAGTTCCTATTATCTGGAACCATGGAGGTATAGTGGCACCTCAACCTCAAATGATATGGCCCGCTATAGGAGCTCAACATAAGGATTTAAAATTAAAAGAACAAATATTTAAAGCATCCCAGGCACACCTGACCTTAATGCCAGGAACTGGAGTGCTTAAAGGAGCTGAAAATGGATAAAAACGCTTGGAAGCTCTGTGATTTCAGTGATGATTGTGCTTTTAATCTGTGTTGTTTGTCTTTGTATAGTCTGCAGATGTGGATCCTGACTCCTGCGAGAAGTAGCTCACCGTGACAAAGCTGCCTTTGCGTTTATCAATTTGCAAATCAGAGAAGAGGGACATGTTGAGAGCAGGCCCTCCAAAATCTGGCCATAAACTGGCCCCAAAACTGGCCATAAACAAAATCTCTGCAGCACTGTAACATGTTCATAATGGCCCTAACGTCCACGCTGGAAGGTTGTAGGTTTTCGGGAATGAGGGCAAGGAATACCTGGCCCGCTCAGGGCGGAAAACCACTTAAAGGCATTCTTAAGCCACAAACAATAGCATGAGGGATCTGTGCCTTAAGGACATGCGCCTGCTGCAGTTAATTAGCCCAACCTATTCCTTTAATTTTACCCATTCCTTCGTTTCCCATAAGGGATACTTTTAGTTAATCAAATATCTATGGAAACAATGCTAATAACTGGCTTGCTGTTAATAAATACGTGGGTAAATCTCTGTTCAGGGCTCTCAGCTCTGAAGGCTGTGAGACGCCTGATTTCCCACTTCACACCTCTATATTTCTGTGTGTGTGTCTTTAATTCCTCTAGCACCGCTGGGTTCGGGTCTCCCCAACTGAGCTGGTCTTGGCAGAATATCACTGATCAGAGAAAAAGAACAAATAAAGTGAAGATAGATCTTTGACACCAAGGACAATTCACTAAAGAGTTTATAGAATGATTGACTCAGAGACCAAGAATTGAGCCTTAGAAAATACTTAGAGGGAAATGGGATGGAGAGAAACCTGAAAGAAAAAGATAATCATCGGAGAAGTAGGGGGATGACAAAGAAAGAACAGCATCATAGAAGGCATAAGGGAAACATATGTCAAGGAGTGGTCAACTATGTCAAAACGAATAGGAACAGAGAAAACTGGATCCTTAAAGATGAGTAGCTTGGCCTAACCTCCTGTACCTGGGTAACAAACATTCTGGGCAAGATATATTGCGAACCATGCTGATGTTCTTTTGCCACAAAACATAAGTGATAGCCTCTCTACCAAGAGACCTAGATTTCATAGTGTCTGGTCCTGGGCTGTTTTCCCATGGCCCTGCTGGTTCTCTTCCTCTATTCCTAGAAAAAGTGTAGAAAATGGAGCTCTATTTGCTTGCCATTGAGCTCATGTCCTGCCAACTTCTACCTAAATGACAGTTAGGTCAGTAAAGCTACAGGCTGAGAAATTAAAATTATTTGCCAAACACTAGTTTTATGATTATCTATTAACAACAGCCACAACAAATCGAGAAGGATTCCCAGTGTATTTCAATTAGCTTCTAGCTCAAGTGGTACATGAGTAGTATGGTTAGAATAGGCATTGTAGAAGTATGAATGGAGAACTGCCCCTTGTTTTCTGTCTATCTTTATTGTTATTGCTGGATATTAAATGCTGTAACTTTTGGCATAGGTTTTTTCCAAAGAATGGTCTCTTGGGTCAAGTTTTCCTGAACTTGCCTGGTATTGGGCAAGTTCATACAGAAAATATGAGTCGTTTCACAAAGTCCTGGGCTTGTCTATCTATTTGAAGGAATAGGAAATGGACTTCACTTGGAGCATGATGGATGAGGCTTGGGCTTTTACTAATGAAATAAGTTTTAATCTTAACTCCGTTAAAACTTTAAAGACAGGAGAAAACTACCTGGGGATGGATTCAGGCCAGTGAGATCACGTTGCATAAATCTCCTCTTAAGGGATCTTTACTGACCTAGAATTGTTTCAAAATAAGATTCCGAACTGTTGAAGGAGTTTGAAGCCTTGAAAACTTGGTGTAGGTTTGCTTAAAACAAAATAATGAATACACTACATTTCCCAGGAGGCTTCGCGGGTGAGCCTCCGCACTCGGCTGGTTCTCTTTACCGCGAGGAAAGCTGGGAAATGTAGTGCTCCAGGCAACCCTGCACGTGACGCTTGCGGAGGAAGGGGAGAGAGGCGCGGGACGGCGTCTAGGGAATCGAGGTGCCGGCTGCTCCTTCCTCACAATTTGGTTTGTGCTGCAAGGGGAGGGTCCTCATCATCTGGCCCCAGTGGTGTAATTAGCTGACTGGGATTCAGTCACTGACTTGGAGCCGCTCCGGGGAAGTCCCGGTGGGTGAGGTTCCGCGGCGCCTGGTCCCGTTTCTCGGCAGTCAGGCCAGGAGGGGGCGGGGAAGGTGCGAACAGCCGGGGGCTCGGAGCTCGCGCCCCACCCAGGTTGCGGCCGCCCGGGGAGGAAGCGCGTATAGGTTGAGTGCAAAGTTTCCTTTTTTGCTTTCTCGTCAGAGCAGCTCAGACAGGCGGTGGGTGGGAATGCCTCACTTCAGTTTGAAGAGGGTCCGGAGCCAAAGGGGTTAAAACAAGCGACCCCCCCCCACCCACTTCCCGCCTCCCTAAAACGCACACCCCGCTAGCCATGGGCAGCCGCGACCACCTGTTCAAAGTGCTGGTGGTGGGGGACGCCGCAGTGGGCAAGACGTCGCTGGTGCAGCGATATTCCCAGGACAGCTTCAGCAAACACTACAAGTCCACGGTGGGAGGTGAGACGTCTCTGGGGGGAGGGGGAGGAGGAGGCCCCGACCGCGGACTCGAGACTCGAGCTGGGGACCCAAGTGGGGTGGGGATTTGCTGTCGGTTGTTGGGTCCTTCTTCGGGTCAGCAAGTACTGTCTGGGAACCTAGATGGTGTAATTGCCGGGTGTTTGGTTTACACGCCTCTCTTGAGTTTCCCCAGTTAGATTTTCCCAAACTGAGCCCACTGCCAGGAGAAAAGGTAAGAGCAAAGGAGTGAAGATGAGAAATAGGGAAGGGAGGATGAGGATGAGCAATTGCTGTTTATTGCAGGCATACTGTGAACTCAAGTCTCCAGCCTTTCAGCTGTCCGGCAAATATCTCCAATCAGCAGAAGCAGCTGAGATCCTCTGTGGGGCCTCCTGGTTAGGTGCCGGCTGGGGCAGTAGTCCTGCCCCTCTGTTGAGGAAGGAACCGCAAGGTGTTTAACCTGGCTTCAGGGGGAGAATGAAGGAAGCGGAACTGGTCTGAAGGACTCTAGCTTTGTTGTGGAGCTGTGGGTGGGATGGAAGACACAAAATCCCCGAACGAGCCCCTTGGCTACGTAGTCAGATGCCCATGAGGGCTGATGAGCTGTTTTTGTCCGTTGATTGCTTAAATAAAGGTAACCAAGGAATTCTTCCAAGAATGTGAAATACACCATTTCGCTGACCTATCTTCCCACCACTTTTTTCCTCAAACTGGAGAAGGTAGGGAGGAAGGGAACACCGAGTTCATTCATTTCTATCCCGGGTGTGGCCTTTGGACTCAACTATTTTTTCAGAGGCAGAAATGCCTTATTGTTAATTAGAAGGTATTTAGCTAGGAAGAGCTGGTGATGGGGGAGAGTAACTTAAAATTTTATTTCTCTCTGTTAAAAGAACTTGTTTTAAGGGGGGAAAAACTTGTACCAATGGAAAAATTGAAAATGTGTGCTCCTGTTCATATGGAAGTTTAAAAAGAAATTAACAAACATTTACATTGCAATTGAAACATTCTCCTTAAGAACCCCCAGTAGGGCCCAGTGCGGTGGTTCATACTTGCAATCCCAGCACTTTAGGAGGCTGAGGCGGGAGGATTTCTTGAGCCCAGGAGTTCGAGACCAGCCATGGGAAACATGGCAAGACCCCCCCCCACCCCTACAAAAATTAAAGAAAAAAGTAGCCGTGGTCCCAGCTACTCGGGAAACTGAGACAAGAGGATTGCTTGAACTCTCGGGAGGTCGAGGCTTCAGTGAGCCCTGTTCGCACCACTCACTGCACTGTAGCCTGGGCAACAGAGTGAAACCCTGTCTCAAAAACAAAGGAACAAAAAATTTAAGTCTGGCAAAATTAAAGGTTCAAAGTTTCAGACACTCTATCCTGACCGCTCTGCCCTCCCACTCCTAAATAATATAAGGGTCCCTATTTCACGGATTTGGGTTAAAAGTGGCCTGCTCTTAATAGTTAATTTTTAACAATTGCTGTAGTTTTCCTTTAGCAAAGAATATAATTGGCTAATTTTTTTTCAGTGTTTAGTCTGAATTTCCCTTAGCTTTGATTCCTGTCACAGATGTGAAAGATAATATTTCCAAACCTCAGAAACTACTCTGTTTCTCTCCTTAGCCAAAAGCTTTTCCCCATGGAATACTTACTCAGCCTTAAGGAGTCTCAGCACCTGCAGACTTGGTGGTAGATTCCAGCAGGACTCTTCAGCAACATCCATGCAGTGTCTTCTTCTTGGGACTCCTCTGGGACCTTTTCCATTTATTCCATTCTTGCCCAAGATAATACCTGCAACCTTATGGTGGGTGTAGAGTTCCCCGGGGTGTGTTCTTTTCATAATACAATTTGATTAGAAACCAACAGTGAAATTGAATGTGGAAGATACAAAAGCAACCACACTTGTCTCATTTCCCCCTTCTCCCCCATCACCCCTTCCCTGAGAAAACCCCCTAAATCTCCCAGAAACTGTTTAACCTGAGAATGAGAGTTGTTTTCCTAGTTACTCCCACCCTCAGTCTTGGAGACAAATAGCAAATAAATGAGCTTGACAGTAGAGGAAAAGCTGGAAACCCCTTTGGAGAGTGAGTATGAATCATCTGTCTCACACTAAATACACGCGTGTGGACTCATCTCAGTGAATTGAGGGCTTAAAGATAAACATATGGGATTGGAGTTGTGTTTCCATAGGGTTTCACTGCCTATTTGATTTGAGTTTATCCCTATTAATTTTTTTACAGTGAAATTTTATTAAAGTATAATGTACATATATTTTCAGTGGATTTTGCTCTGAAGGTTCTCCAGTGGTCTGACTACGAGATAGTGCGGCTTCAGCTGTGGGATATTGCAGGTAAAGTGGGAGGGCTAGATAGGAACAAGGGAAGAAATTTTGATTTAACTAGAAAGCTCTGAGAAAAAAATGGGGCAGCAAAGCCAGAACTTGTTTTTCTGAAGCTGGAATGATTGAGCTGCTCTGAGGACATGCGAGCTGAATAGCTGCAGAGTTTTTGTAGATATTTTGCCCTGAATAGATCTGGAGCAGTCTCTATGTGGATGGAGAGGCTGGCAAGGTGGTGGATTGTCCAGACTATAAGTGGACACTCCCACAGCAGGGGAGGGTGCTTTTTCTAGGTTTAAGGCTGACCTTGGTGAAAAACAACATCCCCAGAAAATAGATACAGTAAAAATAGTGAATCCTTACTATGTGCCAAGCATTCTTCTAAGTATTTTAAATTCACTGACTCATTAATCCTCACACCAACCCTATCATAAAAGCTACTGCTGGCCGGGCGCGGTGGCTCACGCTTGTAATCCCAGCACTTTGGGAGGCCGAGGCGGGCGGATCACGAGGTCAGGAGATCGAGACCAGGGTGAAACCCCGTCTCTACTAAAAATACAAAAAATTAGCCGGGCGTGGTGGCGGGCGCCTGTAGTCCCAGCTACTCGGAGAGGCTGAGGCAGGAGAATGGCGTGAACCCGGGAGGCGGAGCTTGCAGTGAGCCGAGATTGCGCCACTGCACTCCAGCCTGGGCGACCGAGCGAGACTCCGTCTCAAAAAAAAAAAAAAAAAAAGCTACTGCTTTTGGAGAATTGCTTGAACCTGGGAGGTGGAGGTTGCAGTGAGCCTAGATTGCACTCCAGCCTGGGCAACAGGAGTGCAGGAAACTCCGTTTCAAAAAAAAAAAAAGCTACTGCTTTTATCTTCACTTTACAAATGAGAAATCTGAAGCACTGAGAGCTTGATTTGCCCGAAGTCAAATAGTATGCAGCAGAGCAGGGATTTGGACTGGAGCAATCTGGGTGCAGAATCTGCCTTGGAAATAATTGGACTTCATTATCCCTTTATGGGATAGAAAACCAAGAGTCAGAGGGGGAAAGTGAGTGGCTCCCGCTGCCACATATGCTTACTGCCCTGTTCTACAAGGAATGGGGAGAGGCTGAGGTGTTACAGAGGATGCAGAGGCTGGCTCTTGTGTCACCTTCTTGAGAACTCTCCCCTTTCTCCCCAGGGCAGGAGCGCTTCACCTCTATGACACGACTGTATTATCGGGATGCCTCTGCCTGTGTTATTATGTTTGACGTTACCAATGCCACTACCTTCAGCAACAGCCAGAGGTGGAAACAGGACCTAGACAGCAAGCTCACACTACCCAATGGAGAGCCGGTGCCCTGCCTGCTCTTGGCCAACAAGGTATGTGGCCAATCTCAGAAAATGGTCCCTAGCCTCTATCTGTGGTTAGAAAGGAAGTAAAATGCTCTCTGATTCTGGGCATCCATTTCCCCTTCTTAAGTTGGCAGAATCATCTCTACCTCCTTTCAAAGGATGTTGAGGGTGAGAGTTTTTTTTTTGTTTTTTTTTTTGAGATGGAGTCTCGCTGTCTTGCCCAGGCTGGAGTGCAGTGGCGCGATCTCGGCTCACTGCCAGCTCTGCCTCCCAGGTTCACGCCATTCTCCTGCCTCAGCCTCCCGAGTAGCTGGGACTACAGGTGCCCGCCACCACGCCCGGCTAATTTTTTTGTATTTTTAGTAGAGACTGGGTTTCATTGTGTTAGCCAGGATGGTCTCACTCTCCTGACCTCATGATCCACCCGCCTCAGCCTCCCAAAGTGCTGGGATTACAGGCATGAGCCACCGCGCCCAGCCGTGGGTGAGACTTTCTTTGGGAAGAATGTTGATTGTAGATTTCCGATGCTGGTGTTCTTATCCATTGGTGGAAAAATGTTTAAAATCCACAGTATCTGAGCCATATTCTTTCTTAGTTGCAGGAAGTTTATGATACTGCCTTTTATTTTTTCTCTTTGCCAGTGTGATCTGTCCCCTTGGGCAGTGAGCCGGGACCAGATTGACCGGTTCAGTAAAGAGAACGGTTTCACAGGTTGGACAGAAACATCAGTCAAGGAGAACAAAAATATTAATGAGGCTATGAGGTAAGTAGCTCATGCTGATAGGCATGCAGATGATGTATCCATCTTCCACGGTGGCCCTGTGGACCCTCTTTTCTTATTTCTGAGCCAACAATGACAGACTGAGCCATTGGAATGCCAGCCCCTAAAGGTCAGGGATACTGTCTTTCCTGAGATAACTGGGGACAAAGGGGCATTTAAACCTTCTGGCTTTACCAAATACTCTCTGATGATAAGTCAGACTACGTCTGCCATTTCTGCTTTTCCTCCAAAATAAGCTTCTCAGGCTTATTTTTTGTCTTTTAGAGTCCTCATTGAAAAGATGATGAGAAATTCCACAGAAGATATCATGTCTTTGTCCACCCAAGGGGACTACATCAATCTACAAACCAAGTCCTCCAGCTGGTCCTGCTGCTAGTAGTGTTTGGCTTATTTTCCATCCTAGTTCTGTGAGGTCTTTTAAGTCTCTTCCCTTTGGTTGCCCACCTGACAATTTTATTAAGTACATTTGAATTGTCTCCTGACTACTGTCCAGTAAGGAGGCCCATTGTCACTTGGAAAAGACACCTGGAACCCATGTGCATTTCTGCATCTCCTGGATTAGCCTTTGACATGTTGTTGGCTCACGTTAGTGCCAGTTAGTGCCTTCGGTGTAAGATCATCTCATCAGCCCTCGATTTGTGATCCGGAATTTTGTGAGAAGGATTAGAAATCAGCACCTGCGTTTGAGAGACCATAATTCTCACCTACTTCTGAGCTTATTTTTCCATTTGATATTCACTGATATCATGACTTCCAATTGAGAGGAAAATGAGATCAAATGTCATTTCCCAAATTTCTTGTATGCCATTGTTTCAGATTCTTTCTGTCTTGGAATGTAAACATCTGATTCTGGAATGCAGAAGGAGGGGGTCTGGGCATCTATGGATTTTTGGCTACTAGAAGTGACCCAGAAGTCACTATATTTTTGAAACTTCTAAAGTCATAATTAAGTTTCTCTTGTCTTGGCATCAAGAATAGTCAAGTTTTTTGGCCGGGCATGGTGGCTCATGCCTGTAATCCCAGCACTTGGGGAGGCCAAGGCGGGCAGATCACATGAGGCCAGGAATTCGAGACCAATCTGGCCAGCATGGCAAAACCCCATCTCTACTAAAAGTACAAAAATTAGCCAGGTGTGATGGCACGTGTCTGTAATCCCAGCTACTCTGGAGACTGAGGTGGGAGAATCGCTTGAGACTGGGAGGCAGAGGTTGCAGTGAACCGAGATCATGCCACTGCACTTCAGCCTGGGTGACAGAGCAAGACTCCGTCTCAAAAAAAAAGAAAAAAGAATAGTCATTTTTAAACTACCTATCTCATGCAATGAAAGCATTTTCTTCCACAAAGAGCTTAATCCTCATGAAAGGATTGCCTAATGTCTCCTATTTGCAGGTTTCTGGGCTGATGATGTCTTAATGCATAATACCGCAAGTGACATCAGTTGGCTGTGATGCTTCGAAATAGGTCTGCTCCTCACAGCTTTGGGAATCTGAATGGAAGAAGAAAAGAGAGAAGTTAACAACCTCCACTGGGGCAACTTTGTGAGCATGTAGGCACTTAGTCATAGGAAACATATTACGTGCAGGCCCTAGCCTGGGGGAGGAAAGTAGATAGACAAAAAATCATTAGGTAATTTAAGTACTATATTGGGCAGGGCTTTTTAGTATCAAATCACTACTAGACCATTTAATTTGTTAAATTATCTCTAGGATGGTGATTTATAACCTACCCAAAGTTATAGATATTCTTACTAAACTCAGAGGCCTGAAGTTCTTTGATAGACCTTAAATAAGTGTCCTAAGTCAGTGGTTCCCAAATCTGGCTGGTCAGGAATACCTGGGAAGTTTGTTAAAATTTTTTTTTAAATGTTTTAAGATTTTTGGGTCCTGAGCCGGGCGCGGTGGCTCACACCTGTAATCCCAGCACTTTGGGAGGCTGAGGCAGGTGGATTGCCTGAGATCAGGAGTTCAATATCAACCTGACCAAAATACTGAAACCCCGTCTCTACTAAAAATACAAAAAATTAGCTGGGCGTGATGGCGGGCACCTGTAATCCCAGCTACTTGGGAGGCTGAGGCAGGAGAATCGCTTGAACCCAGGAGTTAGAGGTTGCAGTGAGCTGAGATGGCACCATTGCACTCCAGCCTGGGCAACAAGAGTGAAACTCCTTCTCAAAAAAAAAAAGAAAAAAAGATTTTTGGGTTCTGACCTCAAACCTACTGAATCAGAATTTCTAGGGATGTAGCGTAGGAATGTGTTGTTGTTTTCAAAGCTTCCCTGGTGATTGTGATCAGCCTGGTTTGGAAACCATTGCTGGAGAACTTTGTAAAGATACAGAGACCCAGACCTTTTGTATTTACATTTAAATACAAATACAAATCCTGGGTGTCTATACGCTCTGTTAGCTTTTCAGGTGATTCTGCTACACAGACGTTGAAAACCACTACCCTAAGAGATCAGAGGCCACATATCAGAGAGAGAAAAGGGGCCAAACCTTTGGTGGTTTGTTGTATGTGTTTTTTAATGCCAATTATTTTAACTTGCACAGTCTTCTGAAACCTTGTATTAATAGTTCTCTTTTGTATTACCATTTTCAGGTAGGGTTTTGATCACTATGATTCTGAAGATAATAGTGGAATAGCGAATTTCATTGATATGAAGAGATAATTGATTTTCATTCATTGGTTTGAACACCTGCAAAATCACAAATAAATGAGAACTAAGTCTTGTATTCATGGTAGTTATTGGCCTTTAATGTGAGTTTGTCAAAGTGCTGTTTTTATACTGATAGCTCAAGAGGATTGCGGAAATGGAGACTTTATTTTTTAAATACCCTTTTCTAAATTTTCGATTCAAGGGGTACGTGTGCAAGTTTGTTACATGGATATACTGTGTGATGCTAAAGCTTGGGTTTGTGTTTAGCCTGTCTCCCAAGTAGTGAACATAGCACTCAGTAGGCAGTTTTTCAACCCTTACTTCCTCTCTCCCCACTTTTGGGAGTCCCCAGTGTCTGTTGTTCCCATCTTTATGTGTGTGTCCAATGTTTACCTCCCACTTACAAGTGAGAAATGCGGTTAAATACCTTCTTTTAAAATGAAGGTAAATATTATTCTGTTTACCTGTTAACTTACTAATACCAATTGCTTAGATCCATCTGCCTAGTACCAATTCAGTACTTGATGTAACATGCCAAATTCTACTTGGAGATGTGACCTTTTTGAAAAACTGAATGTGCTTTCTTTTCCCATTTGCTGACTCAGGATTTACCTGCCTTTTCAAGCATTGCGAGAGGCTGGCCAGCCAGCCAGCCAG
This sequence comes from Hylobates moloch, assembly GCF_009828535.3. Classification (NCBI taxonomy): domain Eukaryota; kingdom Metazoa; phylum Chordata; class Mammalia; order Primates; family Hylobatidae; genus Hylobates; species Hylobates moloch. The sequence goes on from NW_026652293.1 coordinate 8,032,769, forward strand.
CCCTTCTGGATATTCTCTCCCAACTGGTGAACATTATAGGCCTGAAACAAATTAAAGAAGGAACTGAAATATACCTAATTCCTCTTTGTGCCCCTATCCATAAAAGAAAAGCAATTATGATTAGGAAAAATAAAATATTTACATGAATGGAAATGTGATGCTACTAAAAATAATTAGGTCTTATCATTCGGATGCTACCTCTTTGGTGCATTCAAAAGAGGTAGCGTCCAAAATTGTTTGGAACGTAGATATCGTAGCCCCTCCCTAGAGGAGGTCCTATGTTTGAGACAAGATTCCTCTTCAACCACTCAGGTGGCTTTTGGCCAAAAAGGAAACGTAGTTCCCCCAGAGTGTTCTCAGAAACCCTAAGGGAGGGCTGAGAACACAGCTGTGGGGTAGTGTCTTCCCTGGCTTTCTTCTTTGAACAGAAGAAAGTTGGTCACTTAGCTGAGTGACCAAATAAGTGGGGCAGAGGAGATTGTAGGTCAGGGAAGGCCCTTTAGCTGTAAAGAATGGTTTGCTGCTTTATCACTACTATTGAGCCAGAATTACCCCAAGATGTTTCCCTAATTCACTTTCTCCAGCTAGGGTCCCTCACTGTTTCCTGTTATCTCCAGATTTAGCTTTTTCTGTAGGTGGTCTCTCTTCGGTCCTCAGGATACTGTCTCATCTAACGTGAGGCCTTTCTTGTCTGATACTTTTGTAGGCAGTGGCTAAGGCCATGGTTAGAGGATGTAAAAATTTCCGTGGAATTCTGTAAAATCCAGTAACCAGATTGCCCAAGGAAACAAAACTCAATGCACTTTTCCCCTCCAACCTTCTGTTTGTTTGTTTGTTTGAGACGGAGTCTCGCTCTGTCACCAGGCTGGAGTACAGTGGCACGATCTCAGCTCACTGCAACCTCCGCCTCCCACGTTCAAGCGATTCTCCTGCCTCCGCCTGCCAAGTAGCTGGGACTACAGGCGCCCGCCACCACGCCCAGCTAATTTTTGTATTTTTAGTACAGACGTGGTTTCACCATGTGGGCCAGGATGGTCTCGATCTTTGACCTCGTGATCCACCTGCTTCAGCCTCCCGAAGTGCTGGGATTACAGGCACGAGCCGCTGCACCCAGCCCTCCCCTCCACCCTTCTTGGTTCACTGTGTATAGGAAGATTTCCTCAGCTGTGTAAGTGACTCATCTGTTAAAGCCAAATAACCCCCAAAGCTGCAGGTTAGAATAGGCAGGAAGTCACTAGAAAATGAGGTATTCTGGAAAGAATTCTACATATAATTATATATATGATATATATATAGAGAGAGAGTTGGGTTTTGTTTGTTTTGAGACAGGGTCTCACTCTATCACTGAAGCTGGACTGCAATGGCACAATCTCAGCTTACTGCAGCCCTCCTGGATGCAAGCCATCCTCCCACCTCAGCCTCGAGTAGCTGGGACTATACACGCATGCCACCACACCTGGCCAATTTTTGTATTTTTATAAAGACAGAGTTTCACCATGTTGCCCAGGCTAGTCTTGAACTCCTGAGCTCAGGTGATCTGCCTGCCTCTACCTCCCACAGTGCTGGGATTATAGGAGGCATGAGCCACCGCACACCCAGCCTTGCATTATGTCTTTTTTTTTTTTTCTTTGAGATAGGGTCTCACTCTCACGCAAGCTGGAGTGTAGTGGTGTGATCTCAGCTTGCTACAGCCTCAACCTCCTAGACTCAAGCAATCCTCCAACCTTCCCACCTCGGCCTCATGAGTAGCTGGGACTACAGGCTCATGCCCCCATGCCCAGCTGATTTTTGTATTTTTTGTAGAGACAGGGTTTCACCATATTTCTACATATTTTTTTTTATTCTGCCATAAATACCAGAGACTTCAGGATATAGTCAGAATATATGACCTTTGTTGTTAGAAAAACCCTGCCTGCCTTTAGTTTTCCAGCATGACCTGAATTCTCTGAAGTTTTAGCTGCAGTTTTGGTATAATGGTATTTATTGTTCTATATTAGAGTTCTCCAGGGAAACAGAACCAATAAGAGAGATCGGTAAATATTATAAGTAAAAGATATATAGAAATAAACATGTAGGGAGATATAGATATATAAATATGTGTGTTTATTATAAGGAATTGGCTTATACAATTATGGAGGCTGGCAAATCCAAAATCTGCAGAGCTTGGCTGGGTGCAGTGGCTCATGCCTGTAGTCCCAACACTTTGGGAAGCTGGGGAGAGCGGATCCTTTGAGGTTGGGAGTTCAAGATAAGCCTGGCCAACATGATGAAACCCCATCTCTACTAGAAAATACAAAAATTAGCCAGGCATGGTGGTGGGCACCTGTAGTCCCAGCTACTCGGCAGGCTGAGGCAGGAGAATCACTTGAACTTGGGAGGCGGAGGTTGCAGTGAGTCAAAATCATGCCACTGCACTCCAGCCTGGGTGACAGTGAGACACTGTCTCAAAAAAAAAAAAAAATCTGCAAAGCTGATGTCTAGTGGGCTGGAAGAGTCAATGTTCCAGTTCAAAGCCTGTCAGGAAGGAGAATTCTCTTTTACTGGGGGAAGGTAGTATTTTGTTCTACTGAGGCCTTCAACTGATTGGATGAGGCCCACCTACATTGGGAAGAGCAATCTCCTTTACTCAGTCTGCCAATTTAAATGTTAATCTCATCCAAAACACCCAAAATAATGTCTGGCCAAGTATTTGGGCGCCCTGTGGTCCAGTCAAGTTGACACATAAAATTAACCATCATATCATAATGGGTACTGTTTTGATTCCTTTTTTTTGTAGTCTAATTTAATTTGCAATCAAGTTAAAGTTCATCTGATTAAGAACTATATGTTAGTGGGAATAAAGAAAGTAGATAGAGGAAAGAGATATTTTATGATTTATTTTATATAGAATTCTTCCCTCAGATCTGTGAGTTGTATATGCCTCTTACACTATCCTTGAAATAAGAAAGTAAGCAATTCTTCCCATTCTGTGTTTCAGGGAACAAATGTCTTGAAATTTGACTGAAAGGCAGCTGGTTGAATTTGTAATACAGCCAAGGCATAACTGCAAGTCTTCTCATTCTCTGTCTCCATTCTGTCATTTAGGTTTCTGGGAAACATTTGGCCTGAAAAACCTATTTTAGAAAATAAGCCCAGACATTTAGAGAAACAGAACTGAGTGAGCCCTTTGGGGTTTGAAACTCTTGGTTTGTGTTAGATATCTTTTGAGAACATGTTCATGTGTGAAATAGAGACATGCATGTAATTAAATTTGGGGCCAAATTAGGTGCAGTTAGAATAGCATGCAGTGCAGACATATCCCAAGCTGTTTAATTGACACGTTCCACTTACTAAGATATGTCACCTCGGTGACTGTCATTTAATTTTGAATATCAGCTTTTTGTTTGCAAGTGCAGAGATTTTGACAGCCATTCCAGCTTCAACTGTTGCGGCCAGTAGCTAATGTTAATCGGAGTGTTTGGTATAAACCAAGTACTCACCTAAGTACTTCACATGGATTATTTTTATTTTCACAATGACCCTATGAAATAAATATGTGAGGAAACTGAGGAACAAACAATTTAGACTTTGCTCAAAGATTAAACAGCCAGCAAGTGGCAAACTGTGATTTTTTTTTTAACCTTAAGTGGTGTTGCTCCAGAAACTGGGCCCTTTACTATACTACACTGCCTCCTTGAAGTTTTTCCGTTTAAAAAGTTTTCAATATGGTGGAAACAGTAATGTATTAAAGGGTATACAAATTTTCCAATACTTTTATAATGAGAGATAAAAAACCTACTCGTTAAAGAAAATGGGCCGTGCACAGTGACTCACGCCTGTAATCCCAGCACTTTGGGAGGCCGAGGTGGGCGGATTACCTGAGGTCGGGAGTTCGAGACCATCCCAACCAACATGGAGAAACCCCATCTCTACTAAAAATACAAAATTAGCCAGGCATGGTGGCACAGGCCTGTAATCCCAGCTACTCAGGAGGCTGAGGCAGGAGAATTGCTTGAACCTGGGAGGCGGAGGTTGCAATGAGCCAGATTGCGCGCCATTGCACACCAGCCAGGGCAACAAGAGTGAAGCTCCGTCTCAAAAAAAAAAAAGAAAATCCAAACCTCCTAGGAGTCCAGCAACCCAAACAAAACCTCTATTTACATTTCAATAAATTTGCCTTTAATCAACTTTTATGCAAATATTTTTTCACATAATTGTATTCATATTTAAACAAAACTTTTTTTTTTTTTTTGGTAGAGACAGGGGCTTGCTATATTGCCCATGCTGGTCTCAAACCCCTAGCATCAAACAATCCTCTCACTTCAGCATCCCCAAATGTTGGGACTACAGACATGAGCCACTGCACCTAGCCTAAACAGTATTTTTTATTACACACCTTTTATGTGTCCATGATTACAGGAGGAGTTATAGGGGATATAAAGGCCTATGCCACTGAAGTCCAAAGAAGAAGGAGGTCAAGAAAGAGTTTTTGAAGTAGCATTTAAGATGGATAAAAATCAAGAGGTGAGATAGAATTTCAGGTTGGGGCAAAAGAAGTTTAGAATTCTTACTCAGGTTTGGGAAGTAGCCAGTAGAACCCAGGGTTTATGTTTAGAGCAGTGGGAAATAAGCTTAGATTATTGGCAGATTGTTTAGGTCATTAATTTAAGCAATAGTGGTGTACCTACCACGTGCCAGGTACTTCATTAGGTATGTAGGATGCAGGGCTGGGGAAAAGAACATTCCTGTATAGGAAGGGCAGTCCAGAAAGCAGGTGGACATGTAAAAAGAATTGTGTCTCAGTGCAGAGAGCACCAAGTCTTTATTTCTTGCAGTGATGGAGGGCGAGGATGAGGTCAAGGAAAGTCTTGTAAAGGAGAGGGTGTTCAAGCTGGGTAAGAGCTTGCCAAATGGAAGATTACAGGAAATTTGGAGAATAGTGGATATTCATAATAGCTGGAGCTGGCAGGAGGACTGTAGCGTTCTCTTTGTTTAGGCTAGTATAACAAAATGCCTTAGATTTGGGTAATCTATAAACAACGGAAATGTATTGCTCACAATTCTGGAGGTTGGATATCCAAGATCAAGGTGTCAGCAAATTTGGTGTCTGGTGAGGGCCCTCCTCTTCATAAGTGGCACCTTCTTGCTGCTTCCTCACATGGCAGAAGGGGCAAAACAAGTTCCCCGTGCCCTCTTTCATAAGGGCAGTAATCCCAGTCAGGAGACTGCCACCTTCATGACCTAGTCACCTCCCAAAGGCCCCATCTCCTACTACCAACACATTGGGAAATAGTTTTTTGTTTTTGTTTTTTTTGAGACGGAGTTTCACTCTTATTGCCCAGGCTGGAGTGTAGTGGTGCAGTCTCTGCTCACTGCAACCTCCGTCTCCCAGGTTCAAGTGATTCTCCTGCCTCAGCCTCCTGAGTAGCTGGGATTACAGGTACGCACCACCATGCCTGGCTAATTTTTGTATTTTTAGGAGAGACAGGGTTTCACTATGTTGGCTAGGCTGGTCTCGAACGCTTGACCTCAAGTGATCCACCCGCCTTGGCCTCCCAAAGTGTGGGGATTACATGCGTGAGCCACCATGCTTGGCTGGGAAATAGATTTCAACATATGAATTTTTAGGCTGGGCATAATGACTCATACTTCTAATCCCAGCACCCTGGGTGGCCGAGGTGGGAGGATTGCCTGAAGCTGGGAGTTTGAGACCAGCCTGGGCAACAAAGTGAGACCCTATCTCTACAAAAAATACAAAAACAGGGCCAGGTGTGGTGGCTCACGCCTGTAATCCCAGCACTTTGGGAGGCCAAGACAGAGGATGGCTTGAGCCTAGGAGTTTGAGGCTGCAGTGTGCTATGATTGCACCACTACACTCCAGCATGGGCAACAGAGCAAGACCCTGCCTCAAAAAAAACAGAAAGGAATTTTGGAAGGACACAAAACATACAGATCATAGCAAAGGTAGAGGTGAGAAAATGAGATTGGAGTTTGGGTCAAATTAACGGGAGTCTGTATGCCATGCTGAAGTGTTTAGGCTCCATTTTTTAATTTTTTTTTTAAGAGTCAGGGACTTGCTCCGTTACCCAGGCTAGGGTGTAGTAATGTGGTCATAGCTCAGTGCAGCCTCGAACTCCTGGCTTTAGGTGATCCTCTAACCTTGGCCTCCCAAAGTACTGGGATTACAAGTGTGAGCCACCACATCTGGCCTGGATTTCACCCTGTAGTAGAGAACTATTGAAAGTGCATTTTTAATCTTTTTTTTCTTATTGAAAAACATAAACATTACTTCTTTTTTAAGTGGCTTAAAACAACACAAATTAATTATCTTACAGCTCTAGAGGTCAGAAGTCCAAAATGGGTCTCTCTCGGGTAAAATTCGTGTTGGCAGGACTGCATTCCTCTCTAGCAGCTATTTTAGGGAAGAATCATTTTTCTTGCTTTTTCTGGCTTCTAGAGGCTGCCCACATTCCTTGGCTCATGGTTCCCTTTCTTCTTCTTCAAAAGCCAGCTATAGCTGATGAAACCTTTCCCATGTCTCATCACTCTGACCTTTTCTGCCTCCCACTTCCACTTGTTTGTTTGTTTGTTTTATTTTGCTTTTGAGACAGGGTCTTAGTCTGTTGCTCAGGATGGAATGCAGTGGCACAACCACAGCTCACTGCAGCCTGGACTTCCCAAGCTGAAGCAATCCTCCCACCTCAGTGTCCTTAGTAGCTAGGATCACAGGCCCACACCAACACACATGGCTAATCTTTTTTTTTCCTAATTTTTTGTAGAGATAGGCACTTAGGGGGACCAAGGCAGAGGATGCTATGTTGCCCAGGCAGGTCTCAAACTCCTGGGCCCAAACTATCCTCCTGTCTCAGCCTCCCAAAATGCTGGGATTACAGGCATGAGCCATCATGAGGTCAAGAGGTCAAGACCATCCTGGCCAACATGGTGAAACCCCATCTCTACTAAAAAAACAAAAATTAGCTGGGTGTGGTGGCGCAAGCCTGTAGTCCCAGCTACTCGGGAGGCTGAAGCAGGAGAATTACTTGAACCCAAAAGGCAGAGGTTGCAGTGAGCCAAGATCGTGCCACTGCACTCCAGCATGGGCAACAAAGCAAGACTCTATCTCCGAACAAACAAATAAGAGAATTTTCCTGTAATTTTATCACTGAAAGATAACTTGATTAAGAGTTTGAGTATCCTTTCAGGTTTTTCTCTACACATACCGTACTAGCTACGAACCATTCCTCTTAAAAAAAAATACAAATAAAAAAAATAAACGGGCTCATACTTGGCTTTCTGTAGTTTGCTTTTTTCTTTTTAATGTATCTTGGCTATGTTCCCATGTAAGAACATACAGTTCTAGCTCATTCCTTTTCATTGTTGCATAGGACTATATGGATATATTAATAATTTATGTTGCCAAGTTATCTATTTTTTTTTTTTTTGAGACGGAGCCTCGCTCTGTCGCTCAGGTTGGAGTGCAGTGGCATGATCTCAGCTCAGTGCAACTTCTGCCTCCCAGGTTCAAGCAATTCTGCCCCAGCCTCTGCAGTAGCTGGGATTACAGGCACCTGCCACCAGGAGCCCGGCTAATTTTTTGTATTCTTAGTAGAGACAAGGTTTCGCTATGTTGGCTAGGCCGATCTTGAACTCCTGAACTCAGGTGATCCACCCGCCTCAGCCTCCTAAAGTGCTGGGATTACAGGCGTGAGCCACTGTGCCCGGCCTTTGCCAATTATCTATTGATGGATATTTTAGGTATTCCTTTTTCCTCTATTACAAACGGTGCTACAAACTAACATATTTACATATTTATAAATTTATGTGAAACTTCTTTAGGAACTCCTAGAAATGGGTCAGAGTATATGCACTTTGGTATAAACTCCCACCAGTAGGGTCTGAGAGGCCATTTTCCCCCATATCCTTAACAAGACTGTTTTCAACCTTTACCAATCTAAGAAATGAAACATTTTTTAAATTTTCTTAAAATAATTTACCTTTTCTAATCCTCCAGTGTGCATGCTAGAAAATTTTTTAAATTTGTTTTTTGTTACAAGTGATCATATTTTTAAATGTATTAGTCATTTTTATTGTATGAATCACCTATTTGTGTCCTATGTCTGTTTTCATTTTGTCTTTTTCTTGTGACTTTTAAAAAGCTCTTTTTATGTTATCAACATTAACCTTTTGTCACACATATTGCAAATATTTTCCCCAGTTCGTGGAGGGATTTTATTTATTTTTTATTGAGACGGAGTCTCACTCTGTCTCCCAGGCTGGAGTGCAGTGGCGCCATCTCAGCTCACTGCAACCTCCACCTCCAGGGTTCAAGCGATTTGATTCTCATGCCTCAGCCTCCTCAGTAGCTGGGATTACAGGCGCATACCACCATGCCCAGCTAATTTTTTTTTTTTTTTGTATTTTTAGTAGAGATGGGGTTTCACCATGTTGGTCTGGCTGGCCTCGAACTCCTGACCTCAAGTGATCCACTTGCCTCAGCCTCCCAAAGTGCTGGGATAACAGGCGTGAGCCATTGTGCCTGGCCTGTGGAGATATTTTAAGTAGAGTAATATTAGATTTGGGCTTGAGAAATCTGTCTGGTGGTAGCTTAAATGCTAGTACAGTTTAGCCTTTATTGTGGAAGCTGTATGGACTTATTGAAAATTTGAGTATGAGAATGATATGAGTACTGTGGTTTAGGAAGGTAGTATTGCCTGTTGTATCTACTACAGTTTACAGAAAAAGGAAAGAAGAAAGACTTATAGTAGTTTAAGCATGAATGGTGACAATGTAAATGGCAAGTGAAAAATGAATTTGACAAATGCAATGAAGAAGGAATCAAGAGGTTTCCACTTTGAAGACTAACAGTGAGGCATAAGACAGAGTCAGTAGTACCAAGATTTGAACACAGATAGCTAAGAGGAAGGTGATAACGCATAGCAAAGAAAACAATCTACAAAATGAAAAGGCAGCCTACAGAATGGGAGAAAATATTTGCAAACCATGTTTTCAGTAAGTCATTAATATCCAAAATATATAAGGAACTCATACAACTCAACAGCAAAAAAAAAAAAAACCCAAATAACCCAAATAAAAAATGGACAAAGTACCTGAATAGACATTTTTCCAAAGAAGACATACAAACACCCAACAAACACCCAGCAGGTATATGAAAAGGTGCTCAACAGGTGTATCAAAAGGTGCTCAACATCACAGTCATCAAGGAAATGCAAATCAAAACCACAATAAGCCGGGCGCTGTGGCTCACGCCTGTAATCCCAGCACTTCGGGAAGCCAAGGTGGGTGGATCACCTGAGGTCAGGAATTTCAGACCAGCCTGGCCAACGTAATGAAATCCCATCTCTACTAAAAATACAAAAATTAGCCAGATATGGTGGTGCCTGTAATCTCAGCTACTTGGGAGGCTGAGGCAGGAGACTCGCTCAAACCAGTGAGCCGAGATCACAACATTGCACTCCAGCCTGAGGGACAAGAGCGAAACTCCATCTCAAAAAGCAAAAACAAAAACAAAAACAAAAACACAATGAGATACCACCTCACGCCTGGTAGGATGGCTATTCTCAAAAAGTCAAATGATAACAAGCGTTGGTGAGGAGGTGGAAAAAAGGGAACCCTTATACATCATTAGTGGGAATATAAATTGGTACAGCCATTGTGGAGAACAGTATAGAGGTTCCTCAAAAAATTTAAAAATAGAACTACCATATGATCCAGCAGCCCCACTTCTGGATATATATCCAAAGAAAATGAAATTGGTATCTCAAAGAGGTATCTGCACGCCCACGTTCATCACAGCATTATTTGCAATAGCCACGATATGGAATCAGATTGTCAGTGGATGAATGGATAAAGAAAATGTGATATGTGTGTTTATATACCTACATACACACAACAGAATATTATTCAGCCTTCTTGAAATTCTGCTATTTGCAACAACATGGATGAACCTGGAAGACATTATACTAAGTGAAATAAGCCAGGCATAGAAAGACAAATACTGCATGATCTTGTTTATCCGGTGTGTGGAATCTCCGAAAAGTAGATCTCATAGGAAAAGAGAGTAGAGAATGGCTACCAGGGGTCAGAGGGTGGAAAAAATGGGGAGATGATGGTCAAAGGGCACAAACTTGCAGTTGTAAGATGAACAAGTTTTGGAGACCTAATGTACAGCATGGTGACTATAGTTAATATTTTATATACTTGAAATTTGCTTGGAGAGTAGATCTTAAGTATTCTCACTACACCAAAAAAAGATAACTGAGGCTATGGACATGTTAATTGGCTTGATTGGGTAATCATTTCATAATGTATCAAAACATCACAATGTACAACTTAAATATATACAATTTTTATTTGTCAATTATACCTCAATAAAACTGACAGGGGAAAATGATACAGAGGACAGGAATGGAGTCAGGAAAATAATGTGGGTGGGAAAGATGATTTTTTTTGACATAAATAAATTGAGCTTGTGGACATCCAAGTGGAAATACCTGTTAGGCAGTTAGGGATACCGAGCTGGAACCCATAAAGAGATAGAAAGGCTGGCACTAGTTGGTGAAATCATGCCTATATGGTCATGGTTGGAGCAGCTTAATTCTCCTAGGAATAGTTAGGAGGTAGAGAATGTCATTGTCTCTCCATATGAAACAAAGTGCATCGCAGTGCTGCAAGCTGATGGTCATCACTCCTCATTACTGCACCTTCTCTTCATCTCATCTGGAAGCTGTGAGCAGTTTTGTTTTGTTTTGTTTTGTTTTGTTTGAGATGGAGTCTTGCTCTGACACCCAGGCTACAGTGTAGTAGCACCATCTCGGCTCACTGCAACCTCCACCTCCTGGGTTCAAGTCATTCTCCTGCCTCAGCCTCCCTGGTAGCTGGGATTACAGGTGTGCACCACCACACCCAGCTAATTTTTGTATTTTTAGTAGAGACGGGATTTCACACCATGTTAGACAGGCTGGTCTTGAACTCCTGACCTCGTGATCCACCCACCTTGGTCTCCCAAAGTGCTGGGATTTACAGGCATGGGCCACCGCGCCCTGCCGAGCAGTTTTTTAACTGTTACCAGTATTCAGGGATGGTTGTATTCTGTTGGAGGAATAAGTCAGCTATTGGAATTTGGGGTTTTCCTTTAGTGAAGAGAATGTGATCCCATTCTACCGCTCATAGTGCTTCACAGTCTACAAACTGCTTTCGCAAGTGATCCCACTTTTTTTTTCTTGTTATTATGCTAACCTTGTGAAGTAGGTAAGGACCAGTGTAATTATCCCCATTTCACAGATGAAGGAGCTGAGGCACAGGGAGTTTGAAATTTGCTAAAGGACATAGGTAGTAAATTACAGAGCTCAGAGACAGATAATCTTGATTACAAGTTCATTGCTCTTTTTGTTCTACCTTGGGGCCTCCCTTTTCAGCAGTGTTCACCTCACAATATTTGTCAGTGGTTTACATAGATAAAGCTGTCTCTCCCTCAGTGTTACAGTGATAAGTTTTCTATGGATTTTGTGTCCAGCAAAACAGTAAGTTAGTCTTGTATTTTTCTTCAATTTAAACTGGACATTGAGTTGTACATCTTTATTGGTTTAGTAGTACAAAATCACCTAAGCTTAGCTCTTAATATTCAAAGTAGAGAGGAAGATAGGAATCTGGAGCAAAGAAATACACACTTGAGAAAAAGAAGACAAGGGAAATTTCCTCTAATCATGGATCTCCAAGCAGGCTACTCAGCCTCTGGGGCTGTAGAGAGACTGACCCAATACACACAGTTCTTCTATCCCATCCTGTCTTCTAGAGTGGTAGTACAGAGAGAGCCAGCAGGTTGGAGGTAGAAGATTTAAAAATAAGAAATTAAAAAAAAAAGAGTTGGAGGTTTCTTTAACTTCCTGGCAGCATCTCCAAAGAGTGGTATCCTCCTGTGGTCCTGCGCTCAGTAGAAGCAGTCTTTGTCTTTAGACCTGGTTGGTTGACTTGCATGAGTTCACAGAACTGGAAGTGCCCAGCACACAATGCTGAAAATTTTTTATGAAGCTCTCAGCTGCTATAGTGTAGCCCTTGATGGAAATGAGTTTTTGTTGGGTATATGGAAAACCCATCAGTCTTACCATCCCAGCACTGCCAGTTCTTATTGTCTAACATATGTGAAGGAGAAGGAAAATGGTACTTCTCAAAACATAACTAAAATCACAGGGGAAAATTAAGCACTGTGTTTAAAAGGCCATGAGATTTCATTTCCAGGGAAGAGGAATAATTCCGCCTTTTCTGTCTCCTGAGGCTTTTCTGTTTTCATAGTTTCTCCTAGTTTTATTACACATACTGTCCCTTCAGGGTTATCACATAGTGCTTCTAAAACCTGACCTATCCTATGATCAGTGTCCTTCCTCAGTTTCCAGCAAACTGGTTGTGGTTAAGACAGGTACACAGGGCAGATCACTGGGGTACAGGTTAGAGGGAACTGACCTTGGAGACTGCATTCCACGTTCTTTTGTCACTACTGGCCATAGTTCTGTACTTGTCCACTAAAAAGTAAACTCGAAGTTCAAGTCTTAAGTTATTTCTTCCCTGAGAGACGATGTTGATTGAAATACTAAGTGAATAAATGAGCAAATGGAAGGAAGATGTTAGCCGAAGCTGCAGTGAAGAGAAAGGTAGGATATGAGCCTGAACTTGGAAGGGGGAGAGTCTTCACTCAGTGGCCATTTGTATACTGACCTTGCACTACACTGTCAGGCCAACACCCTGAAGACCTATTCTGAACTCTCCACCTGCCTGCAAATGTTGACTATGGTCATTTCTGTTCACTACCTAATAAATGAGTAACAAGAATTCCTCTGCCCCATCTCACAATACCAAATAATGGTGTTTACTAAAATAATAAAAATTTGGCCTAATAAAAGAGCCTCCAACAAAGCCACTTGGTGATCACTCTGCCGCCCAGGTTTCTGCCCTGGCATTCTGACAATAGCGGGGATGATAATACACTTCGTCAAAACATATATGGAGCCGGGCGCGTGGCTCATGCCTATAATCCCAGCACTTTGGGAGGCAGAGGTGGGTGGATCACTTGAGGTCAGGAGTTCGAGACCAGCCTGGCAAACATAGTGAAACCCTGTCTCTACTAAAAATACAAAAAGCCAGGTGTGATGGCGCATGCCTGTAATCCCAGCTACTCTTGAGGCTAAGGCAGGAGAATTGCTTGAACCTGGGAGGTAGTGGTAGAGGCTGCAGTGAGCCAAGATCGTGCCACTGAAAACTGGGTGACAGAGATAGACTCTGTCTAAAAAAAAAAAAAAGCCAGGCGTGGTGGCTCATGCTTGTAATCCCAGCACTTTGGGAGGCTGAGGCGGGTGGATCACCTGAGGTCAGGAGTTTGAGACCAGCCTGGCCAACGTAACAAAACCCCATCTCTACTAAAAATACAAAAATTAGCCAGGCATGGTGGCAGGCACCTGTAGTCTCAGCTACTTGGGAGGCTGAGGCAGGAGAATGGCATGAACCCAGGAGGCAGAGCTTGCAGTGAGCCGAGATCACGCCACTGCACTCCAGCCTGGGCAACAGAGCGAGACTCCGTCTCAAAAAAACAAAACAAAACAAACAGAAAAAAAACAAAAACAAAAATAACTGTATATGGACACTCATTAGGATGGCTATTACAAAAAAAAATGTTGGCAAGGACATGGAGAAATTGGAACACTATTGCTGGTAGGAGTGTAAAATGATACAGCCGATGGAGAATCTATATGGCAATTCTTCAAAAAATTAAACAGAATCGCCATATGATCTAGCAATTCCCTTTCTGGGTATATATCCAGAAAGGAAAGCAGGTAACTCAAACATACTTGTACTCCCACTTGCCCAGCAACATCATTCACAATAGCCATAAGGTGGAAGCAACCCAAGTGTCCACTGATGAATGAGTGGATAAACAAAATGTGGTATATACATACAATAGAATATTATTTGGCCCTTAAGAGAAAGGAAATTTTGACACTTACTACAACATGGATAAACCTGGATGCCATTATGCTAAGTGAAATAAGCCAATCACAAAAGGACAAATACTGTGTGCTTACACCAACATGAGATTCCTAGAGCAGTCAGGTTCATACAGACAAAGTAAAATGGTGGTTGCCAGCGGCTGTGGGGAAGGGGGAAAGTGGGGAGTTAGTGTTTAATGGGTACAGAGTTTCAGTTTGGGAAAATGAGAAAGTTCTGGTGTTGAATCGTGGTGATGGTTGCATAACAATGTGAATGTACTTAATGCCACTTAACTGTACACTTACAGACAGTTAAAATGGTACATTTATGTTATGTATTTTTTTTTTTTACCACAATTTAAAAAAATTGCAGGGGATGGGTGCAGTGGCTCACTCCTGTAATGCCAGCACTTTGGGAGGCCAAGGCAGGCAGCTCACTTGAGCTCAAGAGTGCAAGACCAGCCTGGCCAACATGGTGAAACCCTGTCTCCACAAAAAAATAACAAAAATTAGCTGGGCGTGGTGGCACACGCCTGTAATCCCAGCTACTTGGGAGGCTGAGGCAGGAGAATCACTTGAACCCGGGTGGTGGAAGTTTCAGTGCGCAGAGATCGTGCCACTGCAATCTAGCCTGGGGAGCATAGTGAGTGAGACTCCGTCTCGAAAAAATAAAAATTAAAAATTAAAATAAGGGGGACAGAGGGTGGAATGACATGGAAGAGACAAAAGATATTAATTTGTTTAATGCTTCACTGGTGGACTGTGCTATTCTCTTCTTTTTGGGAAGCCAGATTTTACAAAGGGAGACTTTGAGGGGCAGATGTGGTGTGTTTTTTGTTGTCGTTGTTTGGAAAGTGTATCTTCAATTGGTTATTAACTGACTGCTCATTGGAGACTTCTGCCAGATGCGCCCAGATCATTAGTCCGTTTGAATCATCACGTCTTCCAGGCCCCACCCGACTATCTGATAGGCTCCACCTTCACCATGGGGTCCTGCTAGTCAAGATGCTCTGAGAGCACACAGCCACCAAACAAAAATGATTGCTTCGACTGTGGCAGGTATTGACGTCTATTTCCGATGGCAGACTCAGCCTTAGCCATTCACATAGGAATCCTGAGTTCTGCCTTTGAGAGTGTTAGGCATCCAACAGATGCTCACGGATTTAAGTGAAATGATGTGTGTTACTTTCAGTTATATGACTTCGAAGAGTCTTTGTTTTGTTTTATAAAGTAAAGGGTAAATCAATAGAATTGATAGGGTCTTGAGCCAACTCCACCCATCTCTACCCAGGGATGGAATCATCTTTTAAAACTTGGATTTAACACTTACATAGCACTTACTGTGAGCCAGAGACTATCCTAAAGGCTTTTGATAGATATATCAACTCATTTAATACTAATAAGCCTATGCACTTAGGTACCCTTGTTTCCCATTTTACAGATGAGAAAACTGAGGCACAGAGAAGGAAAGTTATACCACTATTAAGTAGTGGACCTGGGATTCCACCTGAAATACCTTGTGGCCCCTGAGCTCATGCTTTTAGTTATTGTACACCTGACTCTTTTCTTAAAATAGTAATGTACCAGACTGGGACTTTAATGACCCTGAAGTGGATCTCAAGGTCCAGAATGGAGAATGGAAATTGGGGGTGAAGATATTCCTTGATTATGATCCTGCCTCTCTACACCAGCAGCCTGATTAGGTACCTGAGAGCTAATGCCGAAGCCAGGGTAAGGGGCTTGTAGGTTTAAGGTCAAATTTTTTGAACCTAAGGAATTTCCCTCCAATTCTGTAGCAGCCCCTCAGTGACGAATCTGCTGCCTATCCCACGGGTTTTGCTATTAGAGGATTTTCTAGGTTATCAAGGCAGACGAGATGAAACACCATTAAACTAACACTGAGCAACGCTGAACCCTATATAAATCTTTTTTTCTAGTCTTTCTAAGATAAGACCCCAGACGAATCTGCAACTCTGGACTGGAAATCAGGGGGCGGGCTAAGCAGCGACCATTTTTGTTTTGCGGCCGTGCGCTCTCAGAGCATCTTGACTAACAGGACCCCACGGTGAAGGTGGAGCCTATCAGAGAGCAGGGCGGGGCCTGGAAGACGTGATGATTCAAACGGACTAATGATCTGGGCGCATCTGGCAGAAGTCTCCAATGAGCAGGCGTGTTGGGGAGGAGCGCACAAACCCTAGTGGGTTTGGTTGCACGGCGGCTTTGGCGCATTTTCGGCTGGTTTGATTCATCCATTTTGAAGAGACGGGGGAGCGGGGGGCTCGTCTGTTCCAGGAGCCCTGAACCAAAGAGCAGCGGAGTTTGAGAAGCCAGCAGCTCGGGGTTCGGCAGCAGCGGTCCCATCGGCTGAAGTTCGGGGGGGGTGGGGCGCCGAGCGCGCGGGGTGGGGGGGGTCCTGGTCTTTGGCTTCTCGACTCGGTCCTGTTTCGACAGCGAACATGTCGCGGCCTGTCAGGTCAGTGCGGAGTCTGAGGCCTGGAGCGGGTTGGAGGGGGCTGGGGGCGAGTGGTGAAAAGAGTGGGGGACAGAAGGCTAGAGTCCGCCATCCCCGGTGCCACGCGCGGCCTCCTCCCTTTCGGGGCCCTCGCGCACCCTTGAGCGTGGGGGGCCCTGCTGGCGCGCGGGGGTGGTGGCTGCGCGCCCGTGCGCGCGCCCCTCCCCGCCCCGCGCCGCTGCAGGGCTCCGGTCTGCTCAGCTGCCTCCCCCACCCACCGCACTGGAGCGGGCGGGGTGTCCCTGAACCGCCAGCGGCCGGAGGGGGAGGGGTGTGAAGTCAGCGCCCCCAAGAGGCCCCACCTCCTCGGGACCGTCCCCTTGGAGCCAGTGCGGGGAGGCGGGCGGACTGGAGCTCCACTCCCCACCTTCAGCGAGGAGGGGCGGAGGCACCCGTATTGCCCCTTCCCCCTGCGACTGGCGCGAGGGTGGGGGCCCTGAGCCCTCTCTCTAGCGGACGGGGGTGTTCCTAGCAAAGGGGGGAGGGGCAGCACTGCCAACCGGCCCCGCCTCTGTCCTTCGGGGTCGCTGCAGGTCCCGCCTCCCGGATCGGGCCGAGCGTGGGCGGGACCCGTTTTTTTCCCCCCGGGCAAAAGTGAGAGTTCGGGACTGGATCCTGGAAAATAATGGGCTGCTTCCTCTCTCCCCACCTCAGAGTTTTGAGAGAGTTAACCCCAAAGTTCGCTTTTTCTCTCCGACTAGAAATGTCCTTCCTCGGGGAAACGTCCGTACTCAGGGAGGTGCGGGTTAACAGCACGGCCCAAATCCCGTGTGGTTCTCGTTCCACTCTCACCCGCGTACGCGTCTCGGGATATTTTTGTAACCCTCTTGTCCCCGAGTGACTTTAGTAATAAAAGGGCTAGGTTCGGGGAACCATCAGACTTCATTCTCGGAATTTCAACAAGTTTGCTATTCCCCCAGCTGTCGGTGGAATCGTCCTATGCCATCTTCAAGGCTATTGTATGGAATGTGCCATTTATGGAGGGGTGTGGTTTAGTCTAATCTGTTGAGGCCTTAAAAAGGAGAGCTGTTGCAAATAAATATTTTTAATGTAAGGAATTGGCTTCTTTGCATAGTGTGTTTTCTAAATAAATAGATAAAGGCTTAGTTTTTAAGTGTTTTAACAGTTGTTGCTTCCCCTTCATTCCAACTTGTGTGGGAAACGGAAGTATCTTTAATTAGAGTTCTAAAGAGGTTTGGGACCCTGGCAAGGGTTTTGTTCTACACCGTTCTGTCTCCAGACTAGATCATCTTCCAACTGGTGGTGGTATGGGACTGCGTACTCCTACACACGGGGTGGGAATGAGGAGAAAGAGCTGCTGTTAGCTGTTTCAATCAGCATCTGTGGTAGCTCACGATCTCTACTCTGAAAGTTATGCTGGCCTTTTGGCAAGGAGTCTGGATAGCTCTTTCAGAGTATAGTATGCATAATTTTTTGGCATAAAACTTGACCGATGTATCTCTCATCAACTCACGTAGAATGTTTTCTTTAGGGTTAGGTAAAATAGACAATAAAATAAAGGTTTATTTTACCTGGATTGGATCTTTTGTCTTCTGGAAGTAATTACTGTGTGGTCAAATTAGGTTATTTTTCCTCTACCTTTTAAACTTTAGTTCACTAAGTTTTGATGACTTTATTTTATTGTGGTGACATTCTTATCTCATCTGCCTGAATTTGTTTTCCCAGATTTAGGTATTGGAACATGAACAGAACATTTTTACTGGAAAACTTGGATTTTTTATGTTACCATGTGGGGATATATATATTAAGCACATTCTATCAGTTTTTTGGAGGCATTGGGACTTCTGCACAACTTTTTTATTACTCAGTATGTTGTTTAAACTAATTTTGACCTTGTTTATTGCCCCTAATTGAAGAGTGAAGTTAATATGTTGTGGGCTTTTTTTTTTTCTTTTTTGCCATTTTCAAATTATTAATTTCAGAGCAAGTTGGTTAACCGAGTATATTTTAGTCATAAATTCTCTTTGTAATTATTTTTTAAAAGAAGTCTTTATTCATGACCAATAATAAAGCAGAAATAATTAAACTTGAGTTTGGTGGTTTGTTAAATTTCGCAATAAAAAAGTCCTGACTTAGGGAAATGCTGTTGTTTCAAAGTATAATTGAAGAATCTGTATTACCTTAGTGCATTTAACATCAACAAAAAAAAGTGATAGACATTGACCTGATTTCAGAATCATCAGCCTTGTTTTAAAAACAAGAAAGCACAAGTTGGAAAATATTGTCACTATGTCGTCTTTTGGGGGTATTTCTGCCCTTAGGCCTGTGTATAATTTTGCAGTTTTTCTGGTTCTCATTTTACCATAAATATCCATTTTTATTTTAATATGAACCTAAACATTTTAAGAGCATTTGGAAATGTAGCATCAATTTCCAGATGAAGGGTGGTATGGTGGGCCTATTGGCTACTGCATGGTGTTGCATAGACCTGTGTCTAGCACGTTATGTTTAACTTTGTTCGTACAAGATTGCTGTCTTTACCTTTTGCAGCGGCTGACTGTTAAATGAGAGCTCAAATATTTTAGGCCTTGGATTCAAATTAATAGCTTAAAATTAGCCTTGGAGCTGGGAAGAGGTTTAGGCAAACTCACTTTATTAAACCTAGTTTAATGGGGACCTGGATAAGTGAGGTGCCTTGCATCACGAACTAGCAGGTGCAAATGTTGGGCTGAGAAGCTAGATTTCCCAATTCCCAATTCTGGTCCCCACCCGCATGATCGCTGTACCTTCTGCTCGATCAATATTAATGTTATTAGTGCTGATTAAAGAACATAGTATGTAACATGTTTAACTTTTTTAAGTGCTTTCATGAGTCAACTTTGTGAGGAAGGAAGGAAAATGCCGTTACTTGTAAGAGGTGAGAAAGAAAGCTCGGATTTACTGACTTGCCCAAACTAGAAACCAGATTTCTTGAAATTCAGCTTTGTTACACTCTCCAGAGATCCTCCTCCCTTAGGTTGCTCAAACCAATCTTTTTGCTTCTTGTAACCTAAGTGTGCTTGATACCTTTTAACACTTGAGATTGTAAGGAACCTTACCATTGAAAATTTAGATGTGAAAACATAAGCTCTTACAAGTTGTTATAAAATTTATTTTATTGTTTGTCATGTTTATAAGTAATGTTGAGAACTAACGACTTTCCCAGGATTCCAGTTTGCTTTCTTTTCAAAGAGAATTGTTTGGGCTATGCCTGGATTCTAAAAATTAATATTCTCTCTCCCAAAACAGTTTCAAGAAGTCCTCAGCTAAAGAGAAAAACTAGAAACTTGAAAATTCAAGGTAGTTCAAAATTTGTTACCAAATGTGTACATGAAGACCCAAGTTTAATACGGTTTTAGATGAGACTGGCTCATTCTCGTATTCTCTCTGTGTGTGTGTGAGAGAGAGAGAAGTGAGTTTATTAACCTTGGATCTATACTTTTTTAAATTACATGTCACTGTCCTCTAAAAAGACGTAATTCCTTCAAAGACATGCCATCAAAGACATAATTTACAATGCCTGAATAATGGGGGAGTTATTTATTTATTTGAGATGGGATTTCCCTCTTGTTGCCCAGGCAGGAGTGCAATGGTGCGATCTCGGCTCACTGGAACCTCCACCTCCCAGGTTCAAGTGATTCTCCTGCCTCAGCCTCAGAGTAGCTGGGATTACAGGCGCCCACTACCACACCCAGCTAATTCTTGTATTTTTAGTAGAGATGGGGTTTCACCATGTTGGCCAGGCTGGTCTCAAACTCCTGACCTCAGGCGATCCACCCGCCTCAGCCTCCCAAAGTGCTGGGATTACAGGCGTGAGCTACCGCGCCCGGCCGGAAAGTTACTTTTATAAGAAAAGTATTCACTTTTGCTCAACATACATGTAATTAATTACCTGAAAATTACAGTGTTTAAAATTTTCATTTTAAATGTTTAAAATGTTTTCATTTTCAACAAACAGAGAAAAAGTGCAGTCAGAAACTGTGCTAGAGGTTTTCACTTTGTTTTATCCTTACTACAACCCTGTAACAAATATTTTTCTTTATCACCACATAACATGACAAAACAAGCTTAAAGAATATGTTACAGTTACAGAGCTATAATAGCAGAGCTAAGGTTTGAGCTCAGATCTGAATACAAAACTAGCATTTTTTTCCATGGTACTAATCTTTCTTCCCTAGTATTCAGTGTGAAGATGGTCAAGTTTTTTTTGTTTAATATTTCCTCAATAGTGAATACATTCCATATACATTGATTTTTAGCTCTCTGTGTAAAACATTTTAGGAAAAACAGCCAAAATGTTTAACTTGAGCATTTTTGCTCAACTCAATATTTAAAATAATTTTCAGAGATACTTTTTTTTTTTTTTTTTGGAGACAGGGTCTCACTGTCACCCAGGCAGGAGTGCAGTGGTGTGATCACAGGCTCACTGCATCTTCAACCTTTCAGGCTCAGGTGATCCTCCCACCTCAGCCTTTCAGGTAGCTGGGACTATAGGTGTGGCCCACCACGCCTGGCTAATTTTTTGTAGACAGGGTTTCACCATGTTGCCCAGGCTGAGAGAGATAGTTAAAAGTATTAAATTAAAAAAATTAATAAGCTAGAAAGAACTTAAGTCCAGTTCCTTCAGTTTACTAGTGATGACTTTGAACCCAAGGAGTTAGTGTAGAGATAATAGCAAGGCTGGATTTAGACTGCATAAATCTTAGCCATTCTCCTTTTTACTGTTTGTATATACAGCATTTGATTTTATAGAGAGTGTATTAGAAGTCCACATTCCTAGTTTGAAACCACTGGGGTCATATGTAGTTTAAGATTTTTGAAAAATGTGGAATTCCCAAGGTAACAGGATGCATGTACTGTATAGTAACGTACCATCACTAGTTTAGGGTAGTACTCTTATAAACAATCACATTAATATCTAGTGAGGGCCGGTCGCGGTGGCTCACGCCTGTAATCCCAGCACTTTGGGAGGCCGAGGTGGGCAGATCACCTGAGGTCGGGAGTTCGAGACCAGCCTGACCAACATGGAGAAACCCTGTCTCTACTGAAAATACAAAATTAGCCAGGCATGGTGGCGCATGCCCGTAATCTCAGCTACTTAGGAGGCTGAGGCAGGAGAATCGCTTGAACCCAGGAGGCCGAGGTTGCAGTGAGCCTAGACCGCGCCATCGCACTGGAGCCTGGGCGACGAGCGAAACTCCGTCTCAAAAAAAAAAAAAAAAAAAAAATCTAGTGAACTTAGGAATTTTCACACTGAGATATGAAAGGCCTCACATTTAGGTCATCATGTTTTGCCACCATGTAAGTTATGAAAGTACTTAATTTTCAGAACTTTTTGGATTTCTAAATTGTGGGTTGGTGGATTGAGGACATTTAACAGCATGAGCTGAAAAAAAAATCACTTCCTCACTTAGTAGAATTAGCAATTACTGAGCAACTCTTAGATGCCAAATAATTCCACCAGGTACTTTATACATATTTCAAAATCATGCACAACTCTTCAAGGTATGTGTTATCCTCATTTCATATGCTAGGCCTGAGGCTAGGATAAATAAAGTAACTGCACAGTTCACCTAACTATTGAGAGATGAAGCAGGAATTTGAATCCTACTGTGAACAACCCAAAGCCAGTTGGTGATCTTTCAATGTGACATTGTCACAGGGTACACTTTATCACGGTGTTAGCACATTTTGCTTCTTTGGAGCAAGTTACCGTTCATAATAGAACTTTTGTGGGGAGGCCTAATTTTCTAGGGAGGAAGAGGAGAAAATGTGAAGAGATTAAGGGGAGATACACCTGACAGGAGGAAAAACCAGTGGAGTATTTAGTGTGAGCCTTTGCCGAGAAAATGTTAGATGGCATTGTTTTAAGTTTATACGTTTCAAAATATAAGGGCATTTCCCCTTGACTAGGTGATTCCAAAGCCACCTAAAGGACAAAAAGGGAATGAGGGGCTCATTTTACATAAAAATATGGATGCAAAAATGCTAAACAGACTTAGCTAACTGAAACCAATGAGTACAGTAACTCACTCATCAGTAGGCTCTTGGAAACTTCTAACTTTAAGCAAAATGATATACAGTAAGCAGGTTTTTGAGTAACGTGTTACAAGGTTGATGAGAAAGAACGGTCTCGTGCAACATTTTGCTTAAGGCCCCACTTTCCAAGAGCCTGTCAGTGACGTTAAGTGAGAACTTAACTGTATTAAAAATATATGTGATCAAGTAGGGTTTGTCCCAAGAACAAAACAATCTTTCTGTGAGTCAACATATTAAAAGACTAAAGGAAAAACCATTGCATTTGAAAAAGGTTTAACGCCTATTATAAAACTTAATGCATTAAAATTAGAAGGAAATGATTAACTTGACTGAGGTTACAAATAGGTTAAGTGGTTGAGTTTTTAGTGTTTTAAGTCAATTAGTGATTAATTATTGGGGAGAGATAATCCTGGCACAACAAAAGAAGCCCTGGGTATCAGGAAACGGATTTCAGCCTCTTCTGGGTTTATATAATGGAGATGTTGAGCTCCATTGGAGTAATAGTATCTTGCAGTCACAAAGCATTTTACAGTTTTCAAAGCTTTTTCTCACTGGCTTCTTCCAGCCCAAAAAACACCATTAGTTAAGAAAGAAACCTAATTTTGAATAAAGGTTTTTGCTTTTTGGGGTTTTTTTGTCCTGTTTTTTCCCAAAAATTTAACAGTCACCATACCGTGTAATTCTGGGATACTGCGCCTACGCACTCTACGTGAACGTTGTCCCTCTAGAGTTGGTATGATTTACAGTCTGCATAGCCAAATGGGTTACTTTGCAAACAACTTAAAAAGTATTGAGCATGCTTAAAAGTGTTAAGTTTGCATTTTTAAAACAATTCCTAGCTGTAAAAGGAATGTGACCATATTACTCTAAATTCAGAAGTAGCTTTTTGGATTGTTGAGACTGGAGACTGCACCTAGGAGACTTGCATGTTGTGGACAATAGGAGGAAACATTTTATTTATTTATTTATTTATTTATTTATTTAATTTTTATTTATTTATTTATTTTTTTGAGACGGAGTCTCGCTCTGTCGTCCAGGCTGGAATGTAGTGGTGCGATCTCGGCTCACTGCAAGCTCTGCCTCCTGGGTTCACGCCATTCTCCTGCCTCAGCCTCCCAAGTAGCTAGGACTACAGGTGCCCGTCACCATGCCCGGCTAATTTTTTAGTATTTTTAGTAGAGACGGGGTTTCACCGTGTTGGCCAGGATGGTCTCGATCTCCTGACCTCGTGATCTGCCCGCCCTGGCCTCCCAAAGTGCTGGGATTACAGGCATGAGCCACCGCGTCCGGCCCCAGGAGGAAACCTTTTATTTTTTAGCACAAGACCACTTCAGTCAAACTGGGCACCCCTTTATTTTGTTGGGAAAAAATTATTGCGTCTAGATTCTAGGAAGTGAAACTAATCGTTATACAGTTATATTGCCATGTTTTAAAATAACTACTATTTAAATGGTCTTAATTATAGGTCTTTGAAACCCCTTAGATGAAGAGATCACAGGCTACTTAAGAGTGTTTCAACTAGGTATTGCAGTTTTCAGGTGCTTCTTAGGTGTTACCTATTATTTGAATTGTGTATCTGTTCAGTTCTGTGCTAAGCAAGGCGATCTTCAGGGAGATTTCCTTTCCAGCTACCTTTGGTTGGAGTGTTCTAGGTCACAATAAAATGAGTTAGAAAATGAACTACTCAAGAAACTAAATATTAGCTCCACTGAAAGAGTAAAATTCCATCCTGCTATCTCTTACACTGGGATAACATACAGCTGCTTGTCTTCCAAGGACTTGCTGCAGCCTAGAGATTCTTAACAACCCCTCTTCCTTGAGTGACTACTGCTCTCTTAGAGAGAAACTTGGTTCTATAAAATCAGAGACTATCAGAAACTTTACTGTTTGGAATTCTGTGAGTAAAAATGAACGTCACGCTTTTGTCAGGAAGATCTAAGCCATTTTGACACAGAGAACTAGCTTTGATTTACACCTTCAGAGCTTTGGATAAGGGGTTGTTAAACACAAAAATATGCATCTACCCTAACTTCTTTCCCAGGAAATAGGACCCTAGTTCCACTCTGCAGTCCAGACCTGATATTGATCCCTTTAACACAGTTCTTTGCTTATAGTCTATCAAGATACTGCTTCATTTATCTTAGTTCTACCCTTCTCCAAAATTCTGTAACTTTTTCTGTTACGTAAGATGCTCCACACTTCTCTGATGTGCCTGTCCTTCATTGTATTCAGTCAATAAACCTAAATTTGTCAGGCTACAGGTTTGTCCCTAGCGATTGAGTTACACAGTTTGGAAGATACCACTGAGGTTTCCAAGACCATGGGACTCTACTCAGTAATTGCACATCTGAGACCCCTTCAGTCTCACACATTAGAGGTTTCTCTGTCCCCAGTTGCATAGGTTTTACACTAAACTTCCACTGGGAAAAATCTAACTAGCTGACTTTATCAAATACTTTATTTTATGCTCATTGAAATTTGTGTGTGACTTTTTCTTTCTTTCTTTTTTTTTTTTGAGACAGAGTCTCGCTCTGTCGCCCAGGCTGGAGTAGTGCAGTGGCACGATCTTGGCTCACTGCAAGCTCCGCCTCCCAGGTTCATGCCATTCTCCTGCCTCAGCCTCCCGAGTAGCTGGGACTACAGGCCCCCGCCACCACACCCGGCTAATTTTTTGTATTTTTAGTAGAGACGGGGTTTCACCGTGTTAGTCAGGATGGTCTGGATCTCCTGACCTCAAGTGATCCGCCCGCCTCAGCCTCCCGAGGCAGGATTACAGGCGTGAGCCACCGCGCCCGGCCGTGTGTGACTTTAAAAGAAAACATTTTCCTATATGGTGAAACTGAACATGGTAAGTTGTGAAATAACTTGAGTTATTGTTGTGAAGTAACTTGAGTCTTGGGAATAAGGAGTGCCTTATAAGAGTTAATACTTATTCATGGGGCTACAGCGTTAACAAGTTGGTAATATATTGGATATATATATATATACATAGTAGAAGTTTGTGATCTAGTAAATGTGTCTGGCTCAGTCATTCAGAACACCTTTATCCACCACCGTTTTCTGCAGAAATCAGAAACATCCGATTTGAAAAAATTAGGAGCTCTTTTCTATAATGCTATTGGGGATTTTGGTTTTATTTTTGCTTTCTCGTATCTTGTGGCTTTGTTGTGAATTTTATATTTATTTTATTTATTTTTTTGAGACAGGGTCTCAATCTGTCGCTCAGGCTGGAGTGCAGCGGCCTGATCTCATTGCAACATCAGCCTCCTGGGCTCAAGCGATCCTCCCACCTCAGTCTCCCAAGTAACTGGGACTACAGGCATGCTCCACTACGCCTGGCTAATTTTTTTATTTTTATTTTTTAGAAGAGACGGGATTGCCGTGTGGTTCAGGCTGGTCTTGAACTCCTGGGACTCAAGCAATCCTGCCATCTCCGCTCCCAGAGTGCTGGGATTACAGACGTGAGCTACCACAACCGGAGGGAATTCAATATTTTAAATTGTAAATAGGATGGGCCAGGTGTGGTGGTTTACGCCTATAATCCCAGCACTTTGGGAGGCCCAGGTGGGTGGATTGCTTGAGTCCTGGAGTTTGAGGGCAGCCTGGCCAACATGGTGAAACCCCGTCTCTACTAAACATAAAAAAAAAATTAGCCAGCTATGGTGGTGTACAACTGTAATCCCAGCTACTGGGGAGGCTGAGGCAAGAGAATCGCTGGAACCTGGGAGGCAGAGGTTGCAATGAGCCATCATCATGCCACCGTACTCCAGCCTGGACAACAGAGGGAGACACTCTCTCTCTCAAAAAAACAAACAAACAAAAAAAAACCTAAAGTAAATAGCAGGATGATGTAAAATACAGTCAAAACAATGTATTTTAGGCAAAAGGAATTTGAAGGTCAAGATAAGTGAAGCTACTGTAAGAAATTACCTGGAGTTGGCCACACAGTGGCTCACACCTGTAATCCCAACACTTTGGGAGGCCGAGGAGGGCAGATCGCTTGAGTCAAGGAATTTGAGACCAGCCTGAGCAATAGGGAGACCTCATCTCTACAAAAAATAAAATCAGCCAGACATGGTGTTACACAGCTGTAGTCCTAGCTACTTAAGAGGCTGAGGCAGAAGATTGCTTGAGTTCAGGAGTTTGAGACTAACCTGGGCAATATGCTGAAACCCCGTCTTTACAAAAAAAATTAGCCAGTGCCTGTAGTCTCAGCTACTGGGGTAGGGGCTGAGGTGGGACGATCGCTTGAGCCCAGGAGGTCCACACTGCTGTTAGGTGTCATTGTGCCATGGCACTCCAGCCTGAGCAGCAGAGTGAGACCCTGTCTCAAAAAAAGAAAAAAAATGTGAGTTGTGTTCAGGCATTCTGCCCTCAATATTTTTATATGTTGAGAAAATCTTGCATGTGAGATTTCTTAATCATCTTTGAGGCAGGAAGAGTGGAAAGAGGTAAACCTTCCAAATTTTAAAGGGAAGGCAGCAGTACTTGGTGTGCAGCAATTTTAGTTGCATCAGTTCTTTGGAAGAGTTAGATCTGTGAAGACTTAGGAAAGGAAGGTTTGAGAAGCTGCATCAACAGTGGCATGTGTGGATTATAGGGTTGGAAGGACTTGGGTTGGAAAATTGCTTTTACCACTTAATGGCTTGCAATAAAGTTACTTGGCCTTTTGAGCATAGTTTCCTTAGTTAATTAGCTCCTCTTGTGACATTAGGGTGAGAATTAAATGAGAATTTAGGCAAAGTAACTAGTACATTTCAAATATCTGAAGTAACTGCTGTTACAATTATTACCAAAAGTCACTGTGGATTCACACACACAATGTCATATAGATCAGGAGTCTTCATAATGTTTGCTTTTGGAGGTGTCTTAAACATTTGATTTAAATTTTCTATAGTTATTCATTTGAGACGGGTTCTCCCTCTCTCACCCAGGCCAGAGTGCAGTGTAGTGATCTTGGCTCACACTGCACCCTCCGCCTCCCAGGCTCAAGCTATTCTCCCACCTCAACCCTGGAGTGGCTGGGACTTCACAGGCGCGTGCCGCCACACCCAGCTAATTTATTTATTTATTTTTTTTTTTAATTTTTTTTTTTTTTTTTTTGTAGAGATGGAGTTTCTCCATGATACCTAGGCTGATCTCGAATTTATGGGCTGAAGCAGTCCGCCCACCTCAGCCTCCCACAGTGCTGGGATTACAGGTGTGGGCCACCACACCTGGCTCAAATTTTAGTATATGTGCTGCCAGAGCGAGCACACCTGGCTTAAATTTTAAGTATAATTTTGGGCCAGGCGTAGTGGTTTCCGCCTGGAATCTCAGCAGGGTGGGAGGATTGCATGAGCCCAGGAGTTGGAGACCAGCCTGGGCAACCTGTCTGTACAAAAGAGAAAAAAAAATTAGCTGGGCATGGTAGTGTCCACCTGTAGTCCTAGGTACTCTGGAGGCTACAGTGAGCCACTGCAGTCCAAGCCTGGGTGACAGAGTAAAAACCTGTCTTTTAAAAATAAATAGGCTGGGCATGGTGGCTCATGCCTGTAATCCTAGCACTTTGGGAGGCCGAGGCGGGCGAATCACTTGAGGTCAGGAGTTTGAGACCAGCCTGGCCAACATGATGGAACCCTGTCTCTACTAAAAATACAAAAAAAGTAGCCGGGCATGGTGGTGGGTGCCTGTAATCTCAGCTACTGGGGAGGCTGAGGCAAGAGAATTGCTTGAACCTGGGAGGTGGAGATTGCAGTGAGCCGAGATCACGCTACTGCACTCCAGCCTGGGAAACAAAGCGAGACTCCATCTCAAAAAATAAATGAAAGATAAAAATAGATAAATATAATTTTGGAGGTAAAGTTTAGCAGTTTTCTTTAATGTGGAACTTTCAAAGCTTTTCACATTAAAATTCATTTTGAATGTTTATTGGGGTGGTAATATTGATAATATCCAATTGATAATTACCAGTAAATCTTTAGAAAACCTATTTTGACAACACAGGTTGGACAATTCTGTATTGAGATAATTTTTAAAATACGATACTATAAGACAAATGTGTACTTTTAAAATACTTATGATTAGCTGTGTTTAATTTTATGATTCCTGGGAAGATTTTGTTTGAACAAAAAGTGTTTACTGCTAAAAAGTTTAACTGTCACTGATTTAAATGAACTAATTTCCTTTTTTAAAAATTTATTAGAGCAAAAGAATTCTGTGAAAATACCGAGGTTTTATTTCAACAAGGATTTTGACAGCTTCACGTAAGGTCTTTGTAAGATGGAGAAATATAGGCAGAATGATAATAGTTCAGTGTGAGGGACTTTGCCTGAGCAGCCTTACCTGGAGAGGGCTGACAAATAGATTATTACCCTGGAAGACTGCTTCCACTGTTGCCTGAAAGGATTCTGTTCTTGGCATATCTTCTAATTAATGATACGGATGAGGACACTGATGGTGTGCTGATTAAATTTGCAGATGTCAAGAAGTTGGGGAAGATAAATAATATGCTGAAATGGCAGGATCAGGATACCAAATGGTCTTAGATTATGGAAAAGGAGGTTTTAGTCATTGGAATTACAATATGTAGTCCACTGAATGATGGAACAGTCCAAAAGGGAACCGAAATCTTGGATTGCACTGAAGTATAGAGTAGAATAGGAAGAGGAGGGTGGTAATCCTGATTTGCTCCCTATTCCCCATCTTTTTATAACCATATTATGTTTCATCCTGGGGGTTGCTTTAGTATTTACTAAATCCGAGGTGGTATGGAGGAAAGCAGCTAGAGCATGAAGAGAGTACTTGAAATATGAGGAAGTGTTAAAAAGGAACCCTAGTATTTAGCTTCAGAGAAAAAGTGGTAATAGTCATGTAAATTTAAGGAATGCTCTGAAGAGGAGGGGTTAGATTTAGACCATGCTAATCCCAGGAGGTGGAACTAGATAGAACCAGTGAGTAGACACTAGAGGCAGATTCATCTCATTGTAAAGAACTATTTAATTATTGGAATTTTTTTTTTTTTTTTTAGAAGGAGTTTGCTCTGTCACCCAGGCTGGAGTGCAGTGGCGTGATCTCGGCTCACTGCAACCTCCATCCCCTGGGTTCAAGCTATTCTCTTGCCTCAGCCTCCCAAGTACCTGGGATTACAGGCGCCTACAACCATGCCTGGCTAATTTTTTATACTTTTTTTTTAGTAGAGATGGAGTTTTGCCATGTTGGCCAGGCTGGTCTTGAACTCCCGACCTCAGGTGATCCACCGCCTCGGCCTCTCAAAGTGCTGGGATTACAGGGGTGAGCCACCACACCTGGCAATTACTGGAATTTTCTTAGCATAGGCTGCCTTGGAGATCATGAGAGGTTCTCAGTCATTCCCTTCTAGGGATATTTGTTAACAGGATACAAGCTAAAGGTTGAATTAGATTGTCTAGGGTCCAGTAGCTCTACTACATATAATACTCTCAGCACCACCATATCTCCCACCCCCGCTACCATCAAACTTCAATAGGCTTTATGAATGCTTTAAACTTAAAAAATGATTTAAAAATTTTTGGTCTAAATGGTAACCTGAACTTTGCCATAAAGTCAGAAATAAAAATAGGGAGGGCTGGATGTGGTAGCTCCCTCTTGTAATCCTAGCACTTTGAGAGGCCGAGGAGGGAGGATCACTTGAGGCCAGGAGTTCAAAACCAGCCTGGGAAACAGCAAGACTTGGTCTCTACAAAAAAATTTTTTTTAATTTACCAGCTGTTGTGACACACACCTGTAATCTCAACTCCCCAGGAGGCTGAGTTGGGAGAATTGCTTGAGTCCAGGAGTTTGAGGCTGTAGTGAGCTATGGTCACACCACTGCACTTCATGCACTCCAGCCTGGATGACAGAGCACACCCTGTCTCCAAAAAAACAAAAAAAGATATTTTGGTATTACATTTTAGTGAAATGAACAAGAAAACAAAGACAATCTTTCTGAATGATACTAGAACCAATACTTTGAAGACTTACATGTTTTTCAACAAAGTGACTTCATCATCATATCCAAATAAGAGTTAGTTATGTATTCAGAATTACAGTGGTATTCTGAGTGGAACAAGTTAATACTTAGAAGTAATAATAGCTGTTATTTATATACCTTGCATAAATGTTCTGAAATGTTCTCAACACTCTTGTTATTCCTGTAACAGGTATTGTTATTCCTGTTTTACAGATGATGAGACTGAAGTTCAGTCAGGGGAAGTAACTTGCTTGAGGATATACAACTAGTAAGAGTCAGGACGTAAATTCAACAATCTGTGTTTTTAACCTCTCTGCTATATTGAAATTTTATGCTGTCCTCCAGTTCTAGTTATTGATACTCATTTTACATTGAAGAGTTAGTTTAGCTTTGGCATTTAACTATCGTGTCACATAGCACCAGGGATACATTCTGAGAACTGCATTTTTAGGTGATTTGCATGTATTTCCACAAAACCAGATGGTATAGTCTCCTGCACACCTATGGTATAGCCTATTGCTCCTAGACTACAAACGTGTATAGTATGTTACTGTACTGAATACTGTAGGCAGTTGTAACACAATGGTAGGTATTTATATATCTAAACATAGAAAAAGTACAGTAAAAATATGGTATAATAATCTTGTGAGACCATTGTCATGTATGCAGTTCACCATAATGTCATGCAGCACATGATTGTATTTTGAAGAAATTAGAATGTTTCTTTGTTTTCACCTAGAAATAGAACCTCTCATGCCCTGGGACTTAAATGAAATTCTTTTTTTTTTTTTTTTTTTTTTTTTTTTTGGAACGGAGTCTCGCTCTTTTGCCCAGCCGGGAGTGCAGTGGTGCAATCTCGGCTCACTGCAAGCTCCGCCTCCCGGGTTCACGCCATTCTCCTGCCTCAGCCCCCCAAGTAGCTGGGACTACAGGCACCCGCCACTGTGCCCGGCTAATTTTTTGTATTTTTAGTAGAGACGGGGTTTCACCGTGTTAACCAGGATGGTCTCAATCTCCTGACCTCGTGATCCGCCCACCTCGGCCTCCCAAAGTGCTGGCATTACAGGCGTGAGCCACCGCGACCAGCCTGAACCAAATTATTATGAGTCATTATGAGTCATCATGAATGGCCCTTGTTATCACAGATCTTTTATTTATTTAAGTTATTTTATCTTTTCCCTCTTTAGCATTTATGGATGACTATATTTGTTTCTGACTGGTTGCCCTTAATAAGGCAGAATTGCTTCTATATTCATATTTTGCTTTACACTGATTTTATGGTTTTTGTGATAAATGGCATTATATGAGATAATTCTGGCTGTTTTCAGATCATTGAAAGTTAAAATATTTCGTCTTTCAATGGAAGGGATAGTCTTTCAATTTAATTTTAAAATTTAATTTTTTATCTGATGCCAATATAGTCTACATGGCATTTCTGTAGTTCTGTTTGTTGAAAAGTAGGGTAGAAAAAAATGTACTAAATAAAAAGTATCCTTTTTAGTGTCTTAGGTTTAAAGTAACAAGTTACAGGCCAGGCCCGGTGGCTCACACCTGTAATCCCAGCATTTTGGGAGATTAAGGCGAGAAGATTGCTTGAGGCCAGGAGTTTGAGACCAGCATGGGAAACATAGAAGGGCCCCGTCTCTACAAAAAAAAAATTTTTTTTAATTAGCCAGGCATGGTGGCTGTGTGCCTTTCTGTAGTTCCAGAAGCCAAGGTGGGAGGATCACTTGAGCTCAGGAGTTGGAGGCTGCAGTGAGCTATGATCGTGCCACTGCACTCCAGCCTGGGTGACAGAACAAGACCCTGTCTCGATGGATGGATAGATGGATGGATGGATGGATGGATGGACGGATGGAAGATAGGTAGGTAGGTCTGTCCAGATAGATATAGATAGATATACAGGGAAGGAGGAGGAGATTAAGTTTTCTTCTGTTGTGGAGGGCAGTTAATTTTTAATGACAAATGCTGTGAAAAACAGTATTGTGATCATAATGCAATATGATCATTTGCAATGACCATTTTCTGTATTATATTTTAATATAATGCTTGCCATTTATGTTATTTATTAAATGTTTTATTTATTATTTAAACTTATTTTATAGAATATCTTTTAGATCTGTCACGCAATTTAGATTATCAGTTCCAACAGAGGAAGAACTAAGGCCCAGAGAAATTACATGATTTTCTTGACATTCTAGAACCAGAACCCAGGATTCCTAGTACAAAGAGTCCATACTAATACCTTTCTTGAGTGTTTCTAGTGAGAGAGTAAGGAAGTAGCCATTGTTAGCAGACAGTTAAAGCTCTTTATGTCGAACCTACACTTAATGTGATTGCTAAAGCTAAGCTGTACCTCTACCAGTCCTTTCACACCAGAACCCTAAAGTAACTAACATATTTTCACATTTTACAAGTTAAATATTCTCAATTTATTCATTTGTTCTTCATATGATATACGGTTTACCATTCTGGTTGTCCATCCTTATATAGTTTCATAGGATATATCTATTGCTACGTCGTACCCAGAAACTGGGTAATAATATGTTAGTTGCCACCCCACAAGCATGGGATAAGCTAGAATTATACCTACAAGTTCGGAACCTGTATTTTAATTATTAGAGGATAAGATGTAAGAGTTCCTCTTCTAGATACCTTTCTTCCGCTGGTTCTATGACCCATTTTTTTTATCCTAAATAATACAGAAAATGGTCGTGTTTGGATTATGATCATCATGCTATTTTTCATGGCATTTGTCATTAAAAATCACTGTTTTGCCAGAACATGGCAGGCATTTCCATATTAGCCCAAAAATATTAGATTTTTTTCATAGTCATATTTTTAAGAAAAAATATATTTGTATTGTAATAAAATATGCTTAGTAAAAAATTTACCATCTTAACCTTTTTTTTTTTTTTTTGAGACAGAGTCTTGCTCTGTTGCCAGGCTGGAGTGCAGTGGCGCGCTCCCTGCTCACTGCAACCTCTGCCTCCTAGGTTCAAGCAATTCTCCTGCATCAGTCTCCCAAGTAGCTGACACTACAGGCACGCATCACCACGCCCAGCTAATTTTTGTACTTTTACTAGAAACGGGTTTTCACCATGTTGGCCAGGATGGTCTCGATCTTTTGACCTCATGATCCGCCCACCTTGGCCTCCCAAAGTGCTGGGATTACAGGCATGAGCCACCACGCCCGGCCCATGTTAACCATTTTTAAGTGTATAGTTCAGTACTGTTAAGTACTTGACATTGTTGTAAAGAACTCTTAATCTTGCAAAACTGAAACTAAATGCACTAAACAACAGTTCCTCATCCCCACTCTTCCAGCCTCTGGCAACCACCACTCTACTTTCTGTCTCTGAATTCATCTACTCTAGGTCCCTCATGTACATGGAATTAATAGTCATATTTAAAGTTAGCTTTCCTAATAGTACGGTATCTTTGATAATATAAACTCAGCTTCTTACAATAAAATACATAGTTTCAATAAACTAAAGAAAAACAGAAGGTGGAAGTCTTTAAGAGCCTTGTTTTTTCTCTTTCTAATGCTGAGTATGTAACTATATATTCCTCTACATATAAGCCCAAGCCTTTTTTTCCAGAATTCACCTCCATCCATACCATCTCCACATACTATGCTAGAAGGTGGACCAGTGTTTGCAGTCTGACCATCCTGTCTTTGAATTTAAATGGTGTCTTAATCTATACAGCCAAGAATATCCCTCTGCTCAGGTTTAAGTATAGGTGGTAATATATATTTATCTTTTTTTTTTTTTTTTTTTGAGACGGAGTCTCTCTCTGTCGCCCAGGCTGGAGTGCAGTGGCATGATATCGGCTCACTCACTGCGAGCTCTGCCTCCCAGGTTCACGCCATTCTCCTGCCTCAGCCTTCCGAGTAGCTGGGACTACAGGCACCCGCCACCACGCCCAGCTAATTTTTTAGTATTTTTAGTAGAGACGGGGTTTCACCATGTTGGCCAGGATGGTCTCAATCTCCTGACCTCGTGATCTGCCCGCCTCGGCCTCCCAAAGTGGTGGAATTACAGGCGTGAGCCACCGCGCCTAGCCTATTTCTCTTAATTTAAGTTCACTTGATCGATTTAGGCCTACAGTAACAGTGCATTTTTTAATCTAAGGCTCTTTTGCCAGGCAGGCTGTTTGGGTACTAACATGGAAGCTTACATGTATATCTCTAGAGAAGAAGTATTAAACTTTTAGATTTAGAATGCAAAGTACAAAAATAGAAATGAAGATTTGTTTGAGATGTTAAAGATACCTTACTTGATAAGGAGTACTAAAATCATTTAGAGTCAAATAGATTCTGCAGATATTCTCACTGTTTTGATTTTGTAATAGTCAGGACAGTCTAACCATTCGCTTTATTAAGACCATGCATATATCCCCAAAACTAGTTCTTTCCCTAGGTCTAGTTTTATAAATGTTGCTGATAAACCAGGTCTGTAAAATTGGAAAAGGAAAAAAGAGTTTAGAAACAATAGTCAAATGCATAGATATACATAAATTTGTGAGGCTTTCATAGTTTTTTAAATAAAGCATCTTTTGACTGGACCAATTAATTTGTTTCCTTCCCCTTCTGTATAAAGCTTAACATTACCATAATTTTTGCGCATTATAATGTAACTGTACTATACCTAAAAATTGCTTTTGCCTTGAAAAGCTTAGTAATAACCTTGTTTATCAAGTATACATATATATGTGTATAGCAGTAAGAGTAAAATATCATTTACAATGTTAGCTTATAAGTATAGTATCTTTGTATATAATGAATATATAGGTACATGGTGATTTGGCTCATTTTGCTGTTTTATGTATATTTGTTTTGAGAGATGGGAGATTGTTTTGTAGAAAAGAATGGTATTTGAGACCGGGCGCAGTGGCTCACGCCTGTAATCCCAACATTTTGGGAGGCCAAGACGGGCGGATCACGAGATCAGGGGTTCGAGACCAGCCTGGCCAACATGATGTGAAACCCTGTCTCTACTAAAGATACAAAAAATTAGCCAGGCGTGGTGGCACACGCCTGTAATCTCAGCTACTCGGGAGGCTGAAGCAGGAGAATCGCTTGAACTTGGGAGGCGGAGGTTGCAGTGAGCCGACATCTCGCCATTGCACTCCAGCCTGGGCGACAGGGCAAGACTTCATCTCAAAAAAAAAAAAAAGAGAAGAATGGTATTTGAATTATCACTGAGATGAGCAGTATGAGAATTGTAGCTTGACATACTTGTGGTTTACACTATGCTTTCTTATAACAGAATGTTAAGTACCTAGGCTTAAGTGGGAGCCCTTAAAAAATAATTTTTGGCTGGGTACAGTGGCTCGTGCCTGTAATCCCAGCACTTTGGGAGGCTGATGCAGGATGACTACCTGAGCTCAGGAGTTTGAGACCAGCCCGGGTGACACAGGGAGACCCTGTCTCTACAAAAAATGAAAAAAAAATTAGCCAGCATGCGTCTGTAGTCCCAGTTACTCAGGAGACTGAGGCAGGCGGATTACTTGGGCCCAGTAGGTCAAGGTTGCAGTAAGCCATGATTGTGTCACTGCTCTCCAGCGTAGGCGACAGAGTGACACCCTGTCTCAAAAAATTAAATAATTAGGCCGGGCGCGGTGGCTCACGCTTGTAATCCCAGCACTTTGGGAGGCCGAGGCGGGCGGATCACGAGGTCAGGAGATCGAGACCACGGTGAAACCCCGTCTCTACTAAAAATACAAAAACATTAGCCGGGCGTGGTGGCGGGCGCCTGTAGTCCCAGCTACTCGGAGAGGCTGAGGCAGGAGAATGGCGTGAACCCGGGAGGCGGAGCTTGCAGTGAGCCGAGATTGCGCCACTGCACTCCAGCCTGGGCGACAGAGCGAGACAAAAAAAAATTAAAAATTTTCTTTTTCTTTCTTTTTTTTTTTTTTTTTTTTTTTTTTGCCCAGGCTGGAGTGCAATGAAGCTATCTCGGCTCACCACAACCTCCGACCCCTGGGTTCAAGTGATTCTCCTACCTCAGCTTCCCAAGTAGCAGGGATTACAGGCATGTGCCACCACGCTTGGCTAATTTTGTGTTTTTAGTAGAGACGAGGTTTCTCTATGTTGTTTAGGCTAATCTCGAACTCCCAACCTCAGGTGATCCACCAGCCTTGGCCTCCCAAAGTGCTGAGATTACAGGTGTGAGCCACCACGTCCAGCAATTAAATAATTTTCAAAGTGCTAGTTCAGTTCTGTTTATGAAAGAGAAATGTGTGTTCTGATGTCTTAGAAAAATCCTACAGTTTTATGATTTTAATTAGAGTCTCTTCTTTCTACAGAAATAGGAAGGTTGTTGATTACTCACAGTTTCAGGAATCTGATGATGCGGGTAAGTTTTGTGGTTTCAACAAATTTTAAGTTGGACTGACCAGTGGAGGTTACCAACTTATATAGTTTTATTACGCTTTTGGAATAAGTTTTACTTTTATTTTTAGATCATTTACCGAAACCATGTCATGATCTGTGTCAACCAAAGCAAAAGTTGAACTTACATGGATTTTAACTTTTCCTTGGTAAATCATTGATAATAAACATTAAGCAGTTTTTTCTTACCTGGTTTTGGAGTCCAAAGTTTAAATGTCCAGTAATTCTGATATGGTGTTCATTACTTAAAATATCTCCTGCTGTCAGCCGGGTGCCATGGCTCACGCGTGTAATCCCAGCACTTTGGGAGGCCAAGGTGGGCGGACCACTTGAGGTCAGGAGTTCCAGACCATCCTGGCCAACATGGTGAAACCCCATCTCTGCTAAAAATACAAAAATTAGCTGGGAGTGGTGGCATGCACCTGTAATCCCAGCTGCTGTGGAGGCTGAGGCAAGAGAATAGTTTGAACTCGGGAGGTGGAGGTTGCCAGTGAGCTGAGATGGCTCCATTGCACTCCAGCCTGGGCAATAGAGAGAGACCCTGTCCCAAAAAAAAAAATCCACTACAGCCAGGCGCAGTGGCTCATGCCTATAATCCCAGCACTTTGCAGGGGAAAAAAAATCTCCAGCTGTTACTACAATAAAACTTGTGCCTTGTATTATGTTTTTACATAATAAAGCAACTAAGATGAGAGTCTGTTTTGTGAAACAACTTATATTTGTGAACTAATTCATCAAGGAATGAGTATTCTAGCTAAGTCTTAGCCATAAGAGGTTTTTTCGGAGTTGTCTCCTTAATCTCATTACTTTCCAGGTATGTTTACTATTCTTTTTTCTTTCTTTTTATTGTAACTTTTCTTTATAAAGATAATATGTGCCCTTTGGGAAGACTTAGAAAATACTGAAAGATATAAAGAAGAGTAAAAAAAGTAATAGGTAGCAGTAATGTTTATTAATGCTTGCTACATGTCAGGAATTGTTTCAAATGTTTGTATTTAATATTTACTTAGAATAATCCTGTTAATATGTGATATACTATTATTATTTCTATTTTGAGTATCTTGTTAATAAAAGGTATTTGAAAAATTCCTATCAATGGTTACATAATATCCCATAATGGAATTTATAATGTTTCTGACCACTTAATAATTGCTGACGCTCCAGACTACATCCAGCAACTCACCATCGTGTGTGTGTGTGCGCGCATATGTGTGCGTGTGTAAATGGTGCAGTAAACAGTTTTGGAAATAATTTCCTTTTAAGGTAGAGTTATTTTCGTTAGTTTTATAGGGCTTTTGAAATTGGAGATATTTTCTTCAAGTGCAAGATTATGTTGTATTTAATACTTTAGTTTAAAAGTAATTTGCTTAGTAATTGTGTTTACTTCCTAAAATGTTTGTAAGATAACCATATTATGATAATTTTCAAATAAGTGTGAAGATGTTGAAATCAAAAGGGGAGGGTATAAAATGATGAGAGAGGTTTAGCTATATAGATAGATGGAATATATATCATAAGGACTAGAGGGTAATATGCAAAAACGAAGTTAAGGTTGATAGGACTGCGTTGGAAATAATTTCGTTTTTTAAAGATGAAAGAAACTATTTGGGAAATCCTGCTCCTCTCACCATTTAAACAGCATGAGAGATAATTATGTCAGTAAATATAGTGGTGATTTTAACATGTAAAAATCATAGTTAATTAAGTTTTAAAAACACTGTTTAGATGAAGATTATGGAAGAGATTCGGGCCCTCCCACCAAGAAAATTCGATCATCTCCCCGAGAAGCTAAAAATAAGAGGCGATCTGGAAAGAATTCACAGGAAGATAGGTAAGAGCCATTGTTTTTCTGTTCCC
Organism: Hylobates moloch; assembly: GCF_009828535.3. Classification (NCBI taxonomy): domain Eukaryota; kingdom Metazoa; phylum Chordata; class Mammalia; order Primates; family Hylobatidae; genus Hylobates; species Hylobates moloch. Next base: position 8,071,516 of record NW_026652293.1, read on the forward strand.
ACTTACATTGTCACCACTCTGAGAGCAGTCTCTGATCTCTAAATCGTTGGAATCTCATACCCTTTTGAAAAGTACTTACTGTCCACTTAATATTTTGCATATTTCATATTATCTCAGGCTGTGCTTGAGTATATAATTTGTTATCTAAGGTTAATACTGACACTTTCATTGTAGTGATAACAAAAAATAAGTGATATATCCCATTCAGTCACAAATCACTGGCACAATTATAACTAAAGCTTATAGAATCTTAAGTTGTATAGCCTGCTGCATTTTGCTGTCTCATAATCAATTCTCCTTTGTTTAAATAATTTAACCATTTTGGAGAGTTTCTTTCCCCTTAGTTTTACAAATGAGCTGTGATTTTAACTATAATTTTGCCTCATAATAGCACGATGTTAGGAGGACAGGGTGGCTCATGCTTATAATCCCAGGACTTTGGGAGGCCTAGGTAGGAGGATCGCTTGAGCCCGGGAGTTTGAGACCAGCCTGGGCAATATAAGGAGACCATGTCTCTACACAAAAATTTAAAAATTGGCCGGGAACAGTGGCACTTGCCTGTAGTCCCAGCTACTGAGGAGTCCGAGGCAAGAGGATCCTTTGAGCCCAGGAGTTCAAGGCTGCAGTGAGCTATGATTGCACCACTGCACTCCAGCCTAGGTGACAGAACCAAGACTGTCTCGGGAAAAAAAAAAAAAAAACACACAAGACCAGGATATTGTAATTTCTGCCTTGTTATGTGTTTTACGTACACTATCATTTAATTCTTACAACATCTCTATTTGGGTAAATATTAACTTAGAGGGGTTCTGTGATTTAACCAAAGTTATCCAGCAAATGGTCAAACAGGTTATGAAACCATGTCTGTTGGACTCCAAAGTTCATTTTTTAACCATTAGAGCTCTATACCGCTTCCAAATAATACTACTACAAATGAGCAGTTCAAATAAATGAAATATTTCTCACTACTTCTTCTAAGAATCTTGGAGCACCAAAATCATTATTAAATTCACACATTTACCTAGTAGTTTTATTTATGTTGTCAACCTCTAATACTTTTTTTGCTGGAGCATTTCAGAAATGTGCTTTTAAGGAAAAATAATACAGAATTACACTATTGGGAAACAAGTCTTCTAGAGCTTCTTGGTATATGTCTAACATAGTTGTTGTTCTTTGTTTTTAATAGAGATGCTCAAACTCCTGCGCTCAAGCGATCCTCCCATCTCAGCGTCCCAAAGTGCAGGGATTACAGATGTGAGCCACCATGCCTGGCCTAAAACAGTTTTTTGTTTGTTTTTTGAGACAGTCTCGCTCTTGTCACCCAGGCTGGAGTGCAATGGTATGGTCTTGGCTCACTGCAACCTCCCCCTTCTAGGCTCAAGTGATTCTCTCGCCTCAGCGTCCCGAGTAGCTGGGACTACAGGCGCCCGCCACCACACCCGGCTAATTTTTGTATTTTTAGTAGAGATGGGGTTTCACAGTGTTGGCTGGGCTGGTCTTGAACTCCTGACCTCGTAATCAGCCCACCTCGGCCTCCCAAAGTGCTGGGATTACAGGCATGAGCCACCTCACCCGGCCAAACAGGTTTATATGGCAGCCCAACTCAGAACTATTTTTCATTATATTCATTATCTTATTTCTCCTAGGAAAGACCTGCCTTGTGGCATGTTATAATGTCTCATTGACATAATTAACATCTAGCTTACAGTTTTTCTTGTTACAGTCATTTGAGTTTATTATTCTAAGTGCTGGAAGGATTGAAATAAATACAGGCTTTATTGCTATCTGTATGCCCTGTGTATTTATTCTCAGGCCAGTGCTCTGTTGATTTTTCTGTTTTCAAAGTTCAGCCTTCACTTTCACTTTAACTGTGCTTAAAGATTAATGTAGTCTATAAACTCAATAAAAGAGCTGGAAAAAATAATATAATTCATCATTGTGTTAGAATTATGAATTTGGTGCCTATTTTGCATAAAAAACATTTATACAGAACAGTCACAGGTTTCAGAATTATAAAGTGTCTTGGACTCAGGTTGCTTAGTAAAGGAATATGTTTGGTCATTCTCTGTGCTTAGGAATCATGGGTTCAGTAATTTCTCATCTGAGTGTGGTCTAGATTATGGGGAATACCAAAAGTGATTTATAAGACCTGCTATTTGAGAAAGGAAAGCTTTGAAGGCAGTTTTTATGTGCGAGTTTTTGGTTTTTGTTCTTCAAAATTTTTCATGGAATCATAAAATCGTAGCATTGAAGAATACCAAGTGATTTGCCTAAGATCATACAACTAACTAATGACAAACAGATAGATTACTAGGGGCTGGGTATGGTGGCTCACACTTGTAATCCCAGCACTTTGGGATGCCAGGACAGGTGGATCACTTGAGCTCAGGAGTTCGACACCAGCCTGGGCAACATGGTGAAACCCCATCTCTATTTTTAAAAATATGTAAATTAACAAAGAGAGGATACTAGAATCCAGATTCAGGAGTTAAGACTTATGAAGACATAATGTGTTTGGTTGTGACTAAAAATTGTTTTTAAAAACTTTCCATTGAACTTTGAAGCTCCTTAACTTCTTATTTTACTTTGCAGAATGATTTTGAGCTCATTTTATTTTCTCCATGGTACCACCAGGCAGGACTATATGTTGATGTTTCTGATGCAAAGAAATATTGGAAGGAAATATTAATAGGGGATAATTCAATCAATTTATTTTCCATTTTGTTCTAGGTAAATTTTTAGGCATATTATAAGTTAGATAACTGAACTACAATTCCTTTTTTTTTTTGGGGGGGGGGGATGGAGTCTTGCTCTCTCACCCAAGCTGGAGTGCAGTGTGCAATCTTAGCTCACTGCAACCTCCGCCTCCTGGGTTCAAGTGATTCTCCTGCCTCAGCCTCCCGAGTCGCTGAGATTACAACCACGCACCACCACGCCCGGCTAATATTTGTATTTTTAGTAGAGACAGGGTTTCACCATGTTAGCCAGGCTGGTCTTGAACTCCTGGCCTCCAGCGATTCTGCCTACCTCAGCCACCCAAACTGCTGAGATTACGGGCGTGAGCCCCCACGCCCGGACTACAATTCCTTTTAATAATTCTAGATATTTTAGCAGTTTTTCTCGTGTATATTTAGTGATCTTTATTTGCCATCAACACTGTGTATTTTTAGTATTTTTATACTCTGTCTCTGTTCGAGAATATTTTTCTTACTAAATATTCTTGTGAACCAAGCTTTATCCATAGGTGAAAAAATTCCAGCCTGTGTTGAGACACCTTCTTTTTTTCCTTTGAGTCTTTGGAAGCAGTGTTTTGTAACGTAAATAAAATTGTGCTTATTCACCAGCATCCCTGCAAATAAGGAAATAAAGTACTCCTTAGTATTTGTTTGAACATTTTATATAGAAGAGGTATTTTTCACTTCTTCTCAAGTCAGAAATCAGAGATCTATGTTCACTTAGATTTTGAGCTAAGACTTTTATGCATTTGCTTTTTTGCCTCCCTTTATAGTGAGGACTCAGAAGACAAAGATGTGAAGACCAAGAAGGATGATTCTCACTCAGCAGGTAGTAAACTATTTTAAATGTAAGAGGTATAATTATATTTATATATTATTTTATTAGACGTTTTAATAAGTGATTTCTATGCCAGGCACTGTTGCAAATCTGGGATTACAAAGACGTTTCCATCTTCAAAGAGCTCCTGATGATTCTCAGTCCTGGTGGCTTATTACAGTCATCTATGAATCTTTTTTAAAATGCATATTCTGGGTCCTGTCCCAAAATTTCTGATTAAATAGATCTAAGTGGGATGTTGGGGCTTGGTTTTCTAATCTATACATTATTCTTATGCATGGTCAATATTGGAAATCATTTACATAAACAAAAGACATCAAACTAAATAGAATAATATATAAATATAAAACTTGGTAAAATAGGGGATAAAAGGGGGAGTGGTGGACTCTGGGTGGAAAAGCAAATGAAAGTTTCATTCCCACTCTTTTTAGTGGAGACATAGCCTTTTGAAACAGGAGCCATAGAGAAAGTTTTTTTTGTAAAAATTTTAACTTAAACAAATTAATATGAATTAATGGGGAGTCTCCATGGCCAAATAAAATGTTCAGTCCTGGTGATTCTACTTGTTGTTGGTATTTGTTTTTAAATTTAATCTTCTAAGAATTGAGATTTTGAATCCATATTACTTCCAGCCACTTTAGTTTTGACTTACATTCCCTTGCTGTTGTATCCCTGGATCTCCCTTTAAATGAGACTGCTGTTTAGCTAGTACAAAGGGGGAGAGACAAAGTTCTGCTAAATTCACTCTGCTTAGCTGTTTTGCTTTCCCTCCTATTCAAGTATACTGTCTGGCTACCTAAGTTGAAAAGAAACTGTATTAATCTTTTGCACTGTCTGGTGATCCTGTGATAATAGAGTATATGCTGTTAGTCATTTGCCTTGTAAATCCTAGTTTGAATCTCTTACGCTTGCTAGTTTATTGAGCACTTCTAGATAAATAACTCTGTACTAGTATTAAGCTAAGCTTCTATCAAGTGGGTTTAGTTTTGGGTCTGCCATGTCAGCCTTATTCTATTTGTCTCTAGATGAGATTTTTAAAAGTGAAAGAGATGACTTGAACACTGACCATGGCAAGGCTCATGGGACTAGAAGTGTTTTCAGAAGAGTGATCACTTAACCTTGACAGAATAAGGGGGCCTAAAACTTCAAGGGCTGTAGGTAGAGACTAAGGCAAATACGGTTTAGTCTAGAGGCAATAGGCTGGCAGCCTACCCTTTAAACAAATTTATTCACAAACACAACTGTGTGTTACAAAAATTTTTTTTAGGCTGAGCATGGTGGCTCCCGCCCGCCATCCCAGCACTTTGGGAGGCCAAGGCGGGTGGATCACCTGAGGTCAAGGGTTCAAGACCAGCCTGGCCAACATGGCAAAACCCTGTCTCTATCAAAAATACAAAAATTTGGCTGAGCCCGGTGGCTCATGCCTATAATCCCAGCACTTTGGGAGGCCAAGGCAGGTGGATCACCTGAGGTCAGGAGTTTGAGACCAGCCTGGCCAACATGGCAAAACTCCTTCTCTACTAAAAATAAAAAAAATTAGCCGGGCGTGGTGGCGGGTGCCTGTAATGCCAGCTACTCGGGAGGCTGAGGCAGGAGAATCACTTGAACCTGGGAGGCAGATGTTGCAGTGAGCTGAGATCCCGCCGTTGTACTCCAGCCTAAGCAAGAAGGGCAAAACTCCATCTCAAAAAACAAACAGGCAAACAACAACAACAACAAGAAATTAGCCGGGCGTGGCTGCATGTGCCTGTAGTCCCAGCTACTTGGGAGGCTGAGACAGGAGAATACCTTGAACCCAGGAGGCACAGGCTGCAGTGAGCCAAGATTGCACCACTGCACTCCAATCTGGGCAACAGAGTGAGAGTCCAAATTTAAAAAAAAAAAAATTTTTTTATTAATAGACTCTAAGAATATGTGAAAGTAAATTTTTTATAGGCTTCTCCAAACATCTTTCACTAATTAATCTAAATATGTATTTTAAAGATTTTCCAGCTGGGTGCAGTGGCTCACGCCTGTAATCCCAGCACTTTGGGAGGCCAAGGAGGGTGAATCACCTGAGGTCGGGAGTTCGAGACCAGCCTGACCAACACGGTGAAACTCCGTCTCTACTAAAAATACAAAATTAGCCTGGCGTGGTGGCGCGCACCTGTAATCCCAGCTACTCGGGAGGCTGAGGCAGGAGAATTGCTTGAACCTGGGAGGTGGAGGTTGCAGTGAGGCGAGATTGCGCCATTGCACTCCAGCCTAGGCAACAAGAGCAAAACTCTGTCTCAAACAAAAAAAAAGATTTTCCTCAATCCCCTCTAAATTGAAATGGTCACAAGCCATTCATCGTAAAGGGTAACAGTTTGACATTACTTTAGGGTTTTCATGTTTTATGTCTTAGAATAAAGATTATTGGAAGACATTCTTTCTCTCTCATACTATGTTAAGATATTTTTCTAACTTTAGCTTTCAAAAACAGAGAACATAGATTTGAATGTAATTGAGAATTTTAGAGCAAAGCAATGATGTAACTTTAAAGTATAGGAGTCGTGTTCACGTTTTAATTCAGCTTGGCTACTGCTTAAAATTACATGCCTTTGTTAACTTTATATGTAATAGTGGGTACATAGTCTTGTCCAAGTTCATTCTTTGTGAATTTAGGTCCCCTTTATACATTCTGTAGAATTTTTTTTTTTTTTTTTACGTTCTGGGATACATGTGTAGGATGTGCAGGTTTGATCAACCCATCACCTAGGTATTAAGCCCAGCATGCATTAGCATTTTTTAATGCTCTCCCTCTTCATCCCCCTACCCTGCCCACTCCCTCGCCACAGGCCCCAGTGTGTGTTGTTCCCCTCCCTGTGTCCATATGCTCTCATTGTTCAGCTCCCACTTATAAGCGAGAACATGCAGTGTTTGGTCTTTTGTGCCTGCATTAGTTTGCTGAGGATAATGGCCTCCAGCTCCATCCATGTCCCAGCAAAGAACATGATCTCCTTCCCTTTTTATGGCTGCATAGTATTCCATGGTGTGTATGTACCACATTTTCTTTATCCAGTCTATCATTGATGGGCATTTGAGTTGATTCCATCATTTTGCAGAAATGTTGAAGGATAGAATTTGCCCTTTTACAATGAAATAAAGCTGCAGATTATATCCTATATTGGCCACTATGTTGGCTTTTTCAGTCAGTTATATTTTCAGTCAATTATTAATCTTTTGCACTATCTTGTCAAATACAAAATTCTTTAATCATTATATCACGGTAATTCTGATATTGCAGAGGATAGTGAAGATGAAAAAGAAGATCATAAAAATGTGCGCCAGCAACGGCAGGCAGCGTCTAAAGCAGCTTCTAAACAGAGAGAGATGCTCATGGAAGATGTGGGCAGTGAGGAAGAACAAGAGGAGGAGGATGAGGCACCGTTCCAGGAGAGTATGTGAAGTTGTTTTGTGTACTTTGGTTGTTTGGTTATAATTGTAGTTTGTGACCTTGGTTACTTTGGCATTTTCTAGGATGCTAAATGTTACAACCAGTCCCTTAAATTGAGTAGATACTCCCTGTTAAAAGAGATGACTGTATTGGTTCCTGTTAATATTTTTAAAGATTCAGAGATTCTCATGATTGCCCACCATTTGTAATGGTTGCACTCTTTATTTAATGATGTTTGTGTTCAAACACTGAATGAATATTTGCTTAAGTAACAGTCGCATTGGGCATTGTGATTGAGATTTGTATTTTGCCCTGGTGGAGGAGGTTGTAGACCTCTTTTCACAGAAAAAACATGTTAATAACAAAATTTAGGTGTTTCACAGGTTATTCAGATTAGTTAATTCTATGTATTTTTGTTTTGTGTTTGGTTTTCTTGTTTCACTTATTCATAATTGGACCAAAAAGGCCCTGTAAGTTCAGTTTTGTTTCCCTGGTCTCAACCAGTACTACTTGGAAGTGATGGAACTACCAAAAGTTATTTGATAGTTTCCATTTTTATTCAGATTAACTCTTACCCTTCCTGTTTTCAATCTACTTTTCAAACACATCACTTATGTAACTCTCTCATGTAAGGTGCATGCAAAATCCATTTGACAAATGAGGCCGGTGATGACTCCAGTCAAATTGGTAGTACACCTCCAGATAGAATCCAAGGGTGTTTGACTCCCAGAATCCCATCCTCTAGTCATTCTTAGCACTCTCTTCCTTTTTTGCTTGGAAGGATGTGTACATTAAGTTAGAGGTTGAAATTCTTCTTTCTTCTCAGAAGATTCTGGCAGCGATGAAGATTTCCTAATGGAAGATGATGACGATAGTGACTATGGCAGTTCAAAAAAGAAAAACAAAAAGATGGTTAAGAAGTCCAAACCTGAAAGAAAAGAAAAGAAAATGCCCAAACCCAGGCTAAAGGCCACAGGTAATTTCTGCAGAAGTGAAATTAAATTTACTGCTTTAAAGATTTTGAGAACCATTATTTTCAGTACAGAAATTCCTCATTAGGATTTGGCATTGGCCTGATGTTTAGCAGGAATACCAGAAATCTAAAAGGGTCTTGTATTCTGCAACTGGAAGTATCTCTTATTAATAAAGACATTAGCCTGTTTAAGAGTCTAGTGGGCTTAGCCATGTTCTTCAGCTACTGCCAGTACTTGAGCAAGATTTCAGAGTGATCTATTTGTTTCAGACACAGTGGTAGAAACACTTTATCATCATAGCTGTTACTGCTCTTTTTTCCTCACTGGTATCACAGTCTCAGCAGCCAGCAAAGACTTTATTGTGAAAATGCACAAACCTAGAGTAATACGTTTAAGTTCCATGTTCTGAACTCTACCCCATCCTCTGTGCTATCAGAATAAAACCACACTTGATGACATGAGTTAATTTTTTTCTGAGCCCTAATCGTTTCTCCTAGTTGGAGCTAGTTTGTTAACTAAATCAGAAATCAATTTGCTTTTTGTGGAGGTGGTTTTATTCTGTTAGGTAGAACTAGTCATTGTTAAACTTCTGTTTATCACTTCCTACTGTTAGGAATGATGGAACTATCAAATGTTATTTGATGACTTTAGTTTCTGATCAGACTAATTCTTTTCCTTCCCTCTTTTTGACCTGCTTTTTATAAACAACTTTTATCATAAATAACTGTTAGTTTACCAAGCAGTTAAGGATGTTGTGCATATTCTGTAGCATGGTGCTTCTTCATTACAGGTATTACTGCTAACATCATAGAGTGTTGGTAAAAACTGATGGGAAATACTGCAGCATACTGTAGTAACTTATGACCAGTTTAGAAACTGAGATAGATTTACCTAGGGATATATGTGCTCCCTCGTGCCCACCTTGGTTTTTAGTAAGTTGCGTATTGTCTTTATAGATTTTATTCTTACAGATTGTTGTATTTTGTAGCTGACTTTTATTAAAGACATTTTTTTCTCTTCCCTTCCCCAAATTATTTTCTATTTTCAGTGACGCCAAGTCCAGTGAAAGGCAAAGGGAAAGTGGGTCGCCCCACAGCTTCAAAGGCATCAAAGGAAAAGACTCCTTCTCCCAAAGAAGAAGATGAGGAACCGGAAAGCCCGCCAGAAAAGAAAACATCTACAAGCCCCCCACCCGAGAAATCTGGGGATGAAGGGTCTGAAGATGAAGCCCCTTCTGGGGAGGATTAAAAGTGATGATGGTCTGGGGAGAGATTTTATTAAAAAAAAAAAGAAAAAAAAAAGAAAAAAGAGGGAGGAAAAAAAAGAACCTACTTAAGATAGAACATGGTTTTGGCTATGGCTTGACTCATGGGCTTTCAGTGCTTTTTTCCATTTGTTGAAAGTAACATTTCTCTCTCTCTCTTTTTTTTTTTTTTTTTAAAGCAAACCATTGTATGTTTAAGTGTTTAAGTTACCTTTTTGTCTATTGGTCTCTTTGCCAGCCCTCCCCTTTCCCAATGAAAGCCATGTCAAATTAATCACTGGATTGACTGCTTCATCTTTTTATTTTTAATGAAAGGTGTACCACAGTTGTAAAGCAATAAGATTTGAGATGAACACTATTGAAACTTCGCTTTTTTGCTAAAAAAAATAGCAAGTTGAATAGTAATCAAAAAACATAGAAAGATTTTAGTTCAAAATGATTGCTCCTTTCTCTACCTGGACTTTTAAAAAATCAATTGTCATCTAATATGAGTTTATTTGTCTATAGACACAAGTATCAATGTCTAAAAAAAATCATGACTTTAAACTTCCACTGATGAGGCAGGTAGGAGATAAAGATGAATTCTGAACTGTTACTAAAAGTACTCATTTTTTACCTTGTAGGGAGGGTGGGCAGTGGGGTTACCTGACCTTATTGAGGGTATGGGCTTTCTTTTTTATTTCATCACTTGTTATCTCAAAGAGACTCGGAGCCAGTGATCCTTTTATCCTGCTACAGTCTTTAGGGAGCTAAAAAAAAAAAAAAGCGGGGGCCGCCAAAACTCTTGATTTCATATTTTCTTCTCTAAATATATATGTATCCTGTTTTTTGGATAAAATTTTACCAAGAATCCAAAAAAAACCAAAAAGAAACCCTAGAATTTAATTGACAAGATTGGTCTACACGTCACAGTGGATTTCTTTTCAAACTGACAATGTTTAGGTTTTAAGCAAATAAAGTTCCAGTTAATGTGAAACTCAGTCACAAAGAGTTGAGATTTTTCCTTTATGAAATAGAATTGACATTCTTTTATGCTATAAATGTGCATTCAGGTCCCATTAACCATGCTCTGCTTTTATTTGGGGATAGAACATTTTCTTTTTCATGTCCCGATCTTCCCATTTCTTCATAGAAATGTGATAAGAAGTACATCCCTGTGATCCTGCTGCTTCGTTGGGCACCACTGCACACCCTGCCCCGAGTGCCGACCACCTCTGCTATAGGACACTATTTTCCTGGCCCTATTCTTCACTTACTTCCCATCCTGTCCTTGACCAGGAATATGTTAAATGCTGCTCCCATACAATTCAGTTAGCTCTTGTCTTTTTAGTTGGTCCAACCCCTGCTTTACTGCTCATGCTGCTTAAAGCAGGAGGGACTAGAGAAACAAGGCATTTTAGGAGGCCTGTGTGCAGTTGAAAATCGACTTTTACACGCCTTATAAAAGCAGTCAGGAGATAGATCCATAGGTTTGATCCTTCACATCTGATACCAGGCGCTAATGGGAACAAGGTTTAAAGGGTCCTGTTATGCTAATAAGTTGAAAAATTAGTGAAATTTAACTTCTGCCTTTTTTTCCTGCCTTTTAATCTAGATTTGCTTCCTCAGTATCCTACTTTGTGGTTTACTAGGAACATGCTTACTCTGATTTTTTTTAAAAAACACACAGTGGCAGAGTCATTTCACTATTGCACTGTGTGTTAAAGAATGAATAAGGAGTTTTCAGTACATGGCCAAAAATACAGGACTTGAACATAAATAGCAGTTGGATCATTCTCTTTCATGATGGTTAAATTCAGAGGTGTGAACTTTGTAATGAGGGTGTTAAAGATTAATCTATTTGCCTAAATGGGTTTGTTCAGGTATCCATTTTTAACAAAGAGGTTTGTGTTTATATAGTAAAAGACCTATCAGTGTTTCCACCATGCACTTCTATTTTTTAGGAGTTCATAATTTTAAGTCTTACATTCCTGGTAACATTTGGGCTTTTCTTAGGTTATGTTTCGTGAAGATTTGGAGGGAGGGCTCTTTCAAAACTTCAGCCTCAGTTGTTTAACAGTCTGTTTAGTATATTAATCTGCATTAACATCTCTGTGATATTTTAGAGGTAATCATGTCTTCTAGATTACTTTTGTGCATTTGATTGGGCTTCTTGTTTAGAGTCCCTTTTAAAATGAATTCATTAGATTGAAAAATGTATTCTATATTTCTGATAGACTGGACAGAAGGATCTGTGTGTCGAAGTGAGACAGGCTCTGAATAACCTTTGTTTTCTCCACTTTTTATTGATTTAAAACACGCTAGTCTTCCCCTCAAATCATGCATGCAAATAGGAGGACAGTGGTGGTGACTCAACTGGATACAGGTGCTCAATAGTCAGGCTTGATAGTGATGTCAGGACACATTACAAGCTGTAAGCTGATACTGACTGGCCATTGGCACCATCCTTGACTAACCTTCCTCTTTTTCTCTAGTGTGCCTATGGTGAAATGGCAATAGCATTCACTGTCGTATTTTGCAGTGCTCAGGAAGTGGGACGTTAACTTTGAAGGTGCTTGTTTGTATTAAGCTCTGCTAGGTTTACCTCTACAACGTAGATTTCGGCAGCTATGCTGACTGACACTACATTCTAGTTCTTAAGATTTTTTTTCCAGATCCCCCCTTCCCCAGCTAGAGATACGTAGCATACTTTCATCTTATTCAATCTATCTGTAACCTGCTGCTGCTTTTAGTCCTCTTCACCTCAGATCGGAATCAATGGAGTGGGCCCAGAGGATACATTTTAATTCCAGTAATGGTAGGTAGATTTGTCCTGCTTTCTAAAACATCTCCTCATTTCATATTTCCACTCCATATTGATTCCATAAGGGAAAGTTAATGGGTGTTTCCTCCTTTCGGGAGGTAATGCAATGAGTGTGGACATCTTTTAATCTTGAGGAACAGTAGTTGATTTCCCTTGAAGGAGCTTACATATTGACTGTTTTCACAATAACCTGTTTGCCCCAGTTCAATCCTCAGTTTAATACTTAATTTGGTACTGGCTCAAATAGCATTTTCTTAACAGATAACAAATCAAGAGTGAAATTTGAGGTTATACTCCAGTAAAGTTTTTAACACTTGTGAATATGGTCAGCTAGACTAAACTTGACTTTTTTTTTTTTAATGGCTTTTTTATCTGAACATTCAAATAAGTGGATTTTCAAGTACTGGTTGGGGAAGGGAATCGTGCTTTTCTTTAAACTTCAGTTTACGAGATGCTTTGAGAGCGTTAGGCAAAAGCAGAAATAAATATCAGGAGCAACAGGGAAAGCTTTATAAAAGATCATGGTGGCCATCATTGCAGCTTTGAAGAATGAGTGCTGGTTTGAACAGTTCTTTGCCTGCATCATTGGTAGCTGCACCGAAAAGAAAAAACTTTCACCTTAAGAATTTGAAAAGGAAGAAACCTGGGCTCTGGTCTTCATGGCATTTAGACTGAGATACTTAAACAGAACAGAAGTAATACGCATTTCCTGCCACAGGATAGGGAAAATGTAACAAGCTGGTTGCTCTTGAGGTTAGAAAATTGTCTGTTTCTCTGTGGATGAAGCTGGATTTACTTGAAAATGGAGAGTTGGTTTATTGTTTGAATATTGGGACATCAAGCTATCTATAGCCAAGTTTCATTCGCAACCAGTTTTCCCTTTGTCTGGGATAAATTCAATACAAAATGATTCTTTTTGAATCCTGAATCCGTAAATTACACTTTTCTTTTTTTTTTTATCAAATTCACAAAACTCACAGTGGTGCTGACTGTGTAATAACCACTATTGGGAAACATCCCGTAAACCTGCCTGTTGCCATGCCAATGGAGTGACTGAACTGGTGACATCTGTTTGAGCATGCTTTGTGTGGCTGGTAGAATGCCACCGTTGTGCATACACTTTGTACATCAGGGGTGAAGGGAGGGTTTTCTAGATTATTGGGGGAGGGTAAAATTGGGATTTTTTTGTTGTTCCTTTTTTGATGGGGTGTGGGGGTATAGTATTCAGCTTATGCCCTAAAATAACATGTATAAAAACCCCTGAAGTATTGTGTGGGTGTGTATGTGTGAGTGTGTGTTTGTGTACGTCTGGCAATTAAAGCTTTGTCTTCTGGAACTTAGTGAATTCTTTTCTCTTTTTCCTCCAGAAGTATTTGTTACAAGATTTGTAAATAAGAGCTCTACTTAGTTTGTTTACCATGAACATGTTGCAGCAAACCTTATGCATCTAATTCCTACAAGGTTAAAGAAAGACTTTTAGACTTGCTAGGTTAAGCAACAGCCAAGTTCTCACTAATTGTTTGCCTTGATTTATCTTTTAGACTTCATTTTGCCAGCTCTAAAACTCCCAGTCTTCCTTGATTTTAGTCCTTAATCTTTTATGTTCTGAGCAGGAAGGGTAAAAGACAGGAACCTGCTTCACTGTATTAACTAGTCCATGGGCTGAGACCAGGGCATCTCTTTTCTTCATACTGCAGTGTTGCTAGATACATGATCAGACACCAGAGGGTTGGGCATTCTTGCAATACCTTAACAGTGCTGAAATCTGCAGCATGGTACTAAGGAAGTTAAAGTTTGAATGTAACCACTTTATTTAAAAGGTTTTTTTCTTTAATTTAAATGAAATGGGGTTGAAGTGAACATGATTTTGTTGACCATGTTCGTGAATTATAGATGCAACATGCATTGGTAGAATCGTGTGATGGTCTTTTGTGATACTTAATTTTTACATATCCCAGTCTCTGTATGTATCTGCATAGACAAAGAAAAAACAAACTCCTGCTTTGCTTTTATTGAAGGGTTTCCAGGACTGCGTGTCTGCTCCTGAGCTCTGTTTTAAGTATGTGTATCCTTTGCTTGTATTTTGTATTAAAAAAATAAGAAAACCCTTTATTGTTGAGCATGTTGGCATTGTCCCCTTTATTTTTTTCTCTTTTTGGGACATATGAAGCAAGTTATTCTTTTTCTGTATCTTTTTTTCTTTTGTAAACTTTTTTTTTGTTTTGTTTAAAACTGGCTTTATAAAAGGGCTTTTATAACCCAGATGTGTGCTCTGTGTACTTCTTGTAATACTTTAAAGCAAACACACTAACTTACACAGCTTTGTTAATCAGCTCCCAGTTCAGCCTGACTTTGGGGGAACTTATTTCCTTAATAAATTATTTAGAAACTTTAACAGTGACCATCCCTGTTGTTGGTAAAAGATAAGCATGTCTTGGTTCAAAAGTCAATACCTCAGGGTAGAATCAAGAAAGAGTAGACTTACCAGTTTGATTAATTAAGGGAGCACTGGACTGGGTGCATAAGCATTCTTAATTAGCATTTTTTCTCATGTTTACATCCAAGGTTATGAGGTGCTGTGGAGAGCAAAGTTTAACAATCATATATAATAAAAGATAATGTTTATACTCACAAAACACACTTGCATTCAATTCCAAATACCCATAAGAACTACACTGAATTCTGAATTAAAGATTACTTCTTAGGTGGAGAATGTGGTACAAGATCCCTCTTTAGAACTGGGCTGATACTGTAGCTATTAGGGCTTTTTTCTTTTCAACTTTTCCTCTTGTTTACATACTTGCCTTGTCAGCCAAATACTATAATTGAAATGCAAATTTGGCTTTGAAATTAAATGCTTTGTGCATCCTGTTATCCATCAGTGACTAGCTAACTTTACTTTTTAATTTTTTTTCTTTTTTTTGAGTCAGAGTCTTGCTCTTGTTGCCCAGGCTGGAGTGCGATGACATGATCTCGGCTCACTGCAAACTCCACCTCCTGGGTTCAAGTGATTCTCCTGCCTCAGCCTCCCAAGTAGCTGGGATTACAGGCATACACCACCACACCTGGCTAATTTTTGTATTTTTAGTAGAGACGGGGTTTCACTATGTTGGCCAGGCTGGTCTCGAACTCCTGACCTCAAGTGATCTGCCCGCCTCGGCCTCCCAAAGTTATAGGATTATAGGCGTGAGCCACCCCTCCTGGCCATTTTTTTCTTTTTTAGAGATATGAGAGTCTTGCTATGTTGTCTGGGCTGGTCTCAAATTCCTGGACTCAAGGGATCCTCCTGCTTCAGCTTCCCCAGTAGCTCAGATTACAGGTGCAGGCACCCTGCCCACATACATTTATTTCTTAATATAATGAGTTGTCTGAGGTTAAAGTTGAATTTGGATGAACATTAACCATCTACTTTTCCTCATAATCCTTAGGTATTTTATGGATAACATAGACAATTTTATGTTTCAGGACAGTGCTGAAGAAATGCAGTCTGATTTAAAGGATTTCAAAAACCAACAAGTGGATAAACAGATGAAGAGAGGTTAAAACACACTTGGAGCTACCTAGACTCCTATCCATGAACATTGGTATACAGTACTACACTGTAGCTGTGCAACACATATTACCTCATTTAATTTTTCCAACAACTGTGAGATCAGCAAGTGTTTGTTCTTCCAACATCGTAAAAAATAACCTGGTTCAGGTAAGATGAGGTTTGATGTGGTACCTGATGCAGCTAGTATGTAGTACAACAAGGGTTTGAATCAGTGCTGTGTGCTTTAAGTTATCACAGTTGTTCATTCTAAAGCCAGCTCCCTTTGGTATACATGGGCCCCTTAAGCCTTCTTCCTGGTATTGAGCTTTTGAGCATTTTGCTGTTCTCTCACATCTCTCAGTAACAGTGATAATTGAACCAGTCCAATGAGTTAGTTACATCAAAGATTTAATGGGGAAAATCGGAAGCTTCAATGAGTAAGGAGATTTCTCATTGAATACTTCGGTTTGCTTGAAAATCCTGGTGACCCCTAGATACAAAGCCTCAAATTATTTAAAAGCTTTTATTTTCTGATTACGTCTCATGATAGTGACTGTTGAGGAAAATGTTCGTCATATTGACTATATAGCAGTTACAGTCTGCCAGTAGAGGGCAGTGTTTGTCCTCCATAGATAGTGGAATGCTTGCTCTCCCCATCTCATTTTTAGGTACTATCCACTAGGCTCAGGACATTTTCAGATACTGTCGGCTAGGCTCAGTTGATATTCTGCAAGCGTATCAACACCTTGCCACTTACTTGGGTTATCAAAGCCCTGTGATCAGTGTACCCAGTTAACATCCTAGTGTATGTAGCAGCAATCTTTTCTGAATTTTAAATAGGAAATAGAATTTCTTGATTCATGCACATCTGTCCTCTTGTGTTGTTCCTAAGCCTATGTGGATAACATCCCAAAATAAAAGTGCAGACTGAAATTTCAAAATGCAGCTGTGAACTCTTTGCCCTATTTTGAAACAGGTGTTGTCTTTTGAAATTGCCTTCCAGCTCAAAAGCCTTGTTTCTTGCACAAGCAGCACTGATATGTGTTCACACACAACAAATACTTAGATTTGTTTTCAAGGTAATGTGGTAGTTTGTGTTCCTTTATCTTGATGGCATGCTTCTCTTTTCCTCCGTTATCTTAATAGAATAGATAGGCACTCATTTTGACATGCTTTGGCTGGGTCACCACCAAGAGAAATCAGTATTATTCATGGGTGTGCCCCCTGGTTCAATAGTAAAGCCCTGCACAAATATTGTGAAATAAATTCTGTGTTAATTCTGGGACCAGGGAGTGAGAGGGTACAGCCAGAGTTCCCTTCCTAATAAAGCAAATTATTACTTTAAAATATGATAACAAAATATTGGAAATAATTGTTTGCCTTGATTTAGCAGTAAGCTGGCACCTAGAAAGGATTTGTTTAAAAATCTAACGTTAAGGAACAGCTTGATCATGGAAGAGTACACGTATATATTATTATTGGTAATGTTTTAGCTATTAAGTTGAATACACAAACCCTTTTATTAGAATGTGTAAGACCACCTCCTTGGCTGATGTACAATGCAACATGTGTAATAGTTACACTTTTTCCATCTTGGGAAGAAACACAAATACATAGTCTATATGTAGTCAGGGCTCTCCTGATTATAAGAGATTAGGGTAGATCGGTAAAGTAAGGCTCTGGAGATAGAAAGTCATTGATCCAAGAAAAATGATAGCCTAAATTTTAGGATATGATAACTACCAATTTGGTAACCCTAGCTGATTGGTTATCTGGTAAGAAGTGTCTCATCCATAAAGAACTGAACATGTGTAGTAATATAATTAACAAAAAAATAAGGTGCGGTGGCTCACACCTGTAATCCCAACATTTTCAGAAGCTGAGGCAGAAGGATTGCTTGAGGCCAGGAGTTCAGACCAGCCTGGAAAACAGTGAGATCCTGTCTCCACAAAAACAAAATAAACAAATTAGTTGGGTATAGTGGCATGCACCTGTAATCCCAGCTACTAGGGAGGCTTAGGAGGAAGAATCACCTGAGCCCAGGAGTTCAAGGCTGCAGTGAGCTATGATTGCACCACTGCACTCCAGCCTGGGTGACAGAATGAGACCCTGTCTCTTAAAAGATAAAAATTAATAATGAAAAATAGATTGTGAAACACTGGTGTTTACCAAAAAGTGTGTCGACAGTGACCCACACTGGATCCTCATTTTGTGGCTATAAAATTGGGTCTCTTGTGGTTCACTAATTCAGCCTAGAGGAATACAAATACTAAACACTTTAAAAATATCGTTTTACTTCTAAGGTAATCAGGAATAATGATATAGCAAAGCTCTTTTATAAGGCACTAAATGTCTTTAGGAATCAAAGACTCAATGGACATTCTGTTTAGACCTTGGAACATAATCTGGGGCTTCAGTAACCTGACTTCAAATCTAATGCATGCCACATCTCAGTTACAAACCCCAAGCTCCCTCTGTTTTGTCTTTTCCTCCTGCTTCTGACCTAATTAACCCCATCTTTCTTTTCCTTCGTGTGTGTGCGTATGTGTGCGTGTGTGTGTGTGTGTGTGTGTGTGGATGAACAGTTAGTTTCCATGGGGTTAGTGTTTTTGAGGCAAAAATATTGTTTATACATCAACTAGATAGCCCTAGAGGTGGATGGGGAACCAGCTGTTCGGTAGAGAGCCACACAGTTGGCCTGAGTACAAGATAAATAGCATTCCTAAGCTCTATTGTAGGGAATCTGGTGTGACTTGAAGTACACAGGATATATACAGTATCTAGTTCAAAAGAGTGGTTTTTGTGCTAAACCTTATAAGATGGACCAGTCCTGGGCCATTGGCAAAGCAAGTCAGTCCTTTTCTCACCTTGCTTTCCTTCTTTCTCTTGCCATGGACTTAAGGGAAGCAGTAAGACCTCTAATGTTTGGCTCTTGGGCTACTCTTCTCTACAAGTCAACACCATTGCACAGTCACTGTGCAATGAGAGAAGCAGATGGCTCTCTCCCTGGGAGAGCTAAGTCTAAGTAAGGGCACACTAATAATGCCAGACAGTGGAAACAGGAGTTCTTAGAGAACGTGTTGCTTCCATAGGTCACCTCTGAATTAGCCAGCAATATTTATTGACAATGAAAATTGTGGTGACTATATTCCAACCAAAAATTGGGACCTGTGCTACAATGAAGAGTTCTTTCATATTCCTCAACAGGAAAAACAGTTTAAGATATAGTTTGGTTCTCATGATATTGGCATGTCTGGATACTTCTATGGTTTAAGGGACTGAAGCAGGCAACGTTGAAAACTGGAGTATTCCAGGTAATGTATGTGAATAGTATAAAAAGTGCAACAGGTGTTCCACAGCAGAGTTCAGAACAGCACATAGTGCTAAATATAGCATGAGTAGTCATTTGTTTATTTGAACCCCCAATCACTTTTCCTTGTCTGGCGACCTGCTTCAGAGAAGCTATGTGGCTGGTTGCAGATGAAGTCAGGGCGATCTTGGGCAAGTCAGCTTATCCGCCTACCTCCCACCCTATGCTCGTTTCTTCTTTTTATATAATGAGGATTATAAGGGAGTGATTCTCCTCTGCTTCAGAGGGACATTATGGGGCCGGGCACTGTGGCTCATAATCCCAGCACTTTGGGAGACCAAGGCAGGTGGATCGCCTGAGATCAGAGGTTTGAGACCAGCCTGGCCAACATGGTGAAACCCTGTCTGTACTAAAAATACAAAAATTAGCTAGGTGTGGTGGCAGGCGCCTGTAATCCCAACTACTCGGGAGGCTGAGGCATGAGAATTGCTTGAACCCGGGAGATGGAAGTTGCAGTGAGCCAAGATTGTGCCATTGCACTCCAGCCTGGGTGACAGAGCAAGAGTCCGTCTAAAAAAACCAAAAAAACAAAGGGACATTATGAGAATGAGTGAGGCCGGTCGTACTCAATGCCTGGAACACAGGCTGTCTATGCACATATGTTGCTGTTGGCATTGTAGACCAACTAGCCTCAAACAAAAGCAGCGACGTACCTCCAGGCAAGGTTTATGGGGGCTGAAAACCTCATTCCTGCAGAACTGAAATCCTTTTAGCTTTGTCTCTGAAGTATAAATGAGTTATTTATTAGTAAAAACATTAACTCTTGCAGAAAGGTAAACTTTAACCAGCTCACAGTATAGGATGGTTTTAGAGGGGAGGGAAGAGTGACAGTAACTTCCAAGTCACCTGCACTAGTAAAAGTTTTGTTTTGTTTTTTTTCCCAGTGTAGGTACACAGAATTATTGATTGGATCTTGAATGCTTCTTTAGCTTCTCCTAGGAAAAAAAGAATTTTATCCAATGATTTCAAGCTGTATTTCTAGTTATGGGATATATATTACAAGTGAGAGAACATTCATTTTGGACTGGAAACCTGATTACAAATACTTGTCAATAGCATATTTTCAGTCTATGAAATCATCCTATTTTTGTGTCCTTGATCTTTCAAGTTCAATACCAGAAAGGAAGCCACAAAACTTATTGGAGCCATGATTGGGGACCGAATCCTGGGGCTTAGCTGGGCTGTTTTACTGATGAAATGTGACATCCTGTGTTCTCACAATACTGAAGTCTCACTAGAATGCTTTTTGTGGGTGGCCCCTATCATGAGACCCTTACATAGACTGATAACATTTTGGCAATTGAACCCCAGGGACAAGCTATAAGATAGACACCGCCCTCATCCCCCGCAAATTATCTTCAATCTTTGAGGAAGAAAGACCCAATTTCAACATAGTGAAGAGGCCTTTTTTAAAAGTTTGATTTATGTAAGTTGAGTAACAGACTGTATAAATACTGAAATTTTGGTCAGGAGCCTGTTATCTTGTAATACCCTCTTCCTCTAGATTGCTAAGATCATCATTTGTGCTTCTTGGATTGATAAGATAACTCTCAGAAGTCTGAAGTTCCTCTTGTCATGTTATCTTGCTGAAGGAGATAGAACTAGTCGTTTGGCTTTGGTAAAATTTTCACTTGTCTCAACCCAATTTCTATCACTGAGTTCTGTTAATGTGCATGACGCATGCTTCTCCCTCATTAGGCCTTTTGGACAAGTGTCAGCATTTAAGGTCGTGAGAACTGGATTCTGTTCCCTCTTAAGAGTATGATATTAAGAAAACTTAGCTGAAAACTAGGATAGCATTCTTTCCCCAGGCTTCGCTTTCACAACATTCTTGTGGAGTCAGAATACTAACTTAGATGGAGATAAACATAGGCAAGGCCGATTCTCAGTCTGAAGGCGTTCAATGGTGAAGGAGTAGAGTGAGAAATAAGCAGCTCTGCTTCTGGAGCCTCCTGTGTCTACCTACTTGACAAGCCAAGTTAGTTCTTGTTATGTCAGTCAGACTCGCACAGGAAGTTTCTTTGTTTTGGGTTTTTTGCTCTTGATTTTTCCTGTTTTACCATAAGATTTTTTTTTTTTTTTTTTTTTTCTAGTAGAGATGGGGTTTCACCGTGTTAGACAGGATGGTCTTGATCTGACCTCGTGATCCACCCGCCTGGGCCTCCCAAAGTGCTGGGATTGCTGGCGTGAGCCACCACGCCTGGCCTTACCATAAGATTCTTAGTTGAGAACACACATATTCATTTTCTAATCAATGTGACTGAAGAGAGGAGAGAGGCTAATAAGTAAATGCAACTGTTACACCTACTGAGAATCAAGGTATTAAGAATTCTACAATTAGAGGCTGGGGGCGGTGGCTCATGCCTATAATCCCAGCGCTTTGGGAAGCCAAGGCGGGTGGATCATGAGGTCAGGAGATAGAGACCATCCTGGCTAACACGGTGAAACCCCGTCTCTATTAAAAATACAAAAAAATTAGCCCGGCGTGGTGGCGGGCGCCTGTAGTCCCAGCTACTCGCGAGGCTGAGGCGGGAGATGGCGTGAACCTGGGAGGCGGAGTTTGCAGTGAGCCGAGATCGCACCACTGCACTCCAGCCTGGGTGACAGAGCCAGACTCCGTCTCAAAAAGAAAAAAAAAGAATTATGCAATTTGATATTCTTTGATTGCCCATAGAAAAGTGCTTTAAATCAGTGGTTCTCGAAATGTGGTCCCCGGATGGACCAGCAGTCTCAGCATCAGCTGGTAGCTTGTTCAAAATGCAAACTCTTGGGTGCCACCCCCAATCCATTAAATCAGAAACTCGGGATGAGACTTCACAGTTTGGATTTAACAAGCCCTCCAGTTGATTCTGGGCACACTAAGGTTTGACAACCACTGCTGGTTTAAATCATGCCGAAGGGGCACACTAAGGTTTGACAACCACTGCTGGTTCAAATCATGCTGAAGATCAGCTGGACTAAATTCTTATTCTTTCCTTCTTGGAAAAGGCAACTTGGCCGGAGTGATGTTATTGAGACAGACCAATTATTGCACCCTCTGGGTTTGGTTTAACAACAATAACTAAATCCTATGGTTCCATCCTCATTTGCCATTCCTGGAAATAATTTTCTTCATTCTTGGATGTTTCATCCCTCTGTTGGAGTCACCAGAGATGGAACTGACCTTTTCCTGTTCGATGAATTCCACTATCAGATGCCTCTTCAAGCATCTCCGCTTTTTATCTTGTGACTTAAGAATCCTGGGTGCATTTGGACTTCCTATAGATTCAGGGGTTTTTTTCCTTCCTCTTTCTGAAAAGAAAACTGGATCCTGAAAATGTCTTTGACAAACCACAGATGTTCATGTTCAAGAGAGGAGCTAAGAGAACATATACAGTATCAGCCTTTAATAATCTACCTCTTACCCTGGAAAAACTGTGACTCTTGTACTTTCTCCAACACTGTCTTAGTAATAACCGCAACTCCCCTTTATTGAGGGCTTATTATGTTCAAGGCATCATCTTGAGCACTTATCCTGCCTTTTATCATTGAATCCTCACCACAGTCCCATGAGATACAGGTGATATTACTGTCCCCAATCTACAGAGGAAGAAACAGAGGTCCAGAGATGGTTAAGCAACAAAGCCTGACAACCACAACTCTCTGCAACCTTTTTATTGACTAAGGTCAGCACTGATCAGCTGCATTTTGCTTGCCTTCACTTGCTTCCCAGAATATTGAGCCTCCAGCAGAAGCATCAGGGAGCAGTGAATTGACCAAAAATAGATGAAAAGAGAGATAGAGTGGGAAAAACTCTAGACAGAAAGTCAGGGACCTAGGTCTGAGTTCTGGCTCTCCACTAACCAGCTGGGTCTTTGGGAACACAATCTCTCTGAGTCTCAGTTTCTGAGACTGTTAACCAGGTCAGTAACATCTACTTCTCAGGGTTGTAGTAAGGATTATCCATGAAACTGCCTGGCAAAAGGCTTTGCAGTAATATCTTCACCCTGGGAGATAAGAAGTTAATAGGACATCAGTAACAGAAACAAGGAGCAGCCTTGGTTGCTGAGCCACAGTACCTTTCATTCTTGCTGCCGAGGGAAGTTCCCTTTCTCTGTGTTTTCTCTGGAGGGTGGGTTGATGGCGCAAACTGGGTAAATAAGGGGAAGGCAGGGCAGGTTGGAATCCTACCGTCCACCATGTCTCAGCGCTCCTGCATCCCTCTGTGCCTCCCTGGGTGCCTTGCTTCAGACGCTATCTGTTTACTTATACTTGCTCTGCGAACTATCTGGCAAACAACACGCTTCTTATGACATTCTGATACTTGTGGATGGAGCCAGGCAGAGGTCTCTGTTGGAATGCCCTAACATTCAGAAGGGCAACAACCAGGTCGGTCTCACAACATTCTCCTGACTGGTCAGATCTCCCTGGTTAGGTGGTGGGTGGAGGGCATGATGGAAATGATAGGTAACTAGTACCCCTTGTGAGACACTGAATGTGGAAGCTCTATCCTAGGAAATGGGACCGTAATAATAAGAGCTGGGAAGAGGGATGGGTTGGGAGTACGGTGAGCTCCCTCTTAGGCCTCTCTCTCTAATGCTGCAGTGGATTCCTAAAAAGGAGGGAAGGGCAGGTAGTGGGCAGGTGAGATGGAGAATAACCCCACACACCTCTCTTGTTCCTTTTCCCTTGCTCCCTTGGTGGAGATGACTTGAGTTTATTTGAGCCTTGGAGAGGAAGACAGGCCACACTGGGTATTTCCCATCAGTCAGCTTTTGGCTCGCCTCCGCCTCTCTACAGGGGCTCAGCAGAGTCAGAGTGTGGTGGGGGGGCCTGGAATTCACATCCACAAATAGGTGAATAGACTCTGATTGTCATCCTTGTAGAACTACAGGCTCTCAGTCTTGGGGGGAGGTAGGGAAGAGCTGATGGTGAATAGAAAGTGAACATGAAGCATGAAGAAAAGGACCACCTCCTTCTAGGAACTGAAGTAGCTCATGGCTAGGGGTGGTCCTGCACCCACCGTCCTGAAGGGAAATGGTGGAGACTGTGATCTGAAAGAGGGCTTTGCACCTTTGTGGCCTAGAGACCCCTCCCCTCCAGCCTAGCTGTCAGGCTCAGTATTTGCTTAGTGTAGGCTTTCAGAATACACAGTGGCGACCAGGTAAACAGGGCTGTACTCTTTACTTACAGGAGATACTGTTTCATTATTTGGCTGTGTTCCTCCTTTTTTTTTTTTTTTTTTTAAATGTACCACTGTGGAAGGGGATGCAAGCTGATCTGCCAGCTAGGTGGAGGACAAATTTTTTGTTAGTGGGGAGTTTTGCTTTCATTTTTTTTTTTTCTTCAGAGAAAAAAAATTGACCCAAAGTGATCAGGAAGTAATATCTTGTTATGTGGACAGTTTTGTGGGGTTTTTTTTTCCTGTGGGATGGGGAGGAAGGAGAAATTTTTATCATAAGGAGTCAGAGAAATGTTGGTTTATCTAAATCAGGATTTCTTTTTTTTTTTTTGAGACAGAATTTCACTCTTGTCACTAAGGCTGGAGTGCAATGGAGTGAGCCACCACCCCAGCCTAAATCAGGATTTCGTAACCTTAGCACGAATTGACAGATAATTCTTTGTTTTGGGGAGCTGTCCTGTGCATTGTAGGATGTTTAGCAGCAACCCTGGCCTCTACCTATCAGATGCCAGTAGCACTCTCTTCCCTAGTCATTTTGTTTTGTTTTGTTTTTTTGAGATAGAGTTTCGCTCTTTTGCCCAGGCTGGAGTGCAGTGGCAGGATCTCAGCCCACTGAAACCTCCGCCTTCCGGTTTCAAGCAATTCTTCCTCAGCCTCCCGAATAGCTGAGATTACAGGCATGCACCACCACGCCCTGCTAATTTTTGTAATTTTAATAGAGATGGGTTTCACCATGTTGGCCAGGCTGGTCTTGAACTCCTGGCCTTGTGATCTGCCCACCTCAGCCTCCCAAAGTGCTGGGATTACAGCCGTGAGCCACCATGCCAAGCCTCCTAGTCGTTATTAAAAAAATAAAAAGAAAAGTTTTCAGACACTGCCACATGTCTGCTGAGGAACAAAATTGCCTCAATTGACAACTACTGATCTAAATGTTTCCTACAGTTTTTTTTTCTAGTGATTTGGTCTTGAGTTTTTCATTCTATAGGTCTTATCAAAGAGCAAGGGACAAAGCTGGCTTCAAGAGAAGAAGCCCAACCCTTGGCCCCACTTGCCCTGCCTAGCTTAGGGAGCCCCAAGAAACCTCTGCTTTTTCACCTTGACCACTGCAGTCCATCTGGCAACCCAGACCTGGACTAGAAGCAGGGAGAAAAGGATCACAAGGAGGCACAGCACCTCTAGGAACACACAACTAGGACTTACAGCTGGGGCTGGGCTTGCATCTGCCTGCCTCCTGCCTCACAGTGCTCCTAATGCAGCAAGATTTTCAGGGGATGCTATGTACTCTAGGGCACACCTAGTGTTTCTTGTTTGTGTTTGGCCTGTTCATGTGTATGATAGAGAAATAGAGAGGCAGAGTGTGGAATTTTTGTGTGTTTGGGAGGGTGGGGGGCTGGAACAGGGGCTTCTCATCACTCTGGAGCCCCTCTCTTGTCAATGCACCAAAGGATGTGTTCACTCTCCAGGGTCCTCCCATTTCCCCGGGCTAATTACATGCCTCTTTAATGAAAGGAAATAGTTTCTCAGCTAAGCTGGGAAACCCAAGTCCCTGGTGCCCCCTCGTCATGGGTATCTGGGAAGGACAAGAAAGGAAGCGGCTGCTCCTACTTCTTGCGTTCCCCACCCTCTTGAGGGGTGCCCGGCCCCACCTGGAGACAGGAACCATTTCCTTCTGCCAGCAGGAGCCTCCAGACCTGCTACTGGGCATGGCCAGGACATGGATACGTTGAGAAAACCCAAGCAAAGGATGGGATTAGGTGGTGGATACAGGCTGGATGTCAACCAGACCCCTGAGGAAGCCAAGTTTTTTATTCACAGCCCTTCAGCTGCAGCCTGGGAGTGAAGGAGTGTGACTGTCCCCCACCCCTGCTGTGTACAGCTGCTGGGGACAGAGCCGGCTGCTCCAAGCTTGGCTGGGGTTGGGGGCAGGGACACAGTGGGGGAGGCAGGGCAGATTGGCTGAAGTCCCAGGACAAGGCTGCGAGATCTTCCTCTCCTTCCAGGGCCTCCCTCAGTCAGCACAGTCTCTGGGAGGTGGTTTCAGAAAACAGTCAGTTGGGGACTATAGGTGAAGGGGGCTGGGGAGAGAAGTTACCGGTCCAGGAAACAGTTGGGCTGCTGTTTCCCTAGAGAGGTTACTCATGGAGCAGATTCCAGGATGTGAGGGTTCTGGGCACCTTTCCTCTTTCCACTACTGGAGAGGAAGAGAGAGAGACCCACAGCGGTTCTGTGGTCTCTTCAACACCTACAGTGAGATGGAAGCTGGTCAGCTGGGAGCCTGGCAATGTGGGATTACACAAGAGAAAATCTCTGGCCTCTTCTCTTTCAGTCCCCCACCCTCCCAAATACACAAAAATTTCATACTCTGCCTCTCTATTCTCTATCATACACATGAACAGGCCAAACACAAACAAGAAACACAGGGCTATCCTGAAGTTTCTAAGAGCTTCCCACCTCCCGATTCTCCTTTAAAAAAATTAAATGGCAAAGTCAAAGAAACTGGGATTGGGGAAATCGGGAAAAGGAGTAACCTGAATACGTGGTCCTTCACCAATCATTTAGCAATGTCTTCCCGGAAGAAAATCAGGACAGTCATTTGTTGTCCATTGATGCATTCAGCTAGATAAGAGAAACAGGCAGAGGAAAGAAACCGGGAACACAGTTGAGAGTACAAGCCCTCTGAGGGCAGGAGACCTTTCAAGTCTTTTGTGTTTGGTTGTTTTTTTGTTTTATTTTGTTTTTGAGATGGAGCCTTGCTCTGTCGCCCAGGCTGGAGTGCAGTGGAGTGATCTCCGCTCACTGAGGGATCACACCACCTCTGCCTCCCAGGTTCAAGCAATTCTGCCTCAGCCTCCTGAGTAGCTGGGATTACAAGTGCGCACCACCACGCCAGGCTAATTTTTTTATTTTTAGTAGAGACAGGGTTTCACCATGTTGGCCAGGCTGATCTTAAACTCTTGACTTTAAGTGATCCGCCCACCTTGGCCTCTCAAAGTGCTGGGATTACAGGCGTGAGCCACCACGCTGGCCTCAAGTCTTTTTTTGAATTAAACTTTTTATTGAGATCATTATAGATTCACATGCAGTTATAAGAAACAATACAGAGAGATCCCTCGTATACTTGCCTAGTTTCCCCCATTGATGACATTTTGCAAAACTACAGTAAAATATCACAACCAGGATATTGACACTGATACAATCCAACAACCTTATTCAGATTTCCTGTTTTATTTGTACCTGTATGTGTGTGTGTATGTTGAGTTTTATACAATTTTATCACCCACATGTGAGTATCCACCACCTCAATCCAGATTCTGGACAGTTATAACACGGAGAGGTCCCTCATGTTGCCCTCTTAAAACCACACTTCCCCCCTTCCCATTCCCCTTTCTCTACTTGATTCCTGGCAACTACTATTCTGCCCTCCATTTCTAAATTTTCTTTCAAAAACGTTATATAAGGGAATCATATGGCATGTGACTTTTAGGGATTGGCTTTTCTCTTGGCATAATTCCCTACAGATTCATCCAAGTCATGGCATACATCAATAGTTCATTCCTGGCTGGGCATGGTGGTTCACACCTGTAATCCCAGCGCTTTCGGAGGCCAGGTGGGCAAATTGCTTGAGCTCAGGGGTTCAAGACCAGGCTGGGCAACATGGCAAAACCTCATCTCTACAAAATATACAAAAATTAGCCGGGCATGGTGGTGCATGCCTGTAGTCCCAGCCACTCGGGAGGCTGAGGCAGGATAATTGCTTAAAACCAGAAGGCAGAGGTTGCAATGAGCCGAGATCACGCCAGTCCACTCCAGCCTAGGGGACAGAGCAAGACTCTGTCCCAAGAAAAAAAAGATAGTTCATTCCTTTTTATTGCTGAGTAGTAATCTGTGGTATGTTAGTACCAGAGTTTGTTTGAACATTCACCTGTTGAAGGACATTTGGGTTGTTTTCCATTTGGGGCTCTACAAATAAGGCTGCTATGGACATTTATGTGACAGTTCATTTTTATATGAACATCAAGTTTTTAGGTGCTTGTCTATCCAGTGACAGTATTGTGCCAGGCACACATCAGATCCTCAGTCAGCGTTCCTTGGAGATGACTCAGGACAATCTACTCTAGCACTGCAGTCCAGGTGGGAGTAGGGAAGAAAGCAAGAATGATGGTGGGGGGTGGTCATTACCACAAACGATGAGCCAAAAATCAAGGCTCAGTCTGATGAGAGGATTGATCAAAGAATGCATGGTCATCATTAGTATTAAGCAGTTGGGACTACAGGAGGCCAAAATTACATATAGGGAACAAATGGTAATATATGGGTGAGAGTGACAGTGGACATGGCATGGGACCGTGTGTGAAATGATATACATGCAGGTCACAGGAATCCTGAAGCAGCTCTAACAGTGATGACAGCAGGGGCTTTGGGAACACCTTATTCAAACCCTGCCTCCACTACTTTTTAGCTTTGTGTTCTGGGCAAGGTACTTAATCTCTCTGAGACTACATTTTCTAATCTGTAAAATGACGATATAATAGTATCTTTCTCATAAGAGTCCTGAGGAATGAGTAAAATAGGATACATAAAGTTCTTGACTCACAGTAGTCCCAGAATGAATATTAGTTTCCTTTCTGCCTCCCCGCCCTAATGGGAAGTAAAGAAGTAATAGATATTAGGGGTGCAGTGACTCATGCCTGCAGTCCCAGCAATTTAGGAGGCTGAGGCAGGAGGATCACTTGAGCCTGGGAGTTCAAGGCTGCAGTGAGTTATGATTGTGCCACAGCACTCCAGCCTGGGTGACAGAGCAAGACCCTGTCTCAAAAAAAAAAAAAAAAAGTCGGGCTCATAGGCTCTCCAGTCTCTGTTTCCTGCTCTCATCTACTCTTCCTGCCTCTGGCACCTCCCAGGTCCTGACTGGAGCCAAATTTATACCTCCCAAAATGACCTTTAAAAATGTACATTATGGGGCTGGGCATGGTGGCTCATGCCTGTAATCCTTGCACTTTGGGAGGCCAAGGCGAGAGGATCCCCTGAGATCAGGAGTTCGAGACCAGCCTGGCCAACAGGACAAAACCCTGTCTCTACTAAAAATACAACAAAAAAAATTAGCTGGGTATGGTGGCGCATGCCTGTAATCCCAGCTGCTCGGGAGGCTGAGGCAGGTTAATCTCTTGAACCCAAGAGGCAGAGGTTGCAGTGAGCCCAGATCATGCCACTGCACTCCAGCATGGGCAACAAAGCGAGACTCCCTCTCAAAAAAAAAAAAAAAAAAAGTACATTATGGGTAGACCGGGCGTGGTGGCTCATGCCTGTAATCCCAGCACTTTGGGAGGCCGAGACAGGCAGGTCACAAGGTCAGAAGTTTGAGACCAGCCTGGCTAGCATGGTGAAACCCTGTCTCTACTAAAAATACAAAAGATTAGCCGGGCATGTGTTGGCGTGTGCCTGTAGTCCCAGCTACTCGGGAGGTTGAGGAGAATTGCTTGAATCTGGGAGGCAGAGGTTGCAGTGAGCCGAGATCACACCACTGCACTCCAGCCGGGGCAACAGAGAGACTCTGTCTAAAAAAATAAATAAATAAATAATAAAAATAAAAATGTACATTATTGCCAGGTGCAGTGGCTCCCACCTATAAGTCCCAGCACTTAGGGAGGCTAAGGCAGGAGATTCACTTGAGCCAGGGAGGTTGAGGCTACAGTGAGCCATGATGGCGCCACTGCACTCCAGCCTGGACAACAGAGGAAGCCACTGTCTCAAAAATAAATTTTTTTAAAGTCAATTACATCATGTCACTCCTCTGCTTGACTCCTTCTAATGTCTTCCTGTTGCGTGAGAATGAAATTTATATGGTCTGGTTTCTGCCCACTTATCTCACCCCATTTATGCCTCTCTTACTCTGGCTTTCTTTCTTTTTGAGACGCAGTCTCACTCTGTCGCCCAGGCTGGAGTGCAGTGGTGCAATCTCGGCTCACTGCAACCTCCGCCTCCTGGGTTCAAGCAACTCTTCTGCCTCAGTGTATTTTAGTAGAGGCGGGGTTTCACCATGTTAGTCAGGCTGGTCTTGAACCCCTGACCTCATGATCTGCCTGCCTCAGCCTCCCAAAGTGCTGGGATTACAGGCGTGAGCCACTGCGCCCAGCCAAATATTTCACTGGGTGATAAATGAATCCCTCCGATATTGCAGTGAGACTGGAGAAGGCCCATTTGTGGGCAGAACGCTGGCCTCAGAGACTAGAAAACCAAGTATAGGAACAAAATAAACCAAACAAGTATAGGTTTGCATCATAGGTTTGCCATATATTAGCTGTGTAATCCCAGACAAGTTACTTTACTTCTTTGAATTTAATTTTCCCCATCTGTAAAACAGAAATGCTATCACTTGGCTTCTAAGATTGTGGTGAGGAGGAGAGAATTACATGAAAGTGCAAAATAGATATGGATTAAAAATAATCCACATGGTTATCCAGAGATAGTAAAATAGAGTCTGGGTGCCATTACACACTAATCTCGCCTCCATTCCTTTAATCAACTGTATCATGCTCTTCATTTAAGGAGGCTGCAATACGAGGCAACCCTGATGGCGGGATAAACAGAATGCCACCATCAACAGACCAAATCCAGGCCACCGCCGGTTTTATTTTGTTTTCTGTCTTTGTTTTTTGTTTGTTTATTTGTTTGCTTTTTTTAGACAGAGTCTTGCTGGAGTGCAGTGGTGTGATCTCGGCTCACCATGACCTCTGCCTCCTGGGTTCCAGCGATTCTCCTGCCTCAGCCTCCTGAGTAGCTGGTACTACAGGCGCATGCCACCACGCCCAGCTAATTTTTGTATTTTTATTACAGATGAGGTTTCACCATGTTGGCCAGGATGGTCTCGATCTCCTGACCTCATGATCCACCTGCCTCGGCCTCCCAAAGTGCTGGGATTACAGGCGTGGGCCACCACGCCCGGCCACACCGCCGGGTTTTGTATGGTCCCTGAGCGATGAATGGTTTTACATTTTTAAGTGGTTGAAAAAAATCAAAAGAAGAAGAATATTTCATGACACATGAAAATTGCATGAAATTTAAATTTCAGTGTGCATAAATAAAGTTTCATTAGAACACAGCAACACCCATTCATTTCTGTATTATCTGTGGCTGCTCTGTGCTACAAGCACAGAGGTGAGTAGTTGCGAAGGAGACCATATAGCCCCTGCAGTATTTCCCATCTGACTCTTTACGGATTCTAATAAGGAGCTTGTCTAAGAGGCTGCATGGTGGCAAGGAGAGGACAGGCCAACCTCAGGGGACTGTTTCTCTTTCAGGGCTCTCTGCTGCATGCTTCAGAAGGTTCTGTTTTACCTCTGGCTGCAGAGGCACTGCCAGCCTCCTGGAGCCCAGAGAGAGCTTGAGGGAGCTGTCCACCTCCTAAGCGTTTTAGGGAAGGAGCCCCCAGAGGGAAGCCCCCCACAGGGGGAAGGCCCCTCAGGAGCCACTTGCCCTGTGGCAGCTCCTCTGACCTCCCTTTTTCCTGGGCTTAGTTTTCTCCAGAAGGTAGGGAAGGTGGCATGGTTAAAGTGGCTGGACTTCCAGATATCAGCTCTCCAAGACAGAGGCGACCCACCCCAAGTGGGAGCCCTGGGAACCCTCTCTCCTCCCAGAGGCTGTTGCACATCCGCA
Source organism: Hylobates moloch (assembly GCF_009828535.3). Taxonomy (NCBI): domain Eukaryota; kingdom Metazoa; phylum Chordata; class Mammalia; order Primates; family Hylobatidae; genus Hylobates; species Hylobates moloch. Next base: position 8,103,264 of record NW_026652293.1, read on the forward strand.
CTGCAGGCCCCATGTAGGTGGGCAGTCTGCGAGAGCCCTGGTAGATTATTCTTAGGAAAAGCAGGAGAGCCAGCCACTTCAGGGAGGTGGAAAGTCTGCTCCTAATGACAGGCCTCTCTCTCTAGGGAGCTTATAATCACCGTGGGAGGCTCCCCCTTCGTGTGGCAGAGACACCAGGGCTGATGGAGCCAACGACATTGAAGAAGGCTGCTGTGTGGCCTTGGGGGTGGGGGTATGTGTGCGTATTCACAGGGCTGTGCAGAAAAGGGACAGGAATTTAAATGCAAACGCAAAGGCTCTGTCCTTGCAAAGGCCAGGGTACTGGGGATGAACAGGAAGTTGAAAGCAGGAGGAGGCCGGGCGCGGTGGCTCACGCTTGTAATCCCAGCACTTTGGGAGGCCGAGGCGGGTGGATCATGAGGTCAGGAGATCGAGACCACGGTGAAACCCCGTCTCTACTAAAAATACAAAAAAATTAGCCGGGCGTGGTGGTGGGCGCCTGTAGTCCCAGCTACTCGGAGAGGCTGAGGCAGGAGAATGGCGTGAACCCGGGAGGCGGAGCTTGCAGTGAGCCGAGATTGCGCCACTGCACTCCAGCCTGGGCGACACAGCGAGACTCCGTCTCAAAAAAAAAAAAAAAAAGAAAAGAAAGTAGGAGGAAACACTGGCTGCCCTCCTAAGTGCAGGGGCTAGGGCACAGTGCAGCGCAGGAGTGTGGCCGTGCAGCCAGCCCACCACTTGAATGCCTCCTTCTTTCCCCTTGTCCTTCCTCCACCATCTCTGAGAAGTCTGGAGGGCTGGGCTGAGCCCCCACCACTGCCCTGCTCCCTCCAGGGAAGCAAAGTCCTGTTTTACCAGACTTCTCAGATAACAAAGGTAGAACATTGTCCTTTCTCAGCATCCCCATTTCCAAGCATCCAGCAGCCTCTTCCTCCTTGGGTCACCTTCCTTAGGAGTAGATCTGGATGGAGAACTAGAAGTTGAGGATGTGCTCCAACACTGAGCGGCTTCGTGGGCGAGTCACTACTTCTCTAAGTTTACATTTCCCTCATATAATAACACCTGTCTCCCAAGGTCATTGTGAGGACAAAATGACATGCTGCACATGAAACCACTTTTAAAACTGTAAAGCCCAGGAAGGAATATTCATGTGAACAAGCTACAATCTATGTGCGCACACCTAAGCATAGTCACCCAGGCTGGAGTGCAGTGGCACAATCATAGATCCCTGCAGCCTCTACCTCCTAGGCTCAAGTGATCCTCCCACTTCAGCCTCCCGAGCAGTTGAGATTATAGGCATGACATCACGCTTGGCTAATTAAAAAAAATATTTATAGAGCTGGGGTCTCGCTGTGTTATTGCCCAGGCTGATCTCGAACTTCTGGCCTCACAGTGTTGGAATTACGGGCATGAGACACTGTGCCCAGCCATGGGGATGAGGCTTCTATCACCAAGGTGTTGCTGTATCCAATCTAGGAGAAGTGAGTGAGAAGAGGAAGGCCCTTCCAACAGCTAGGAGGCCTTGGAGATGCTATCACACTTGTGGTCTGATCTCAGCATCTCTGACAGGGCGCAGCCTTCCTGTTCGACCCTGGCAGTTGGACCGTGATAGCGGTCTGCTGCCCACCCTGGTGCTGCAGCTTCTCCAGGGTCTTGGCCCTCCTCTGCTGCTCAGCTGCTCAAGGCAGGAAGGGTGGAGGTGAGGTTCTGAATGTGGTGGACTTCAGGTGCCACTCCCTTTCTTCTCTTTTATCCTTGGAAGGGGAGCTCGGTGTGAAGGGGAGTGGGCCCCAAGCTCTAGTCCAGGCCTGCCACTCGGTAGCCATGGAGCTCTTGGAAGTCACTTAATCTCCACTGCTTGAACCTCCTCCCATAAATTGCAGAATCGATTCCCTTCCTGTCCACTCTCAGTGCCGAGGAGCAAATGTGAGGCGATTCCTCTGCCCGGCCGCCCTGTCTGGGAAGAAGTGAGGAGCGCCTCTGCCCGGGCGCCCCGTCTGGGAAGAAGTGAGGAGCGCCTCTGCCCAGCCGCCCCGTCTGGGAAGTGAGGAGCGCCTCTGCCCAGCCGCCCCGTCTGGGAAGTGAGGAGCGCCTCTGCCCGGCTGCCCCGTCTGGGATGTGGGGAGCGCCTCTGCCCAACCGCCCCGTCTGGGAGGTCTACCACGGAGGCCAGAAGCAATGGGGGGCTGGACGTGGTGGCTCACGCCTGTGGTCCCGGCGCTCTGGGAGGCCGAGGCGGGTTGATCACTTCAGGCTAGGAGTTCGAGACCAGCCTGGCCAACATGGCGAAACATATGAAAAATACAACAGACAAACCAACCAACCAACCCAGCGACAACAAAACAGGTCTACCCTGGAGTCATACTCTAATTTTTTCTATTTTCCTCCCTTTCTGATCCTTTATCCCACTTTCTTTTTCTTCCTCTTCCTTCTCCTTCTTCTTTGTCAAATAGAGGATTGAGTTATTATCATTGACCCATACAAAGTCCCTCTCTCATTCATTTTCTTTAATTCCCACTCCCCATTTCTATTCCCCGTCTTCCCATGGGCAACCTTCCTAATATGTTTGATACGCATCTTTTTGTTTGTATGTATTTTTAGAAAATGTTTATTGTTTTGTGTGCAAAAAAAATTAATAATAAAAAAAAATGTGAGGCGCTTATGGAAGTGCTTTGAAAATGGCTCCATTTCCATGCAAGGGCCGGCTATTTTGGTGGGGTGGGAAATGGGGAAGCGGACACAGACTGGTGGGATAATGGGGAGAGAAACAGGCAGCAGGCCTTAGCCAGGGGCTGGGGGGACAGAGGGGGAAAGGTGTGGAGGGACTGGGGGGCAGGGGGAAATGATTATTTAGTGCTCTATGTCCGACACTAAACCAAGCATTCTCTGATCCTCTCACAGCCGGTGATATGGACACTGTAATATCCATTTTACAGAGGAAGCAACCTAGGCTCAGCAAAGTTCAGCAATTTGCCCAAAGTTTAAGGCTAGTAAGGGCAGAGTTGACCAGCAAGCCCAAATCTGTCTGACTCCAGAGTCTGTAATCTTTGCACTCCACCAAGTTTCCAGAAAACCTATTCTAGGGGTAGGCATAAGAGTAAAATGGAGATAGGAGGAGAAGAGTCCACTGGAATACAGGAAGTGAGAGACAGGAAGTATTTCTATGTGCCTGGCACAATACCTGGCCCACAGAAAGTGCCAGGGCTACTGCTGGTCCATATAGTGCTTTTATGCAACTTAGAACAAGGTAGATGCAACCATGAGGCATACCTATTTGTGCTTGGGAAGTGAATCACATGTACAACTGTACATAGAAGCCCTGGGAGAGACTCTGAAATTAATTCATTTATTAATTAACTAATTAATTAAAGGAGAAAAGAAAAAAGTCTAGGAAAAGAGGGAGTTAAACAATAAAGAGTAACTGGGAATGGGAAAGAAGAAGAAAAAAAAAGTGGGAAAGAATATATAAATGGAGGCCGGGCATGGTGGCTCATGCCTGTAATCCCAGCACTTTGGGAGGCCAAGGTGGGCGGATCATGAGATCAGGAGTTTGAGACCAGCCTGGCCAACATGGTGAAACCCTGTCTGTACCAAAAATACAAAAATTAGCTGGGCATGGTGGTGTGTACCTGTAGACCCAGCTACTCAGGAGGCTGAGGCAGAAGAATCGCTTGAACCCGGAAGGCAGAGGTTGCAGTGAGCCGAGATCGCGCCACTGCACTCCAGCCTGGGCGACAGAGTGACACTCTGTCTCAAAAAAACAAAAAACAAAAAAGGATATACAAATGGGAAGAGGAGTGTCGCAGGGGGCGGGGTATTGTGAAGAAGAGAGGTGGAGGGAGGGCGCTCTTTGCTCCAAATGCAGACCAGGTGCCTTCTGCAGGTCCTCTAGACTCAGTACACATGATAAGCACACCTTGGTGTGACTGCTTGCAGTGCTGTTTCATCTGCTGCACCATCAGCTCCGGACAGCCAGGGAACAAATGGATGTTCCAGCATTCTTTTTTTTTTTTTGGGCGAAGTTCTCGCTCTACCACCCAGGCTGGAGTGCAATGGTGCGATCTTAGCTCACTGCAACCTCCGCCTCCTGGGTTCAAGCAATTCTCCTGCCTCAGCCTCCCAAGTAGCTGGGATTATAGACGTGTGCCACCACACCTGGCTAATTTTCGTATTTTTATTAATAGTAGAGATGGGGTTTCACCATGTTGGCCTGGTTGGTCTCTAACTCCTGACCTCAAGTGATCCTCCCGCCTGGCTTCCCAAAGTGCTGGGATTACAGGCGTGAACCACCACGCCCTGCTGAGTTTCTAGCATTCTCTCTTCACTTCTTACTGAACAAAGGAGGCATCATTTGGCCAACACGGTTGGATGGTGCTCTGCCACTACTTGTGTTTGTTCCTTCCCCCTTTCCTGGCCCTGAAGCCCAGCAGAGGGGCCCTTCCCACCAACTCCTTCTGTTCCTCTGGAGCTTCATTTGGAGTCTGGGGCTGGTGTTCATGCTCAGTCACCTGGACTCAGGCCAGTGTCTCTCCTTCCCGCAGGCCTGGGGATGGATTGTGCAAAATGGTACTATGCCTTGGAGCAAGAGGTTAGTTCACAACCTAGTTATTAATTACTCACTTGCTTTTTATCTTGAGCATTGCATCAGGACCGTGAGAATGGCTTTATAGCCACTTGAAGTAGGCAGTATCAGCTTCTTGCTCCTCCCTCAACCCCAAAGGTCCAGATACGGTAGTAAATCCTGCCAAAAGTTACTGGACTCCCAGCCATCTCTCACAACCCCTAGCACATTCAGGACATCCAGAATGGGAAAAGCTACTCAGCCAGGAGGACCCCCATCATCAGAGCCCTGCAATGGGGCCTCCATATGCCATCTCACCCATCTATCATCTTCAGGCTGTATTGCACTGGACTCGGTTGTGGGGATATTTAGGGAGGAGAAGGTAGAGATTTTACACCTTACCTCAGATGCCCTGGGAAGTCCCTCCTCTAGTGTGATTCCCATCTGTCTTGCTGCAGTTCGAGTATTTTTCCCCTTGTGTGGCCCTCCTTGTCCCTGGTTGAGTAAATACTGTGAGCGCACTTACTGGTGGGTGTAGCAAACGCCTCCTCCTTTTATTCCTATCTTGAAGTCAGAGACTCAGCCCTACAGGGGAGAATGAGAATGAGACCTCTTGGCCTCTCCCCTTGCGCCCTCCTGCCCCTTGTTTGACCCTTTTATTTTCCCCACTCTGAAGACTGTGGAGTCACAGCCGGCAACCAAATCCCTTTTGAGCTCCTCAGCCTCCTGATCTGGGCTCTGTCTGAGCCTGCTGCTGCTGCCGCAACACACTGCCGAGGTGCAGAACTAATTTAGTGACAGCCGAGCCCTCTCCTCTGCTGCCCGACAGAGAACTCAGGGCTCTCAGAGCACACCCAGCTGATGGGGCCTCAGGCTCTCATTCTTCAGAGATGCCACCTTAGGCAAGTCACTTGACCTCAGTTTCCCCATCTGTAAAAGGAGGTGGCACCTGCCCACCTTAGAGGTACTTGTGAGAATCAAACCTGACGATGTTTATTAAAGTGCTTAGTAAAGCCCTTAAATATAGCATAGAAATAAGTAATTATCTTTCACCATCATCAGCCAACTGGCCTCAAAATCTCAGCTCAGAACTTCCCCCACTCCACCCTGCTTCCTTGGATTTATCCCTCTGAACTTGGATCATTTTTTCCCTCTGGAGTTGGTTTGCAGCCTTGAGATTTTTGCATTTGCTGCCATGTTGCTGGGTCACGTTTGTGTACAACTTTCTGTTTTCCAGAGAAGACTGTCATCTCCACAAGGACAGAAACTATATCTTGTATGATCTTCTCCATTGCCACACAGCATCACATTTAGGATTCTATACAGACAGAAGAATGAATAAACATTCATTGTGACCAAGCAAGGTGGCTCCCATGCCTGTAATCCCAGCACTTTGGGAAGCTGAAGAGGATCGCTTAAGGTCAGGAGTTCAAGACAGCCTGGGAGACATAGTGAGTCCTTGTCTCCACAAAAAAATTTAAAAAATTAGTCAGTCATAGTGGCACACACTTGGGGTCCCAGCTACTTGGGAGCCTGAGGCAGGAGAATCACTTGCGGTCGAGACTGCAGTGAGCTGTGATTGCACCATTGCACTCCAGCCTGGGCAACAGAGCAAGACCCTGTTTCAAAGAAGAAGAAGCTTTCTGCATTTAAAAAAAAAAAAAGGCTCAGAAGTTAAATGACTTACTCATACTCACAGGCATAAGGTTACTAGATCCTAGCACTGAGCCTGACTTGTAACTGTTATTTCCTTAAATGGTCATCGAATGAGAAATGAATGACTGCATGCATGGTAAATGGCATTGGGTCTGTCTGGTTCCAGAGCCCACACTTTCTCCACTGTAGCACACAGCCCCTCAGTGATTTTAGCTGGGGAAAGATCTCCATGGGGGATGTGGAGCTGGCAGAGCTCTGTCACCTCTGGCTGTCCCTCCCCAGTCTCAAACTCCACCCTGTAGTTAGCACCTCAGGCATCTGAGCTTGGGAGTAGAATCCCTGGTATTCACAGTGACATAATCACCTCCTCGCTCCAGGCTTTTCAGAAGCCAGTCCAGTTACCTTGGTGTCTTTGCTATTTAGAGATTTATTGGGAGGTTGTCTGGTTCTATCCTGAAACCCTCAGGGGGAAGGAGATAGCATTACCTTTTATGCCTCTGCCTCTCAGCCTTGACTGAGCTCCACCAAGCAGCCTAACCCCAATCCCAATCTGTCCTGTAATTTCTGTTTCTAAAATATGAACCATGATGGCATTTTGCTGCTGCCTCTAAAACATGGGAGGCTAAGAGACCCAGCTACTTGGGTCTTTGAGAGGAGATTGTGATGGGTTTCATTGGATTTCAGAACTGAAAAGGACCATTGTGTTCATTGGCCTCACCTCTTACCTGGTGCCTGAAAGTCTCATGATGCCCCATCATGCTTAATCTCTGCTTAAAGCCACTTGGGACTTGCCCCTTAGGGAAACTCCCTTAGGCCTCTTCTTCCCTAACTTGAGCTCTGATCTGGCTCCCGAACTGTCTCCTCTGATGGAGGTTTGCCCTCCGAAGCCATTTCTTTTCAGCGTGGACTTTGCCTGCAGAAGAGCCAACACGTTTCCATGGCAGGAATGGGGTCAGCATTTCCCCACCTCTGCTTTCTGCTCAGCTAAATCTTTCTGCTTTGGAGGCACTTCTGGTCTCTTCTCTGACTTCCCGTAGGTCTGGGTGGGGAAGGGGAAGGCTCAGAAGGAGGTTCAAATTGGGAGGAAAGATCCCTTTACAGAAGTGTTTCTGATGTTCATTTGTCAGGGGGATGTTTCCTGAAGAAAGTGCCCTTGAAGGCTATGTTTGTTGTTTCAAAATCTTCCCTGCAGGGGCAACACTCAAACCTGAGCGTCACCAGCTGTGTAGTGAGGGGCTCATTTGTCAGCAACTCCAAGGCTCTGCCATCTTGTGATGACAGTCAAGGTGGGGCACGGGTGACCTCCAGAACTAGAGGTCACAGTCATTCCTAAGCTTGGGATTTGAGAGGGAAGAAGCAGCTGTCCAATTCTCCTTTCAGTGGTTTTAATTTCTTCCTCTGGTCAGGCACAGTGGCTCATGCCTGAAATCCCAGCACTCTGGGGGGCAAAGGTGGGAAGATTCCTTGAGTCCAGGAGTTTGAGGCCAGCCTGGGTAACACAGGGAGACACCATCTCTTAAAAAAAAAAAAAGGCCAGGTGCGGTGGCTCACGCCTGTAATCCTAGCGCTTTGGGAGGCCGAGGCGGGAGGATCACGCGGTCAGGAGATCGAGACCATCCTGGCTAACACGGTGAAACCCTGTCTCTACTAAAAACACAAAAAAGTAGCCAGGTGTGGTGGTTGGCGCCTGTGGTCCAAGATACTCGGGAGGCTGAGACAGGAGAATGGTGTGAATCTGGGAGGCGGAGCTTGCAGTGAGCCGAGATGGCGCCACTGCACTCCAGCCTGGGCGACAGAGCAAGACTCTGTCTCAAAAATAAAAAAATAAAATAAAATAAAAAAAAGCCCTGCCTCACAAAGTATCCCAAACTCAGAGTGCTGGGTGCTCGTTCTTTCTTCACCCTTTCCACACTCTGTTCCATCTTCTTTTCACCAGATCTTCCTAAGCATTTCAGTTACGGAGGCTCCTGGGGCTGGTTCTCCTGTTCAGGTTCCTGATCTCTCCGTGACTCCAGCCCTTTGGATGGAAGTGGAGTGTGGCCGTCCACGCAGAGGAACACCCGCCATGGTGATCTCTCATTCCTCTTTCTTTCTACTTCCTTCATGTTATTTTATTCCTGCCCTTTAAAAATATTTTTATTTATTCTTTTCTATTTACAAAAGCAATTTTTGATGCAGATAGAAGACTTAAAGACTCGAAAAAGTTCTCTTAGCACCCCCTCAAAATTAAAGTCATTCTTCCACTCATAAAAAACCAGTATCCGAGCCGGGCGTCGGGGCTCATGCCAATAATCCCAGCACTTTGGGTGGCCGAGGTGGGCGGATCATGAGGTCAGGAGATCGAGACCATCCTGGCTAACACAGTGAAACCCCGTCTCTACTGAAAATACAAAAAAATTAGCCGGGTGTGGTGGCAGGCGCCTGCAGTCCCAGCTACTCGGGAGGCTGAGGCAGGAGAATGGCGTGAACCCGGGAGGCGGAGCTTGCAGTGAGCCGAGATCGTGCCACTGCATTCCAGCCTGGGCGACAGAGCAAGACTACGTCTCAAAAAAAAAAAATTATTATTATTTTTCTTGAGATGGAGTCTCGCTCTCCATCTCAAGAAAAATTGAGTGCGGGCTGGAGTGCAGTGGCACAATCTTTGCTCACTTCAACTTCCGATTCCCAGGCTCAAGCGATTCTCCTGCTTCAGCCTCCCGAGTAGCTAGGATTACAGGCTCCCGCCACCACACCTGGCTAATTTTTGTATTTTTAGTAGAGGTGGGGTTTCGCCATGTTGATCAGACTGGTCTCGAACTCCTGACCTCAAATGATCCACCCACCTCCGCCTCCCAAAGTGCTGGGATTACAGACGTGAGCCACCATGCCTAGCCTATTAAAATTATTCTATGCCATCATTTTTAATGGCAGTATACTGTTCTATTGAGTGGACTTGCCATAAGTTGCTTAGCCAATGGCTTATTATTCTACATTTAAATTGTTTCTAATTTTTCACTATTATAAAGAATGATGAAATGAAAAACTCTTACATACTTCTGATATACACATCTCTGATTATTCTGCCACCAGAGAAATTCCAGAAATGGAATTGCTGTGTTCAGGGGGCTCATCGCTACTTCCAAGTCCACAGCCAGGATTTGGCCCTGCTGCTGGCCCTTAAGCCTGAAGAGACTGCTCGCCCTCATCCTGAGGCAGACAGCACAGAAATCTCAAAGTGGACCACCAGCCCTGGATGATGGAGATGGCACGAGACGGGAACACCAAGGGAGCTCCAGGTCCTTCATGACTTCTCAGGCTTCCATGAGGCCAACCAGATGCAGCTGGGTATCTGGTCTCCATGGAATGAGAAGGATGCTTGCTCTTAGCCCAAGGACAATGAGGAGGGGCTGTGTGTGGGGGTGGGGCAGAGGCTGCTAATGCATTTTGCCAGCATCTTTGGTTTCTCCAATATCCAGCTAGACTATTAGCAGTTCCCCAAGGATGGCCTTGCTCCTCACGTCATCCCCCATTTCCTATAAATGGGAAGTGGCTGGGGAGTAGAGTGTGTGTGTGTGTGTGTGTGTGTGTGTGTGTGTGTGTGTGTGGTGGGGGAGGGAAGAGAGAGGAAGGGAAAGGGCAATGGTGGTTTTCCTACAGCTGACCTCATAGAGAAGTGAGGCCCAGAGAAGTTGTTATTTGCCCAGAATGCCACAGCATCCTAGAGAGTAGTATGGGTTTTCTCTGAGGCGCTGAAGTCACTGGCCAGGCTTGCTGAGGGATTTCTGCCTCTGCCTTGTTTCTGGGGCCCAGAGGCTGTTTTTTCTGTGTAATCAGGGGCTGTGGGGGAAGTAACTGACCTGAGGAATTGCCTCCATTGTTTTTTTTTTTTTTGATGGTGTCTTGCTCTGTCACCCAGGCTGGAGTGCATTGGCATGATCTCAGCTCACTGCAACCTCCGCCTCCTAGGTTCAAGCCATTCTCCTGCCTCAGCCTTCCCGGTAGCTGGGATTACAGGTGCGCACCACCACAACCAGCTAATTTTTGTATTTTTAGTAGAGACAGGGTTTCACCATGTTGGCCAGGCTGGTCTCAAACTCCTGACCTCGTGATCTGCCCACCTTGGCCTCCCAAAGTGCTGGGATTACAGGCGTGAGCCACTGCACCTGGCCAATTGCCTCTGTTTTATCTGAAAATGGTACCAATCTCTTGGGTTGTCCTAAGGATTCAATGAGTTAATACAAAGCATTTAGAAACAGTGCCTGGCACAATTAGTAATGGTTAACTATTATTATTATTATTATTATTTTTTTTGAGATGGAGTCTCGCTCTGTCGCCCAGGCTGAGGTGCAGTGGCCCGATCTTGGCTCACTGCAAGCTCCGCCTCCCGGGTTCACGCCATTCTCCTGCCTCAGCCTCCCGAGTAGCTGAGACTACAGGCGCCTGCTACCACACCCGGCTAATTTTTTGTATTTTTAGTAGAGGCGGGGTTTCACCGTGTTAGCCAGGATGGTCTCGATCTCCTGATCTCGTGATCCGCCCGCCTCGGCCTCCCAAAGTGCTGGGATTACAGGTGGGAGCCACTGCGCCTGGCCAACTATTATTATTATAACATGAGGCTACATCAGCAGAAAGAGGGGGATTTTCAGAGCAGAGAGCCCTACTGTACCCTGTAATGGGTGGGGCCTGGCCAGTGCATCCACCTGGTTTAGTTGCGGAGGGGTGATTGGGTAGGGCCCAGGATCACCATGGGATCCAGGCTGTGTGCTCACTCCCCTGAGCTCTCCTTCCTTATCCCCCTGTCACAAGGCACAAAGCACAAGGGCCCCTGGAAAGAAGTGGTGGGAGGCAGGAGGAAGAGGGGGGCTCTCACTTGTCTGTGGTGCGACAGCTCTCTCATGTTCCCAGTGTTCTTTCCCAAGCCTGCAAAATACCACCGTCCACTCTCTCCTGGCTCTGTAATTTTCCAGCTGACCTGAAATTTCCTCTGACTCCTGACCTCTTTCCTGGAGGAGAGGGGACACCAGCTCAGAGACCCTGGACTCCATCCTAGTCTCTCTGCTGGCCGCAAGAGGGTATGCCAAAGACTTTGGAAAGCCATTGCCAGGAGGGTCCCCAGGTAGAGGTGTGTGTGCTCCAGGGAGGCAACGCTGAGACAGTTTTCAAGTTAAACTTGTTTAGTGACTCAGAAGGTAGATTCTTGATTTTTCTCTTCTCAACTCTCTCTGGCACCTGCTCTCTGTTCCCCACTACCAGCAGGGCGCCACTGTTTTCCTCTCCCTTCTCTATCTCCCTTTCTTCTCTGCCTCCCTCTACCTCTCAGCTGGAAGGTGCCCTTAGAAATCATTTGGCTAACCCCCTCTTAGAGAGGCCCAGAACATGGAAGGGACTTGGCCCACGTCACACGGCTGTTGACACAGGGCCAGCATTGGAACCCAGTGAGTGCCCCAGTGCCTGGTTGGCTAAGGCCAACCAGGTCTTCCCCTTCAAAGGCATCTTCCTAGGACTTTGCAGTATTCAAGTCAACAATCCAACTAAATTGGATTTCTCTCCACCCAATAAAACTCCATGGAGGAAAAAAAGACAAAACTGCCCCCCCACCCCCACCCCCAGGGCCAGCCTGGGACTCCATCAAAGACATTCTGGAACAGGTATCTGTTAGGACCTTGCTCAAGAGCTGACAAAGAGAACATTTCATTGGCAATTTATCATCCATTCTTCCCCGTATACACTCTTAAGGAGAAAAAAAATTGGAATTTGGTTTTCAGCGCAGAAAGAGGGATTGAGTTAGCTCTATCTGCGTCGGAGAATAGCAAAGAGCAGGAGGGTAATTCGGAGAGAATGTGACATCTCCTTTGAAGGGATGGTCCTGGACAGGTAGGGAGCAGCTCTGCCTGGAGATCGGGCGGCCAGAATGGCACGCCTGGGTAATGGTCGCAGCAGACTGGCTCCGAGGAGGGGAGGGGAGGTGCCCCGCGAAACCGGGTAGCTTTCACCTAAATGTTTGGTGGCGAGCGACAGAGGGGGCGGTGCCCTGCCCTAGGTAATGATAGGGCAGTCTGGGAGCCACACGGGGGCTGCGTCGCGGCGCGGCTACAAAGCCAGCTTCGAGACCTCCCGCTTTCTTCCCCTGGGTACCAGCCCCACCCCTCTATCCCCCCTCGCAGCACCCCCCACCTCCGTCCCGCCTCGCCCCGCCCCCCTCCTGGCAGTCCCAGCGCGCATGCTCTCTCCCCCCGCGGAGTAACCTGGAGATTTAAAAGCCGCCGGCTGGCGCGCGTAGGGGGCAAGGAACTGGGGGGAACCAGCCTGCATGCGCTGGCTCCGGGTGACAGCCGCGCGCCTCGGCCAGGTAGGAGCGCGCCCCTTCCTCTCCCAGGGGTGAGAGTCTCGGCGCGGGAAAGGGAGCAGCAGTGCGTGGCCGAGCTCCGCGGTGTCGCGTGTTTTGCGCCCCGCGGGATGGGGCCGCGCCGTGGCCGTCCGGGGCGCTGCGCGCCGAGCCCCGCGCGAATCCCACAGGAGGGCGCGTCCCACGCGCTCTGCCGGGGCGGGTGCCGAGTGCCCGGCGCCTGCACGGGTCCCCGCTGAGCTGTGCTTTCTTCCGCGGAGGGCGGGCAGGCAGGAGGTGCCCGCGCTGTCCCAGGCCGGGCGGCGGTGTGGGCGGGGAGCGGCCCCTCCCCGGAGCCCCGGGCCAGGCCGGGCCGACGGCTGGCGGACCGGCCGCTGGCTCCTGTTGCAGCCTCCCGCGTCAGACTTTTCTTTGGAAAGTTGCGTTTATTTTCTTCTCTTGTCTGGGCTTCACCGGAAAGGGGCAGGATGAGTCACTGCGGCGCGCACAGTCCGGGACTTGGGGGAGCCGGGACGGGGGCCGACGGCCGCGGCGCCGCGGGGTGCTCAGGCCCGGGCCGGCTTTCTTGAGGAAGAGTGAGTTATTAAGAGAGGGAAAGGGGACTGAGCCCTCTTGGACCTACACCTGGGGCGAGCTCCGGGCACAGAGTTGGGACTGGACCGTGTGTGTGTTACTGTGTCCCCTTTTCAGCCTCAGTTTCCCCCTCTGTGGGGAGAGAAAGGCCGCTGTTTTCTCCTCGCCTTCCAGGTCTCAGGTGGGGAAGGAGAGAGTTCTGCAAACGGCAAACAGGTGTGATGTGGTGGTACCTGGGCATCCCATGCAGCTTCTCAGAGCTCTGGGCCTGGGCAGGCCTGCTGGAAAAGCCTCAGGGACCTGCATGCTTTCTCCCGAGTGCGGGTCAGGCCTTCCTGTAGTCTTCCGCTCCCCCCAGGCACTGCAGTCCTGTGAGTTGCTCTTGCCCTTGACCTCTGAATCAGCCTCCATCTTCCTGACAGACACTCTTGACCTGCTCAGCTTTTCCCCACCCCAGGGCGTGTTCCCTATGCTTCCTCTTTTTCCAAGGGGCCAGAGTTGGGGGTGTAGGGAGGGGTTTGGCATGGTGGGTACCTGGTGAGGACTCGCCCTTCAGCTGTTACACAGACCCGGTCCCAGTGGAGCAGGGACTAAGAATAGACCAGCTGCTGTCTTGCTGCCCTGGAGTCTGCAGCCGGGCATTGCCAGTTGACCAGGGCCCAGAGTGACCCTTGCTGGGGTCCTGGAACCTTTGCTCAGGGGTGAGGTTGAGGTCCTAGGGGCTTCGGACTACCTTTCCTGATGCAGATCTCCTTTCAGAGCAGGGGTGAGGTTGAGGTCCTAGGGGCTTCGGACTACCTTTCCTGATGCAGATCTCCTTTCAGAGCAGAGACCGCCTTGGTGTAGACTCACCTGCCCGAGGCCTGGGAAACAGGCTGGCCTGTGGGGTGGGAGTGGGAGGGCCCAGGAGGCCCAGGCTAGACGGGAAGCCTGAGGAAACCCATAGAGCAGCATATTGTAGGGGATAAGTGGGACGTAATTTGAGGTCGCAGGCCATTCTGTTGGATCAGTCCCATTCCCTCATTCCTCCCTTATCTCCTCCCACCAGGCCTGTCGTGGAGCCAGGACTCTGTTGTTCTGAAAGTGCTCAGAAAATGCAGCTTGAATCAGCAGAATGAGTTTGAAGATAAAAATACAGCTGTGGATGAATGTACAGCTGTGGACAGACAGGCCCCAATTTAGTGGGTGTGTGTTAGGGGGAGTTTTCCTATGTATTCATGGAGTGTGTGGTGAACTTCCCCATCCGTCCTGGCTCCCTGAATAACCTTGAAGGAGGAGGAGGAGTAGACAGTGATCCCTGGTGGTCTCCTGAGCCCCTTCCAGGCCACTGGGTGGTGGAGGGAGAGTGGAGGCCTCCCTCCAGCTCTCCCCTTACCCAAACTGGAGCTTTCAGCTTGGGCAGGGGTGGTCTGAAGACTCAAAGTAAAGTTAATTTGAAGACTTTAAGTACTATCATCTGGACGTCACAGCCTGATAAGTTTCTTTTCTTTTCTTTTCTTTTCATTTTTTAGACGAAGTTTCACTCTTGTTGCCCAGGCTGGAGTGCAATGTCACGATCTCAGCTCACTGCAGCCTCCGCCTCCTGGGTTCAAGTGATTCTCCTCCCTCAGCCTCCCAAGTAGCTGGGATTACAGGCACCCGCCACCATGCCTGGCTAATTTTTGTATTTTTAGTAGATACAGGGTTTTACCATGTTGGCCAGGCTTGTCTTGAACTCCTGACCTCAAGTGATCTGCCCACCTCAGCCTCCCAACGTGCTGGGATTACAGGCGTGAGCCACTGCACCCAGCCAGAAAGACAGTTTCTATATTGGCTGCTTCACTAGGTGAGCTCCACCAGCTTGGCAAGTTACTTAACCTCGTCCAAGCCTCAGTATCCCTGGCTGCAAAATGGGAATGATAATACTGTATGGCTTTGTTAAGTAGATTATAACAGACATAAAATTTATAAACATATAATTATGTGATATATAAAGTCTAAAAATTATAGCTTTGTTAAATATTGTATATAGAGTACTAAACTGTGTGTCTGACACATAAGTGCTCAATAAATGTTAGTACCAACTATATATTGTATCGATCATTTGGGACTGAATAGACAGCAGTGCCTAGCCTGGGACTCTCTTCTTGGGCCTTGCTCTTAAAAAACAGAAAACAAAAATCTGCTCTAGACCTTATTTCTTTGGTAGCCAGGTCTCCTGGACTTTGGGGAGTCCGTTGAGAGATTGAGCTTTGGCAAAATGATTTGAATCTGATTTCCTCTTGCACAAGTTATTTAAACTGTTTCAACTTCCTCCTCTGTAAAATGAGGATAATAGTACCTACCTCACTGTATTTCCAGGATTAAATAAGCTGATGTAGGTAAAGCTCTGAGCACAGCAGCTGCTTGTAAAAAGAGCTTGATAAATGTCAGCTGCTGTTATTTGGTGACAATGGAGCCAATCATTGTGGTTTCCACTTAGAAACCAGAGTTTCTTAGCAAGGGAATTGGCCCATAGATAACTATATGTAAGCTACGAAGGACACATCTGCAGTTGAACTTGTGGTCCTGCGCAAAGATCACAGCAGGATTGGATGTCCATATCTCTCCTGTACTACTCTGCTACTATGTGACTTCTATTTAATTAGTGCAGAAACCCCTGCCCAGCCTACCTTCCCAGAGTGTACCCCTCAGGCTGGAAAAGGGTACCATGAACATGAATGTATATCCTGAGAAGTTAAGAGCCTTCCGTGCAAAGAGTTATTTGTTGTTATTTTTAGGAAAACTGTATAGGGAGGGTGCCCTGAAGTTGGGATTCTGCTTTGTCCTCCCTCCCCAACCCTTAGGATCTTTTGCACTGTTCTTTGGTGTCTGGAAAAAAAATCCAGCCTAGCTTTCTTTGAACGGTTAGTGGCCCTGTTTGCTGGGCAGCAGGGGTGGAGACTGGACCAGCTGGTACCAGGCCCAGTGTCTTGAACACTGATGCCACTTGACTCCCAGCAATAGAGCTGGAGTGTTGAGCTTTGTCCAGTGTATTAAGTGTCTCTGCTTGGGCTGGGGAGAGGGGGCAGCTGGTGACAGAGCCATCACGGGATGCTCCTGATCCCTGGCCAGAACTTCCTGTTGAATCCTTTTTTCTACTACATGGTCTGTGTTTTCCCCTCCACGGGAAGAAATCCACAGTTTTGCCACCGGCCCTGACTGACTTGTGGAATCTCTTGCTTCTGATGTTGGACATGGGCCTGCTTCCCCTATTGGCCGTGACTTCATTGCCTGTAAAATGGAGATAAGATTCACCTTGCATGGTTATGGTGAGGATTAAACGTGATGTGCACGTTCAGCCAAGCACCTGCACACGCCAGGTGTTCCATAGATGTTTGTTCCTTTCCCCTTCTTTGTTACTTCTGGAGATCACTTTCTGGGGAGCGGGGAACCAGCCAGCAAGAAGGGGTTTGGAGGCCACTTCCTGGTGCTGTAGTCCACAGTTCCCCAGTCACCATATCCAGGATAGCGGGATGCCCAGCCAGAGGGGATACCCTCAGGAGCAGCCAGCCCACAACAGCAGTTCTTGTCTTTCCCCTGTGGTCGCTGTGTGCCCCGCTGCCCCCAGCCTCGCTAATCTCAAGTGTACTTTGAGTTGGCAAATAGTGTTCAAGCTAGGAGTGCCTGGCCCATCCCTAGGGATGTGGGAATTTAGATTCCCACTCCTGGCTCCTGTCCTTAGTGAGCGGAGCACCCAGGTAGCTTGAACGTGGCTCTGCCTGGATCCCAGGCACACTGGTAAAATCACATCCAATGGGAATCCTGATTCAGCCTTACCCATAGGCCTTCTATTGGGCACCTACTCTTCTCAGGGCCTGTGCTTCCTGCTTTCCAGGAGCTGAAGTACTAGTGGGGAGGATGGCAGTGGGGGAAGGACTGCAAATCCAAGACACTGAGGACAGTGGGCAGCCTCCAACCCTGGGGGCTGCCTGGTTAGAGCAGTTGAGATTTAGCGGGGAGAGGGGATACTTGACGGCTTGGTTTCCAGGGGGCTGTGGAAGAGGTGTGAGATTTGAGCTGGGCAGGGCTCAGATGGAGGGTAGAGGCAGTCCAGGAAGGGGAAGTAACTGGAGCACGGTGACCACGTTGGAAGCAAAAACAAGCCTAGTGCTGATGAATTCCCTTATTTGGGTGCCCATGGAGGTATGCTGAATCATCTAGGGACACACAGATAGCCAGCCCGGATCTGAGATCAAAACCCAGTCTCATGATTTTGAGTCCGGTATTGTTTCCAGCACACCTCACTGGGGAGAGACCAAAAGGAGGGGTGGGAGTGATTAGAAGTCCCAGGCTCCACAGGCCTTGTTTTACAGACATACACCCTTTTCTGCTGTTGGGGCTCAGAAAACAATACCCCAAAGTGAAGGCCTCAGAGGCAAAGTTTCTGTCTGATCTCCTGTCTCTCACCCCTTATTCTCTCCTGAGGCAGGCCAAAGCGAATCCCTCTTTTCCAGGGCAGGTCATAGAAACTAGAACCCTTCTCCCCAAAGCCAGCCATACAACCTAAAAATATTACTCTTTCTCCTGGCTTTCTGGGTAAGAACTGGTGATAAAGAAATGATCTGACCTGCCTTGTTTGATAGTAGTCATAAGGCCCTCATTGCAGAGGGGTCCTACCCCATTCCTGGGAGGAAGAAATCCAGCAACGGAGAGGCCGAGAAGAATCTGGACAGGCCTTGCTGAGCTTCACCACTCAGTGTATTAGCATTAGCTCATACCATTTTTGTCCGATCACATTTCTGTATCCTGTGTGTGCTTCTTCAAACCTAAGCATAAAAATGGATACTTAGGCTGGGCGCGGTGGCTCACGCCTGTAATCCCAGCACTTTGGGAGGCCGAGTTGGGTGGATCAGCTGAGGTCAGGTGTTCGAGACCAGCCTGGCCAACAGAGTGAAACCCCACCTCTACTAAAAATACAAAAATTAGCTTAGCGTGGTGACACACGCCTGTAGTCCCAGCTACTTGGGAGACGGAGGCAGGACAATTGCTTGAATCCAGGAGGCAGAGGTTGCAGTGAGCTGAAATCGTGTCACTGCACACCAGCCTGGGCAACAGAATGAGAGCTAGTCTCAAAAAGAAAAAAGAAAAGATACTTCACCCTGTGTCTTTGGGTTTTCATTTCTAAGGGCTCTTGTGTCATACAAAACTATAATCAAATAAATTTGTATGCTTTTCTCTCTCTCTCTTTTTTTTGGAAACAGCGTCAATTTTGAGATGGCACCTCACTCTGTTGCCCAGGCTGGAGTGCAGTCATGCAATCTCAGCTCACTGCAACCTCTGCCTCCCAGGTTCAAGTGATTCTCCTGCCTCAACCTCCTGAGTAGCTGGGATTACAGGCACGTGCCACCACACCCAGCTAATTTTTATATTTTTAGTAGAGATGAGGTTTTACCATGTTGCCCAGGCTGGTCTCAAACTCCTGACCTCAAGTCATACGCCTCCCTCGGCCTCCCAAAGTGCTGGGATTACAGGTGTGAGCCACTGCGCCCAGCCTGTTATGCTTTTTTCTTGTTACCATATCTTTCGTTATAGAAGTGTCAGTTCTGACCTTTATGATAGGGAGAAAAAAGGGATCTCCCCCACCCCTACCCCTATACTGCATGGTACCTATCTGCTTATCCTTCAAGGCTAAGCAACATGGCCATTCCCTCTAGGAAGCCCTGGAAGAACTGCATGTGCCCCCCACATTGGGTCCCACCCCCGCCACGTGGATTTGTATCTTCACACTTGTGCCACTGTGCCACCTCATTGCACACCGATTGCATTTTATCCCTTTTGCCAAAGGGAGCTGCGATCAGTTGTTTCTGTGTCCCCAGCACCTTCACAGCAGGCTTACGCACAATTGAGGCTCTGTGGTGTTAGGTGTGGGCGGGTGGGTGGGTTTCAGTGCCGTTTGACATTCCCTTAGGGGAGGTTAGGTTGCATGCACTGAGGTATACTTCCAAGGGTCAGCAAGCTTGGGATCTTTAAATCAGAAAATGAGTTTCTTTGGAAGCCCACCCTTTCCTTGCTCACCACTGAGTGACTGTTTTTGAGAACACACTTGCAGAGTACTGAGTCTGACTTGGAGCCCTCTGTTTATAAATGGGACTGATCACAGACTCTAGGACTCAGATCTAATAAAGCCTTACAGGCCACTGAGTTTGAAACCCTAGAGGTGTGGGACATGGCAGAGTTGGAACCAGCACCATGGTCTGACTCTTGGTCCAGGGCACTGCCCATCTGTAGGTTTTCATAGATCTTTAGTCTCCTGGCCTCTTTCCTGTATACCTCACCTCCTAAGGGAGGCCAGGCTAAAGGGAAGACTAGGATTGGCTGTACGTGGATAGGGAGAGCTGTCTAGCCTGGCTGACTGGCAGGGTTCAAGTTCAGTAGGAGGAAGGCCATTTAGGCTTCTCTTTTCAGGGGCTGTACGAAAAGGCAGGATGGGGGGAAGGAACTTCCAAGTGGCCTGGACACTGTGCCAAGCTCCCTCTTCCCCCTCCGTGTTCCTATTCCCCTACCTTGGGCCAAGGAATTTCTTGGTACTGCTGCCCCGCCTTGTAGGGAAGCATTTATTGTGGCCCGAGAAGAGAATTCAGTTACTAATTTCTGCCAGGAACAGAGTCCAACTCTGGGAAGGACTAGGGAAGAGGGTAGTTCTGCCCCCAGATGTCCTGGTTACTCGGCTTAGTTTCAGGTGACCGCTGACCCTTGGCACTGTGTTGGTACCTGAGAGTGTGTGGGCAGGTGAAGGATGGGGTAAGTGCAGCTGGGGCGTCCTTCTCCACCTCATTCCCCTTGACTCATTGGTAGGAGGCCATGAAAGTCCAAATACAAAGTAGGGATTTTATATTCCTATTTGACAAGGGTGAACATGAATCCCTTCCTGAATGTCATGTAGCCTTGTCAGTGAGCGCTTAGAGGATACCTGCCCGTGAAGAAGCAGCTGCCAGGGGTAGGGGGTGCATGTGAGATCACCTGGCTGCACAGATGTAACGAACCTTCAGCATTATCCAGATTAGCTCTCATTTTATGGGTGTAGAAACTGAGTCCCAGAGAGGTGAGATGGCCTGTCTAGGGTACACAGCTCTTAAAAAAAGTGGCTGAAACAGGACTGCTGTCTCCTGGCTCCCAGTTCAGAGCACCCTCCAGCATTTTCAAATGGTTCGAATTTTCTGCTCAACCATTGTTTATTTGCGCAACCTTGAGACTGAGCTGTTCATCTTGAATATGAATATTAAACACCTACCTTGGATTTGGAGTGTATGAATTGTATGAGTTAATAGAAGGTACAATATATCAAGTACGTGGCACACGCTAGACGCCTCTGAGGCAGTTAGTAGGGGTCGGCCACTGTGTTCGTTTTCCCTGTGGATGGAAATCGTGCTGTCTCATAACTACGGGATCTTTGTCCCACCTTCTGCCTCCCTTCTCAGCCTTCCTCCAGCAGGCAGGTCTGCTGCAGTGACCTCTCCTCACCTGTTGGGGCCAGCACCTGGGGAGGCAGTTGCATTCTTGGCATTCCTCTTGCTGCTAGGGGCTGGAAGAGGCGCTGGTGTGGTGGGGGAGGCACGTTGGTGAGGGGGGGAATGGAAACTGAGAAGAAAGTGTAGTTGGTCTCCCCTAACCACAGCCGCTCCTGTTTGGGAATGAAAAAGCCCTGGCCGGGCGCCGTGGCTCACGCTTGTAATCCCAGCACTTTGGGAGGCCGAGGCGGGCGGATCACGAGGTCAGGAGATCGAGACCACGGTGAAACCCCGTCTCTACTAAAAATACAAAAAATTAGCCATGCGTGGTGGCAGGCGCCTGTAGTCCCAGCTACTCGGAGAGGCTGAGACAGGAGAATGGCGCGAACCCGGGAGGCGGAGCTTGCAGTGAGCCGAGATCGCGCCACTGCACTCCAGCCTAGGTGACAGAGCGAGACTCCGTCTCAAAAAAAAAAAAAAAAAAAAAAAGGGCCCTTCCTCCACTGAGGAGGTGACCAAAGAAGTGGCCGCCAGGAACTTTCATATCCTGTATCTCAAACACACTCCACATCTATGAAGTTGGTGGTATTAATCTAAGTTTCCATGCCTGTAAAATGGGTATACTAATTGTACCCACCTCATCGGATGGTTGGAAGACCAAGATGCACAGCAGAGTGCCTAGTATGTATTATAACCTCAATGTTAGCTGCTATTGTGCGTTTTCTTTTCTGTTTTGTGTGTGTGTTTGTGGTTTTTTGTTTGTTTGTTTGAGACAGAGTCACCCTGTTGCCCAGGCTGGAGTGCAGTGTGGCACGATCTCGGTTCACTGCAACCTTGACCTCCCGGTTTCAAGCAATTCTCATGCCTCAGCCTCCCGAGTAGCTGGGATTACAGGTGTGTGCCACTATGCCTGGGCCTGGCTAATTTTTGTATTTTTAGTAGAGACGGGGCTTCACCATTTTGGCCAGGCTGGTCTCGAACTTCTTGACCTCAGGTAATCTGCCCGCCTCGGCCTCCCAAAGTGCTGGGATTACAGGCAGGAGCCACCGTGCCCGGCCTGCTATTGTTCATTGTGGATGAGGAAACTGAGGCACGGGAAGGTCAAGTTACAGGCTCATGCAATTATAATAAGTGGTGGAGCTGGCATGCAAACCCAGGTCAGGCAGACTGCCAAACCCAGGTCAGCCTGCAGAGTCTGCCAGGGTTTGGGGACGTCAGGATTCAGAGGGTTGTGGTCCCTCGGGTGGAAGAGAGCTCCAGGTTGAAGAGCACTGCTGGTCCTGGTTTGGAGGGCATGCCCAGTGTGACCTTGGATTGCAGCTGTTCTCAGAAACGAAGTGTGATCAGGAGGCCCAGGTGCCTGGAGTCAGAATGTGTGTCTGTATTGACTCTCACCCTTGCCAGGTGACCCTTGGGAGAGTCCCCATGCTTCAGCCCCAGCTTAGGCTGTCCAGGACTGACTCTGGCCAAGGTGAGGGTCAGGCCAGCCCCAGAATCCCTGTCACTGGGTAGGAGAGGGGAGGGGAGGGCAGTGCTGGCTCTAGGGACTGCCCCTCTGTCCCTTCCCCTCCCCTTCCCCCAATCTCCTCTGGCATTTGTTTCCTTTCCAAAGCTGGACTGGGGCTCTCAGACAGGGCAACAAAAGCCACTCTCCACCGCGCCACAGCCACCTGTTGGGTTTTCACACATTGGGGGTGAGTGGGGGGAGGGAGCCGTTGCCCTTTTCCCAGTGTCTGTGGTGTGCCCCCTTTGCCCCCCTAGGGCCTGGGATTCTCTTTGCTGCCCGATGTGACGGGCTCAGGAGCCAGAGGGGGTGGGGGCCGGCAGCAGCTGGAAGGAGAATTGAGTGGGAAGGGGCCGGCGCTGGCAGCCGGAGAGAGTTTGATGGATTACTCTGCAGGCCGAGAGGTTTCTCCCTAATCCCCCTTTGTGTCCCGGCCTGCAGCCCCCTCACCCTCTCTGACAAGCTGCTAAGCAGAAGGCTTCCAGTCCCGGTGAAGAAAAGGCAGCTCAGCAGGGCGAACTCTTAAATCCCTGGCCTCCGGTCCCTGGGGGAGGCAGGCACCAGGGAGCAAGTCCGGGATGGGGCTGGGGTCCCCCGTCCCACTGCTGGCCCTTATTCTTAGGAGTCCCTGAGGTGGGGAGGGGGGGCTTCATTCTGCGTGGGGTCCTCAGGTGCCCCTGGGAGCCCTGTGAAGTCGTGGGCCTCCGCTTTTTCTGCAAATCACTGTTTTTTTCTAGGGCGGGACTGGGGAAAGCAGAGACCCTCACTGCTTTGGAAATATTTCACCCCAGAGAATCAAAGACTGAGTGGCTTGGGAGTCACCAAAGCCATGGTTGTCTAATGCCACGTCCCTCCCGCCATCTCCCCAGTAGCCCAAGCACACAGGACCCCTCACAAAGGGGATCTGTCATGATGGGGAGCTCATTGTCTCACAAGAATGCTCATTTCCAGGTCTCCTGGCTAGTGCAGGCTCTTTCTGGGGTGTCCCCAAGCCTCCTGTGGAGCTGCCGTGAGAGTGGGGCTCATGGTGGGGAGTGCAGTGTGCCAGGTTTCATTAGGTAAGGTGACAGCATTGGTCCCCTGGGACTGGGGCAAGTAGGGGGTGGGTAATGGGGATGAGGGCTGGGGATCCCCCAGACCTGAGAGGTCCACTCCTTGCCCCCAACCTAGACGACCCTGGAAAGCTCAGTTTGGAGCAAGGTGCTGGGGTCGCCCCTTCTCTGCCATCTCACTGACCTGGGGCAGGGCAGCCTTGGTGGGGTATGTGTCTGGGAGGTTGGCCCAGGGTGACCCCACCCACTTTCCTCAGCTGAGTCATTATTCCTTGTGCCTCACCAGCCCCCGATTTCCCCTTCTGTGGGGAGGGCTGCGGGGTGGCTGTGAAGGGGAGAGGAGCCGCTTCTGAGGAGCCTGGGAGAAAGCAGAGCGTCTTTGTGAGTGTGCAGGGAACACGCAGGGTCGCCGAGCATGCGAGGTCAGAGTGGGGGCTGCAGCCGTTTGATGTGCCTGGGTGGGGTTTGACACTGGCCTGCATAAAGAGGCCTTAGAATTGCTGCATGACACAGGCCGGGGGCGGGGGCTGCCCCCAGCCTGGGCTTCCACGGGCCTCTGTCTGTCAGTAGAGGGAATCTGCTCCCCCAGCTCCACCTCAGCCGTGCGGGGTGGCAGGAGCCCCTTTGAAAGCCCTCAAAGACCTCTTTATACATCCCCCTCTGACCCTCCCTTCCCTTAGGGAGCTACCAGGGAGTGGGCTCGGGTCGGCTTTCCTCCTCCTCTGCCACTCTGTCTTCTGTATTTTGGACAAAGTTCAGGCCAAGTTTGTTCCTGTTGCTCAGTTTCATTTCCCCCAAAACTCCCTGCTTGGGGTCTGGTCTGAAGTGGGGGCTTTCCAGTCCAGGAGGGTTTATCTGAGCCACTCACCACCTTTGAGCCCATAGGAGCTGCTCCCTCTGGAGTTGGGCCTTGAAAGTCCTCGGTGTGTGGGGAGCACGTGGGAGGAGGAGGACTTAAGCCCTCACCCTTGCTTCTACTGCCACCCCTTGCTCTTAGCCATTCATTCATTAGGTAAACATTTCCCGGTCCCTTTTCTTGCTGGGGTGGGAGCCAGCCCTGGGGGTGTCACATATTGGGGTGCATAGGGTCACGTATCTCCCAGTACCTGGAGGGGTGCAGTGAGGATCCAGGTTCACTGACCTTGCCCAGGGCCCTTGGTCTCTCTGGGTTTTGATTCTTTTCCCCCAAGGATGAGGAAGGATGACCTGGGGCAGAGTTCCAGAAAGGTTCCCAGAGGCCTTAGGTTTCCTCCAGCTTTCTTGCTGTCTTGCCATTGCTGGGCCCAGAGAGGAGGGGAGATGGTTGGAACTTCAGAGGGACTTGTCCTAGAAGGCTGCCTGTTCCTTGCCTTTCTGAGAGGTCAGCCCCTCCACTTCCTTCCTCCGCCCACTCCTTGCCAGGTGAACACTCTGAGGCTGGCTCTTCTGGCTGGTCTTGTCTTTGCCAAAGTGTTCCAGGAGTAGTAGGGCAGGAGGATTTTAGAAGCATCTCCAAGACTGGAGGGTGTAAGGGAGAATTGGACCCTGTCCCCAGGAGGACGGGGGAGTTCCGCAGACTTGGGGCAGGAGGCGGGGTTTCAACCCTGATCTGTCACTTGCAAGCTTTGGCAAGAAGCTTGCCCTGAGGCTGCTGATTGGAGCGGTGGCCAGGAAAGTGGCACTGAAAGACTTCTTGTTCTCTGACCTCCCTGAGCCTGAGAACTGAGAAAGGCTGGGCTCCTCCATTTGTGCTCCAGGGAAGGCGGCCCTGGAGCGGGGATGGCGAGCAGCTGGACTTAGTGCTCAGGAGTCCTCTGTGGTCTCCTTAGCCCGAGGACCCTGGAGTAAGGGATGAAATGACAGGGACTGGGCCACTGGAAAGGATGCAAGGATAAGAAAAGGGGGCTTTGGAGGGTAGAGTGTGCTTATGGGCTTGGAACTCCTCAGGCAGTTCTGGGCTGGGAAGAGTAAAGTCTGGGGGTGTCAAGAGGACTCGACCCGCTGGGCAGAGTAGAACTCAAACGAGGGAGGACGGTCTCTGCAACCAAAGAATACAGGGGTGCTCGAAGCCTGCCCCCTTCCTAGTCAAATCCTTTTCCCACCTGGCCCAACCCCTAGTTACCAGGTAAAGAATCTCTGGGTGGGGGTGGGGGGCATTGGAGAAAGGCACTCCAGGAAGGGGGGGGCTAGTAATGAGCTATCTGGGCTGTAGGAGGATGGTGGGGGGCACTCTTCTCTTTACCTCTTTCTTTTTGTCTTTTTCCCATGTGGGCTAAGAAGGATCCTGCTAATTCCTGGGGGGCCTGGGAACTGGATTAAGGGAGGGGCAAGGCAAGTGGGGTGATTAATGGTTGCTGGACAGCTGTGGTTTATTTTATTTTTCTTATTTTTTAGAGACCAGGTCTCACTCTGTTGCCCAGGCTGGAGAACACTGGCACGATCATAGCTCACTTGCAGCCTCGAACTCCTGGACTCAGGAGATCCTCCCACCTCAGCCTCCTGAGTAGCTGGGATTATAGGTGCATGCCACCATGCCCAGCTAATTTTTATTTTTTTATTTTTTGTTTTATGTATTTATTTTTATTTTATTTGAGATGGAGTTTCACACTGTCATGGGGCTGGAGTGCAGTGGCACAATCTCGGCTCACTGTAACCTCCGCCTCCCAGGTTCAAGCAATTCTGTTCCTTCAGCCTCCCGAGTAGCTGGGATTGTAGGTGCACACCACCATGCCCAGCTAATTTTTGTATTTTTAGTAGAGATGGGGTTTCACCACGTTGGCCAGGCTGGTCTCGAACCTCCTGACCTCAGGTAATTTGCCTGCTTTGGCCTCCCAAAGTGCTGGGATTACAGGCATGAGCCACTGTACCTGGCCTATTTTATTTTTATTTTTGTAGAAACAGGGTCTTGCTATGTTGCCCAGGCTTTTCTTAAGCTCCTGCCCTCGAGCCATCCTCCCACTCCAGCCTCCCAAAGTGCTGAGATTACAGATGTGAGCCACTGTGCCTGGCCTGCAACTTATTTTAAACAATAGGGAGCAGCCAGGACTTAGAGAATGGGTGCAGGTTATGGGCGAGGCTGGGTCTAACAAAGTCTGTTTGCTCAGGGAGGACCTGGTCTCCTGAAAACCCAGAGCAGATTAGCATTCAGGGCCCTCCCAGAACAAGGGTGGGGAGTGGAATGGGTTGGAAGCCTTTGGCCACAGAACCCCTCCCTTTAGGCTGGATGGCACTGCCTCTTGGTCTCTGTGCTGTCTCCTGCTTTCCTTCTTGGGGGCACTGTGGAAATGCAGCAATGAGAGGCTCAAGTTGAACCTATGACAGCTCAGCTAAGACTGAGGTCTGGCCTTCCACCTTCCTTTTGGAGACAGTATGGGTCAGTATTTTACACACCTTCTCATGCCACCTCCATAGGAGGCCGTGTGCCCCATCCCAAAGGGTGAGTCTGAGCAGGATTTAGGGGAGGAGGCTGCTGGTTGCCCAGCCTTATCTCAATTCCCTTCCTTCATGATCTGCCAGCTGCAAAGCCCCTGAAGGTGGTGGTGGAGTGAACAGACCTTACCCGGGACTGATAGCCATCTGATTTTTTTTTTTTTTTTTTTTTTTTTTTTAGGCAGTGTCTCCGTCTGTCACCCAGACTGGAGGCAGTGGTCCGATCACTGCACACTGCACCCTTGACCTTCCAGGCTCAAGCAATCCTCCCATCTCAGCCTCTTAAGTAGCTGGGACCACAGGTGCGTACTACCACGCCTGGCTACTTTTTAAATTTTTTGTAGGGAGGGGATCTCGCTGTGTTGCCCAGGCTGGTCTCAAACTCCTGGGCTCAAGTGATCCTCCTGCCTTGGCTTCTTGAAGTTCTGGGATTATAGGCGTGAGCCACCACACTCAGTCCTGGCTGATTTCTCTGTGGCACAGCTCAGAGCACCCACAACATGCTTTGTAACATGCAAGGCCCCATGGGGCTTAGTATTATGTGAAAAGATAAGAGAAGTTGAAGTGTCTTTTATTATGAGGTGCTAAGATTGGCAGCGGGCATGAGTAGGGGCTGGGGGTGGTGGAGGCACCTGCCACCATGCCTGGCTAATTTTTGTATTTTTAGCAGAGACGGGGTTTCACCATGTTGGCCAGGCTGGTCTTGAACTGCTGACCTCAAGTGATCCGCCTGCCTCGGCCTCCCAAAGTGCTGGGATTACAGGCGTGCGCCACCACACCCAGCTTTTCATAGTCACTTCTAAGCAGAGGCTTAGATACTGCAATAGGTGTATTGTCGGGAAGCAAGACTTGGAGGCCACTTGCTTGGCGGGGGAGGTACAGGATGGTTCTCTCTGCACAGGAGGCAGGGCTAGCAGGAAGGGGTGTGGGACTTCTCTGCTGAAAATTGAAAAGAGCACAGAAAAATTCCTTTCTCTGCCATTTAAGGAGCACAGAAAGGCTGCCCTGGAAGTGGCTGGGCATCCTGCCAGCTTGGGGGGGTCACTGGTATCATTACAGGTGTTGCCAGGTGGTGTGGTTTCATGCCCCTGTGAGCTAGAACCTGGGGACGGCTCCACTCTCCCATGACAGTTGGACGGCCACGTGAGGGATTGTTTCTTCCCCTTGAACATTGAACTCAGGGAGAAACTCAAGGGAGAGATTTTCAGGCCTAGGCTTATCCCAGGGAGCCTTCTCTAAGTTAAAACCCAACCCAACAAAACAGCCTCTCCTCCCTTTCCCCTTCATCCTGGTCTTTGGGGTTAGGGGTTGTGGTGCAATGTGGCTCATGGCCAAGCAATGCAGAATAGGAAGTGTCACTCTTAAAGGGGAACTGAACACCCGAGGTTTGGGGAGTAGAAAGAGAAAAGCAAACAAACCAGGCCTGGCAGAGGGTCTCCAGGGGCACCTTGATAGCTGGGCAACTAAAAATTCAGTTGGTTTGATTGCTCCCCCCCCTCCCCAATACTAACAGGGAAGGGCAATTGTAGATTTTTCGAAACAGAGAATAACCGACATCTGTTTGGCTCTGGAGTATGCTGAGATTTAAAAAATCATATTTACCTTATTAATTATGTCAGCCTTAGGCTAATATTAACATGCATTTCCTGACTGGGCAGAAGGGGGTGGCACCTCGGTGGCAGGGCCAGTCGCTAGCCTGTGAATGATCAGGATCCAGACAATTTAGAGCAAATCGTGGAGACCTGGCTCCCAGGACTTAACACCCCGTGTGCTTGTGATTGCCCCGCCCTTCTAGGATCTGAGTGATGAGATGTGTCCCCACTGAGGTGCCCCACAGCAGCAGGTGTTGAGCATGGGCTGAGAAGCTGGACCGGCACCAAAGGGCTGGCGGAAATGGGCGCCTGGCTGATTCCTAGGCAGTTGGCGGCAGCAAGGAGGAGAGGCCGCGGCTTCTGGAGCAGAGCCGAGATGAAGCAGTTCTAGAGTGCTTGAACGGCCCCCTGAGCCCTACCCGCCTGGCCCACTATGGTCCAGAGGCTGTGGGTGAGCCGCCTGCTGCGGCACCGGAAAGCCCAGCTCTTGCTGGTCAACCTGCTAACCTTTGGCCTGGAGGTGTGTTTGGCCGCAGGCATCACCTATGTGCCGCCTCTGCTGCTGGAAGTGGGGGTAGAGGAGAAGTTCATGACCATGGTGCTGGGTGAGTCACTACATCCTCCTTCCTTCCTGTTCCAGATACGTGCCACCCGGGATGTGGGGCAGGAGTACCTCTGCCCTGGGAGCTGCTTGGAGGGAGAGGTGGTCTGCTGGGAAGGCATTGCTGGGCAGGAGGGTGACCCTGGGCTGAGGGGGTACACCAAGAGAAAGAAGAGAATACCAAGGACATACCCCAGTCACCTCTGGATCCCTGGTCCTGCACAGTGCCTGGCTCATAGGAGACACTGGAGAAATGCTCCTAACCTTTGGCTAGCCCTTTTATAATTTATAGCAATTATCTCATTTAATGCTTACAACCACCATTTGAGATGATCCATTTTACAGAGAAGGAAGCAGAGGCTTTTAAGATGTTAGGTAAGTCTCAGCCAAAGCCAAATAGCAGCTGAGCAGTAGAGCTGGGACTCCATCAAGGTCTCCCAGCCAGGGCTTGCTCCTACCCCTAGGACAAGGGGCGGGCTCCTGACTCTGCAGATAAATTCTACAAAAGCCACAGAAGGCAAGTAGTCACCATGTGTGACAACCCCTCACCCCCAGGGAGAGGGGCCCCTGTGAGGATTGCAGGCTCTGGAGTCACACTGCTTGTTGAAACGCTGCCTCTTGCCCTCCCTAGGTCTGCGCCTTTGAATAAGTATCACTTCTTAGTTGCTCCATGCCTCAGTTTGTCCATCTGAAAAAGGGGGCATCTGTAATGCCTGTGTTACGAGGAGTAAGTTACGCATCCCCGTGAAGACGTAGCACAGTGTCGAGTACGGAATGTTATTTCCATCCTTCTCACGGAGCTTGGTTCCCCTTCCCCTTGCCCTTTACTTGTCCCAGCCATTGACTCATACTACTTCCCTTCTTGCAGGCATCGGTCCAGTGCTGGGTCTGGTCTCTGTCCCGCTCCTAGGCTCAGCCAGTGACCACTGGCGCGGACGCTATGGCCGCCGCCGGCCCTTCATCTGGGCGCTGTCCTTGGGCATCCTGCTGAGCCTCTTTCTCATCCCAAGGGCCGGCTGGCTGGCAGGGCTGCTGTGCCCGGATCCCAGGCCCCTGGAGCTGGCACTGCTCATCCTGGGCGTGGGGCTGCTGGATTTCTGTGGCCAGGTGTGCTTCACTCCACTGGAGGCCCTGCTGTCTGACCTCTTCCGGGACCCGGACCACTGTCGCCAGGCCTACTCTGTCTATGCCTTCATGATCAGTCTTGGGGGCTGCCTGGGCTACCTCCTGCCTGCCATTGACTGGGACGCCAGTGCCCTGGCCCCCTACCTGGGCACCCAGGAGGAGTGCCTCTTTGGCCTGCTCACCCTCATCTTCCTCGCCTGCGTAGCAGCCACACTGCTGGTGGCTGAGGAGGCAGCGCTGGGCCCCACCGAGCCAGCAGAAGGGCTGTCGGCCCCCTCCTTGCCGCCCCACTGCTGTCCATGCCGGGCCCGCTTGGCTTTCCGGAACCTGGGCGCCCTGCTTCCCCGGCTGCACCAGCTGTGCTGCCGCATGCCCCGCACCCTGCGCCGGCTCTTTGTGGCTGAGCTGTGCAGCTGGATGGCACTCATGACCTTCACGCTGTTTTACACGGATTTCGTGGGCGAGGGGCTGTACCAAGGCGTGCCCAGAGCTGAGCCGGGCACCGAGGCCCGGAGACACTATGATGAAGGTAAGGCCTTGGCAGCCGCGGAGGCTGGTGTGGGAGCCGCCCACCAGAGACGACACTCGGGGCTGTGTCTGGGCTGGTGCCTCTCCATCCCGGCCCCGCCTTCTCTGTCAGGAAAGTGGGGATGGACCCCGTCTGCATACACGGCTCCTCGTGGTTGTGGAACATCTCTGCTCGCAGTTTCAGGAAGGCCTCTGGCTGCTCTAGGAGTTTGATCAGAGTCATTGCCCCAGCTTGACAGAAGGAAAGGCGGAGCTTATTCAAAGTCTAGAGGGAGTGGAGGAGTCAAGGCTGGATTTCAAATCTGCCTGGTTCCAGCCGCAGTGTGCCCTCTGCTCCCCCGACGACTTTCCAAATAATCTCACCAGCGCCTTCCAGCTCAGGCGTCCTAGAAGCGTCTTGAAGCCTATGGCCAGCTGTCTTTGTGTTCCCTCTCACCCGCCTGTCCCCACAGCTGAGACTCCCAGGAAACCTTCAGACCGCCTTCCTCTGCCTTCAGCAAGGGGCTTTGCCCACATTCTCTGAGGGTCAGTGGAAGAACCTAGACTCCCATTGCTACAGGTAGAAAGGGGAAGGGTGCTGGGGAGCAGGGCTGGTCCACAGCAGGTCTTGTGCAGCAGGTGCCTGTGGTCCCGCCTTCTCATCTCCCCGAGACTGCTCCTACCCTTCCCTCCCAGGCCCTGTCTGATGGCCTCTCTCCCTCTGCAGGCGTTCGGATGGGCAGTCTGGGGCTGTTCCTGCAGTGCGCCATCTCCCTGGTCTTCTCTCTGGTCATGGACCGGCTGGTGCAGCGATTCGGCACTCGAGCAGTCTATTTGGCCAGTGTGGCAGCTTTCCCTGTGGCTGCCGGTGCCACATGCCTGTCCCACAGTGTGGCCGTGGTGACAGCTTCAGCCGCCCTCACCGGGTTCACCTTCTCAGCCCTGCAGATCCTGCCCTACACACTGGCCTCCCTCTACCACCGGGAGAAGCAGGTACTCATTGGCCGGTGGGTGGAGTCAGGGTGGGAGGGGTGGTCAGGGTTTTTGGGAGGCAGACTAGCTCAGAACCTGGTATCTGGCAAGAGACTTTGGAGAATTCTTCTTTGAATCAGAGAGGAAGCTTATCCTAGCCCCAGGGCCAGAGGCTTGGGCTGCAGAAGAGTGTAGATGAGATTCTGGGAATGACTTCCTGGGGTCAGGACTGTGTAGCACTTGAATGGATGATTGCAGGAAATGCAAAATATGTTAGTGGAAATCCCGAAGAGTCAGGCCAGCAGGAGCCCTAGGCTTCTAGGCTGGTAGTTCTATGAAGAGGCAGGGCGCTGGATCAGATGACCCCTGGGCCATTCAGCCTCGGCAGATGGGAGTGCGAATGGTCCGGCCTTAGCAACACCTTTCTTCAGGGAGCAGCAACCTGACTTAGCCTGTGTCCTACTCTGGTCTCTGAGATGGGGCGGGCTCCTTCCTACCCCCTTTCTTTCTGGCTTATTTTTCTTTTCTGTCTTAATTCCCTTTTCTTTTCCTGCCTCCCTCCTTTGCCTCCTTCCCTTTCCCCTTCTCCTGTGGCAGATATCTGAGCTTGACACCTGACCCACTCACTTGGGCACTGTGTAAGTTGTGGGGACCTCCTTCTTGGTTGGCCCTACACTAACTAGCCCCTCTAGGGGCCCCCTTCCTTGGGAAGCCACCTAACCCAGGCAGTGTGGTCATCCTTGTCCCCTCCACTGACCTCACTGAGCTACAAGCCTGGGTGCTGGACTCTGCCTTGAGGGGCATGAAGTTGGGGTGTCCCAAGGGAGGAGGAGATGCAGGACTGCTCTCATAGAGCTCTCAGACTGTAGGGAAGACCTGCCCCTGCGTCTCGTAGCACTTGAGGAGGAGTAGGTAAGTTCATAGCTGAGAGGCTGGTTAACTGAGTAGGTAGCTGCAGGGGTGAGAGGTATGGAGGGGAGGGGCTAAGGTTTTGGTTGGGGGAGCCTGGTCCCTGAGACCCCTGTTAGCCCACTGATAACCTTCTTCAGCCTTCACTCTTCTGCTTGCCTGGGCTGGGGGCAGGGGGCTGGCATCAGTGGCCAGGCCTGAGTGTGTGCTGTCATGCCAGGGAACGTTCTGGGGCTAGCCATCTTCTCCAGATGGAGGAGCATGTCTGTCCTCGGACCACTCGACTCCAGCCTCAGTGGACATTCCTGGGGTGGCAGGCAAGGAGGAGAAGTCCTGGGAGGCCCTTTCCTAACAGCAGCTGATGGCAGACTTGGCACTGCACGCTGTCTGCCTGTTCCTTTGCCCACTTGTTGAGCTGCATGGTAAGCCGTGGGCTTCCCTGGTGTCAGGTTTGAGCTCTGCCATGGCTTCCAGCTCGCAAATGTAGCCAACTCAACTCTTCTGGCATGGGGACAATGTTGGATAAGACCCGGCCTTGTCCTTAAATAGGAGGCTGTGGGCCATCAAGGGCAGGGGTTGGGGGGATGGTCGTCGACCAGTCACTCTGATCTAAGTCAGACAGCAGGAAGGAAGTGAGAAGCCTTCCACGTTAGCACAGCTGGGGCTGGGGGAGGTGGGAAGAGGGGCATTCCTCCTGCTTGGGGTCTACTGGATTCTCCCTGCCCCAAGGCTGGGGACAAGGGAGCTCATGGCAGGGCAGCTACCCTAG
Source organism: Hylobates moloch (assembly GCF_009828535.3). Taxonomy (NCBI): domain Eukaryota; kingdom Metazoa; phylum Chordata; class Mammalia; order Primates; family Hylobatidae; genus Hylobates; species Hylobates moloch. Next base: position 8,136,287 of record NW_026652293.1, read on the forward strand.
TGGCATCTGGGACCCCAGAGAAGCAGAGCTTCTCTGCACAGGGCAATGAGGATCTCCAGATGTCAGAGTGGAGGGCAGGCAGGAAGGAAGGTTAGGAGAGCCTGCGTGGGGTTTCAGCCATCAGGGGCCCTGCCTTGGCTTTTGTTCCTCTATTCTGTGCATCTCTTACCACCGTCTTCATTCCCCCTGTGTCTTTTCCTTACTTTGGAGCTCTGTTCTCTCTGACCTGTGGTATTGACTTTGTCTGCCTCTTACCTATTCTAAGAGGCTAGAGGAGACCTAGACTTCTGGGTTCACATTTGTCCCCACCCCACCCCGTTACCCTTCTCCCACTCCTGAGGAAGGGTCCTGGTTAGACCTGGACCAAGTAGGGTCTCCATCTTCTCTCCTGCTCCTGATTCTCATGAAGTCCCATTGCCCCTGGGATGGAGGCCAGGGTCTGTCCTCACAGCTGGGGGGGGGTGCCAGTGCTGGGTACCCACCTGTCCTCTTCCCCTTTTCTTCACCCCTCCGCCTTAGGTGTTCCTGCCCAAATACCGAGGGGATGCTGGAGGCGCTAGCAGTGAGGACAGCCTGATGACCAGCTTCCTGCCAGGCCCTAAGCCTGGAGCTCCCTTCCCTAATGGGCACGTGGGTGCTGGAGGCAGTGGCCTGCTCCCGCCTCCACCCGCGCTGTGCGGGGCCTCTGCCTGCGACGTCTCCGTACGTGTGGTGGTGGGTGAGCCCACCGAGGCCAGGGTGGTTCCGGGCCGGGGCATCTGCCTGGACCTCGCCATCCTGGATAGTGCCTTCCTGCTGTCCCAGGTGGCCCCGTCCCTCTTTATGGGCTCCATCGTCCAGCTCAGCCAGTCTGTCACTGCCTATATGGTGTCTGCCGCAGGCCTGGGTCTGGTCGCCATTTACTTTGCTACACAGGTAGTATTTGACAAGAGCGACTTGGCCAAATACTCAGTGTAGAAAACTTCCAGCACATTGGGGTGGAGGGCCCACCTCGCTGGGTCCCAGCTCCCCACTCCTGTTAGCCCCATGGGGCTGCAGGGCTGGCCGCCAGTTTCTGTTGCTGCCGAAGTAATGTGGCTCTCTGCTGCCACCCTGTGCTGCTGAGGTGCGTAGCTGCACAGCTGGGGGCTGGGGCGTCCCTCTCCTCTCTCCCCAGTCTCTAGGGCTGCCTGACTGGAGGCCTTCCAAGGGGGTTTCCGTCTGGACTTCTACAGGGAGGCCAGAAGGGCTGCATGCACTGGAATGCGGGGACTCTGCAGGTGGATTACCCAGGCTCAGGGTTAACAGCTAGCCTCCTGGTTGAGACACACCTAGAGAAGGGTTTTTGGGAGCTGAATAAACTCAGTCACCTGGTTTCCCACCTCTAAGCCCCTTAACCTGCAGCTTCGTTTAATGTAGCTCTTGCATGGGAGTTTCTAGGATGAAACACTCCTCCATGGGATTTGAACATATGAAAGTTATTTGTAGGGGAAGAGTCCTGAGGGGCAACACACAAGAACCAGGTCCCCTCAGCCCAGAGCACTGTCTTTTTGCTGATCCACCCCCCTCTTACCTTTTATCAGGATGTGGCCTGTTGGTCCCTCTGTTGCCATCACAGGGACACAGGCATTTAAATATTTAACTTATTTATTTAACAAAGTAGAAGAGAATCCATTGCTAGCTTTTCTGTGTTGGTGTCTAATATTTGGGTAGGGTGGGATCCCCAACAATCAGGTCCCCTGAGATAGCTGGTCATTGGGCTGATCATTGCCAGAATCTTCTTCTCCTGGGGTCTGGCCCCCCAAAATGCCTAACCCAGGACCTTGGAAATTCTACTCATCCCAAATGGTAGTTCCAAATGCTGTTACCCAAGGTTAGGGTGTTGAAGGAAGGTGGAGGGTGGGGCTTCAGGTCTCAATGGCTTCCCTAACCACCCCTCTTCTCTTGGCCCAGCCTGGTTCCCCCCACTTCCACTCCCCTCTACTCTCTCTAGGACGGGGCTGATGAAGGCACTGCCCAAAATTTCCCGTACCCCCAACTTTCCCCACTGGCTCCACAACCCTGTTTGGAGCTATTGCAGGACCAGAAGCACAAAGTGTGGTTTCCCAAGCCTTTGTCCATCTCAGCCCCCGAAGTATATCTGTGCTTGGGGAATCTCACACAGAAACTCAGGAGCACCCCCTGCCTGAGCTAAGGGAGGTCTTATCTCTCAGGGGGGTTTAAGTGCCGTTTGCAATAATGTCGTCTTATTTATTTAGCAGGGTAAATATTTTATACTGTAAGTGAGCAATCAGAGTATAATGTTTATGGTGACGAAATTAAAGGCTTTCTTATATGTTTATTGGCATGTGTTTCTTTTATGAGGGGGAAAGACCAGATCTTTCTACAACATTCTTAACTCTCAGTTCAGGGGGCCCTTCGGCTTTTGACAGCTTCACTTCCCAGTGGCCACCAGCAGGTGGAGGCATAGACCAGCACTCTTTGTGTCAATTGCCAATTGGGTAGGGTTGTGCTGCACCTTGGATTGGGGGGTTTGGGAGTTGGGGAGAGGGGGTCAGGAAGTCTGAAGTGTGGGACAATGGTGGCATTTTCCTTCTAAAAGACCCCTGAGTAGGGATGGGCATGATGACTCACGCCTGTAATCCCAGCACTTTGGGAGGCTGAGGCAGGTGGATCACTTGAGGTCAGGGGTTCGAGACCAGCCTGGCCAACATGATGAAACCCTGTCTCTACTAAAAATATAAAAAATTAGCCAGGTGTGGTGGTGCGTGCCTGTAATCCCAGCTACTCGGGAGGCTGAGGCAGGAGAATCGCTTGAATCCAGGAGGTGGAGGTTGCAGTAAGCCGAGATCGTGCCATTGCACTCCATCCTGGGTGACAAGAGTGAAACTCCGTCTCAAAAAAGGAAAACAAAACAAAACAAAACAAAAAACCATAGTGTGGCCAGGAGATGGAACAAGCACCCATCACCCACAGCATGGGAATAGGGAATGACTTGGCATGTGCATGATGAGGCTTTTGGCCCCACTGTGCCTTGGTTCATGCCCCTTCCCCTCTCCTCCACCCTCGTGCCAGGCCCAGGTCAAACTCAGAGTCTTCCCTGCCCTGCCATCTCCCCGATGCCTCCAACCTCGACTGGCCTTCCAGTTCCTTAAATTCCCAAGAGTTCAGTTCCGTTAATACCTGTGCAAGGGCTTGTTTTGCCTATTTTTTAAAAATGTTCTACATTTAACTGTTTTGTTACGGGGAATTTCAAATATACACAAGTAGGGAGCCAGATATAAAGAACCAAGCTGCAACGGTTATTAACATTCTGCTGCTTTGTTTCATCTATCCCCGCCGTCCCCCCATCCCCTAGGGTATTTTTAAAGCTCGTGCCAATTTAGTTTCACCTGTATATACTTCTGTATGTGTCTCTAAGAAATAGGACTAAATTTTTAACAACTTGATCACAATACCATGATATCCCACAAAGTATACAATAATTCCTTATCAATTAGCCAGTCCATGGACAGTTTTCTCCAATTGCCTCAAAAATTCTTTGGTTGGTTTGAATCAGGAATCAACTGAGATAAACAAATTAGTTGCTGTGTGTCTCAGGTTTCTCTTAATCTCTAACAGCTCCTCTATTCTTTCAGTGCTACTTATCGATGAACGATAATTTTTCCTACAGAATTGCCCCCATTCTATATTTGGCTGACTATATCCTCAGAGTGGTGTTTAAGATGCTCCTCTTGAGCCAGGCACAGATGCCTCACGTCTGTGGTCCCAGCCCTATGGGAGGCCAAGCCAGGCAGATCACTCAAGCCCAAGAGTTTGAGACCAGCCTGGGCAATGTGGTGAAACCCCATCTCCACAAAAAATAAAAAGATTCTCCTCTTTGTCCTCTTTTTTTTTTTTTTCCTGTAAGCTAATAAGAGCTAGGAGGCTTGAATAAATTTAGATAGGTTTATTTATTTATTTATTTATTTTTGAGACGGAGTCTCACTCTGTTGCCCAGGCTGGAGTGCAGTGGCATGATGTCAGCTCACTGTAACCTCTGCCTCCCAAGTTCAAGCAAATTCTTGTGCCTCATCCTCCCGAGTAGCTGGGATTACAGGCACGCACCACTATGCCTAGATAATTTTTTTGTATTTTTTGGTACAGACAGGGTTTCACCATGTTGGCCAGGCTGGTCTCGAATTCCTGACCGCAGGTGATCGTCTGCTTCGGGCTCCCCAAGTGCTGGGATTACAGGCATGAGCTACCGTGCCCAGCCAGATTTTTATTTATTTTTTGACAGGACTATTTCATAAGCGGAGCTGTGGAGATGGCATCATCTCATGTGGCACATCATGCCTTGCTGTTCCACTTTCAGTGGGCTCAGGTGATGTCAGACTGACCCATCCATTATACAGTTTGTGGGTTTTTTTGGAGATAGAGTCTCACTCTGTCACCCAGGCTGAGTGCAGTGGTGCAATCATGGTTCACTACAGCCTCCACCTCCTGAGCTCAAGCAATACTCTTGCCTCAGCCTCCCAAGTAGCTAGGACTACAGTGTGTAACACCACACCAGCTAGTTTTTATCTTTGCAGAGATGTTGCCCATGTTGGCCCTTATAAAGTGTCTCATTAACCTTTCTCCTAAACCAATGATGATCATTGCCTAGATTCTATTGCATTAGATATTGCAAATTTATGATTTTCTAGTTCTATCACTCCTTAATTACTTATTCGGTATGAGTCTTCCATAAAGAAAATGTTTTCCTCATTCATTATTTGATTATGCTAAAATATGGTTTGTATGGGAAAACTGTGATAAATGCTTGATACTTTCCCATCACTTACCAATTTTTGGAATAATCAGATGATGCTCTAACAGCTACCAGAGGTGATCAGTGAGGTTATTGTTTTTAAATTAATTATCATTACAAACTTGTGGATTTCATGCATTTGTGTTTCAATCTATTGCAGTTGGTATTGTTGAGGCTCAAGCTGTCCATCTGGGACCTCCTTCTGGATGTTTCCTGTGTTCTTTTGACCACTCCAGTAGCCTTTGATGTTTCCTTGATTTTAGGCACAAAATAGCTCAAGTTCATCTTGTCCATTTCCTGCCCCAGACATGGACTTGGCCATCTCTCAATCTCTGGTGCATGTCAGGGACCACAATCTGAGTACAGGGTTGCTACTAGGTTGGCCTTTTTTTTTTTTTTTTTTTTTTTTTTTTTTTAGGTCTTTTCAGTGGGCATAGCTAGGAGATGTTTATCTTTCAGAAACAACAAAAAGTAAGTTAATACTGATGTTCCAAGTCAAATTAAATATTGCAGGGTGGCTGGGCATGGTGGCTCACACCTTTGATTCCAGCACATTGGGAGGCTGAGGCGGGTGGATCACCTGAGGTCGGGAGTTTGAGACCAGCCTGACCAACATGGAGAAACCCCATCTCTACTAAAAGTACAAAAATTACCTGCACGTGGTGGTGCATGCCTGTAATCCCAGCTACTTGGGAGGTTGAGGCAGGAGAATTGCTTGAACCCGGAAGGTGGAAGTTGCAGTGAGCCGAGATCGCATCATTGAACTCCAGCCTGGGCGACAAGAGCAAAACTCCGTCTCAAAAATACATATATTTTGCAGGGGGTAGGTGCTGTGGCTCACGCCTATAATCCCAGCACTTTGGGAGGCCGAGGTGGGCAGATCACGAGGTCAAGACCATCCTGGCCAACATGGAGAAACCCCATCTCTACTAAAAATACAAAAATTAGCTGGGCGTGGTGGCATGCACCTGTAGTCCCAGCTACTCGGGTGCCTGAGGCAGGAGAATCGCTTGAACCCGGGAGGCGGAGGTTGCAGTGACCTGAAATTTTGGGTTCCTAGTCATATTAACATAATTACTTATATGCTTTATCATTCAGTCTACATAAGTTTCCAAAGTGACAATAGTAATATATTGCTGACAATAACACTACTAAATGAAATTTAAGATTTCTTTGTGGTTGTTTTAGTCCTTGGGATATATCCAGTTAGGGACATATATCCAAAATGCTGTTTTAAACTTTTTTTTTTTTTTTTTTTTTTGAGTTGGAGTCTTGCTGTGTTGCCCAGGCTGGAGTGCAGTGGCGCCATCTCAGCTCACTGCAACCTCCACTTCCCAGGTTCAAGCAATTCTCCCACCTCAGCCTCCTGAGTAGCTGTGACTACAGGCACATGCCACCATGCCTGGCTAATTTTTTTTTTTTTTTTTTTTTTGTAGTTTTAGTAGAGATAAGGTTTTGCCATGTTGGCCAGGCTGGTCTCAAACTCCCCACCCTAAGTGATCTGCCTGCCTCAGCCTCCCAAAGTGCTGGGATTACAGGCATGAGCCATCGCGCCTGGCCTGTTTTAAACTTTTTATCATGGAAGATGTTAAATACCTACAAAAGCAGAGAGAAGAGTATAAAGAATGCCAGTGTACCCATCATTCAGCTTCAGCAATTACCAGCTCATGGTCAACATTGTTTCATCAATACTTCCGTACATTCCTCTTACATAACATTGAAGCAAATCTCAGATATCATATTTCATTAGGAAATATTTCAGAATATATCTCTAAAAGATAAGGACTTTTTTTTTCTTTTCTTTTTTTTTTTTTTTTTTGAGACATAGTTTCACTCTTGTTGCCCAGGCTGGGGTGCAATGGTGCGATCTCTGCTCACTGCAACCTCTGCCTCCTGGGTTAAAGCGATTCTCCTGTCTCAGCCTCCCAAGTAGCTGGGATTACAGGCATAAGCCACCATGCCTGGCTAATTATTGTATTTTTAGTAGAGATGGGGTTTTACCATGTTGGCCAGGCTGGTCTGGAATTCCTAACCTCAGGTAATCTGCCCACCTCGGCCTCCCAAAGTGCTGGGATTACATGCGTGAGCCACCGTGCCTGGCCAGGACTTTTTTTTTTAAGTAGTCACACTACCATGATCATACCTAAGAATAGTAATTCTTTAAGATAAGCAAATATCCAGTCACTGTTTACATTTCCCAGCCTCATAAATGTTTGGGGGTATAGTTTTTTTCAAATTGGAATCTAAATAAATTCCATACATTTGCAATGGGCTGATATGTCTCTTAAATCTTCTTGTAATCTTGTTATTAAATCCTCTTGTAATCTTTCTTTCTTTGTTTTGAGAAGGAGTCTCACTCTGTCACCCAGGCTGGAGTGCAGTGACTCGATCTCTGTCTCGGTCACTGAAATCTCCGTCTCCTGGGTTCAAGCAGTTCTCCTGCTTCAGCCTCCCAGGTGCCTGCCAGCACGCCCAGCTAATTGTTTTGTATTTTTAGTAGAGACAGGGGTTTCACCATGTTGTGGACAGGCTGGTCTCGAACTCCTGGCCTCATATGATCCACCTGCCTCGGCCTCCCAAAGTGCTGGGATTACAGGCCTCAGCCACCGCGCCCATTTCTCTTGTAATCTTGTAATCCAAAGGTATGTCCTCGATTATTTTTTCTTTATTTGTTAAACTGGGAGTTTCTGTTAGACCATCTGTATTCCCATGGTAAATTTTTTTTACTGCCCCTGTATTTTCTGTAAACTGGTAATTAAAGTCAGAGACAACAGATTTGGTTTGTTTGTTTTTGCAAGAATACTTAATAGGTTTGTACTTCCATATAAGGGAGCATATACTGTTGGGCTTTTTTTTTTTTCTTTTATTGAGACAGGGTCTCGCTCTGTCACCCAGGCTGGAGTGGTGGCTCACTGCAGCCACGACACCTCCTGGGGTCAGGTGATCCTCCCATCTCAGCCTTCTGAGCAGGTGAGACTGCAGGTGCACACCACCACTCTTGGCTAATTTTTTTTAGACGAAGTTTCGCTCTTGTCACCCAGGCTGGAGTGCCGTGGCGTGATCTAGGCTCACTGCAACCTCCACCTCCCAGGTTCAAACGCTCGCCACCATGCCCAGCTAATTTTTGTATTTTTGATAGAGACAGTGTTTCACCATGTTGGTGAGGCTGATCTCGAACTCCTGACCTCAGGTGATCTGCCCACCTCGGCCTCCCAGAGTGCTGAGATTACAGGCCTGAGCCACCGCACCCTGCCTGCTTGGCTAATTTTTGTGTTTTTTTGTAGAGACGAGGTCTCACAAAATAGCCCAGGCCAGTGGTTGTCTTCCGTTTGTGGTGTCTGCAGTCATTGATAGCTTTACTTAGATCCATTATTTCATAGGGGTTGTAAAATGATATTATATCATGTATATCTATCATAGGATATTCTATCATTTCTATCTATCTATCATAGGACATTCTATCATTTCTATCACACGATATTCTATCATTTCTATCTATCATAGGATATTCTATCATTTCTATCTATCATAGGACATTCTATCATTTCTATCATAGGATATTCTATCATTTCTATCTATCTATCATAGGATATTCTATCACTTCTATCTATCTATCATAGGATATTCTATCATTTCTATCTATCAGGCTATTCTATCATTTTTATCTATCAGGATATTCTATTATTTCTATCTATCATAGGATATTCTATTATTTCTATCTGTCATAGGATATTCTATCATTTCTATCTACCATAGGATATTCTATCATTTCTATCTACCATAGGATATTCTATCATTTCTATCTATCATAGGATATTCTATCATTTCTTTTTTTTTTTTTTTGAGACGGAGTCTTGCTCTGTCGCCCAGGCTGGAGTGCAGTGGCGCGATCTCGGCTCACTGCAAGCTCCACCTCCTGGGTTCACGCCATTCTCCTGCCTCAGCCTCTCCGAGTAGCTGGGACTACAGGCGCCTGCCACCATGCCCGGCTAATTTTTTTGTTGTTGTTGTATTTTTAGTAGAGATGGGGTTTCACCGTGGTCTCGATCTCCTGACCTCGTGATCTGCCCGCCTCGGCCTCCCAAAGTGCTGGGATTACAAGCATGAGCCACCGCGCCCGGCGAGGATATTCAATCATTTCTATCTATCTGTCATAGGATATTTTATCATTTCTATCTATCATAGGATATTTTATCATTTCTATCTACCATAGGATATTCTATCATTTCTCTCTATCATAGGATATTCTATCATTTCTATCTATCTATCATAGGATATTCTATCACTTCTATCTACCATAGGATATTCTATCATTTCTATCTATCTATCATAGGATATTCTATGATTTCTATCTATCATATGATATTCTATCATTTCTATCTATCATAGGATATTCTATCCTATCTATGTATCATAGGATATTCTATCGTTTCTTCAACAAGTGCATACTTCCTTCCTTGTACGCACCAGTTTTCTTTTTTTTTTGAGACGGAGTCTTGCTCTGTCGCCCAGGCTGGAATGCAGTGGTGCTATCTCGGTTCACTGCAACCTCCGCCTCCCAGGTTCAAGCAATTGTACTGCCTCAGCATCCCAAGAAGCTGGGATTACAGGTGCCTACCACTAAACCCGGCCAATTTTTGCATTTTTAGTAGAGACGAGGTTTCACCATGTTGGCCAAGCTGGTCTCCAACACCTGACCTGAGGTGATCCACCCACTTTGGCCTCCCAAAATGCTGGGATTGCAGGCATGAGCCACTGCGCCCAGCCACGCACCAGTTTTCAAAATAATGAAATGATTCCCTAGCATCCCCTGATGATGGCAGAGTTTTCTTCCTTAGTTTCATGATGTATTCATGGATTTAAACATATTTGGTTTGTTTAAATCATTTGCAGTGGTTATCCTTATTCATGTTCAAATTGTCCCCATCTTTGGCCAGTGGGAGCCTCTTCAAGTTGATTTCTGAGTCCTTTGACACAATCCTAAATGGTCTTTGTTTTGTTGTGTTTTGAAGTCAGTCTTGCTCTGTTGCCCAGACGGGAGTGCAGTGGTGCGTTCATGGCTTACTGCAGTCTTGACTAAGTGATCTTTCAAAGCTTCTTTGCTTTCTGGCATGACTGGATATGCAGGATTAGCTTGTATTTTTGCTGCCACAGACCTGGAATGAGCTATTTCTTCTCTGGGTCTTTGGTTGCTTCTTGTGGAAATGGGATTTAGAGACCATAAATACCATGGCCATCAGAAGTGTTTGTTGTTACTGAGTTGGTCACTGGTTTTAGGCTTTTTCCGCTGACAAAGCTAGGAAATGTGTGATTTTGTGTGTAAGGATCACATCCTGTGACACAGGCTCAGGAGACCCTGAGAACATGTGCCCAGGAAATGTTTTTTATTTTCTTTTTTCTTTTTTTCTTTTTTTTTTTAAATAGAGGTGGGGTCTTTCACTATATTGCCCAGGCTGGTCTCCAATCCTGGGCTTAAGCGATTCTCCTACTTCGGCCTCCCAAAGTGCTGGGATTATAGGCTCCAGCCACAGTGCAAGGCCGAAAAATGTAACTACATTGTGAGTTTATATTGATATTTCCAATGCAAGTTCAGAACTGTATATCTTGTGTATACATGCATCTTCTCTAATCTCTCCCACATTGAAACAGAGTTAAAGGCCTGGCCCAGAGGCTTTTGGTTTGCAGGTAGGTGTTAAGGATGATGTGAGAAGTAAAAAGAACCACCAGTCAATCATCAGTGTCAGCCTGTCTGTGGTACCAACACCTAGAATCTGGCCCACAGGCGCATTCATCCTTTCTCCCTGGGAACAGGAGCTGTCCTCCTCACATGTGTGAACGGTTTCAGTCCTGACACTCAACAGGGCACACAAAAGGAGCCTGGAAGTTCTCAAGGAACAGGAAGCTCAGGGGCACAGAGGAGTGTTTCTAGCACACGTTTTAAACAACTGGGACCAAAGTCAAGCACGGTGGTTCACACCTGTAATCCTGGCACTTTTGGAGGCCAAGGTGGGCAGACTGCTTGAGCTCCGGAGTTCGAGACCAGCCTGGGCAACATGGCGAAACCCTGTCTCTACAAAAAAATACAAAAAATTAGCTGGGCTTGGTGGTGTGCACCTGTGGTCCCAGCCACTCGGGAGGCTGAGGCAGGAGAATCACAACCCAGGAGGTGGGGGTTGCAGTGAGCCGGGATCACGCCACTATACTCCAGCCTGGATGACAGAGCAAAACTTCATCTCAAATAAATAAATAAATATCTGGGACCACTAAACCAGCTCACAGGCAACTGGGGCCTTGTATTGGTAGTTTCTTCATTTTAAATCACATTCCTCTTAGAAACATCAACTTGCTAAGAAGTACAGAAGCGATGAGAGAATCAGAAAGAAGAGAGACTCTAGAAAGCAAGTGGGAAACTGCAAGTAGCCTCAGAAATGTCATGTTACTGAGGTCTCTCCACCTGGGGTCTAAGACAAGTGCAATCTGGCCCTTGCCCTTAAGGACCACTTAATTTAGGTGGAAAAGAAAAAGCATGTGTGAGTCAAACATGCATAGATGTGTCAGGGAGGATGAAAGCAGAAAACGCAGAACAGGAGCCACAAATAGAGTTTAGAGGAGGGAGGTCCATGATTACTCCTGATGGGAGAGGAGGAGGGAGCAGCCCTCACTGCCCCATCATGCTGGGTCCTCCCCATCTCCCAGAGGTGGGTGGAGCCCTGGGTTCTGGCCTGCATTTGAGGCTGGGAATTGGAGAGAAGGGGGCTGGAGGGGTACTGGATGAGCAATGCCCCATCCTTCGCACATTTCGTGGGTTTTCCCTTCTGGCCTGGGGTATCCCTCCCTGCAGAGCCAGTTACAGAGAGATGGGGCAGTGGGCAGCCAGTGTAGGGGTGGGGAATGTCTCCCAGGGAGCTTGGATCTCAGGTTACTCCTGGTGCTGCTGGGGAAAAAGCCCTTAGTTTCCAGGGTCAGATCTGATTACAGCAGCCTGATGGTTTTATCACCCTTGGCAGAAGGGCTGTTTAGAGCTGGGACTTTCTGGCACCCAACACTGTCACTACATCTCCATGCACATTAGGGGCAGCTTGCCCTGTGACAGAAGCACTTGGCCCCATTCTGCCCCCTACTAGCATTTGACCTCGGACAAGTTACTCTCCTACTGTGTGAACAAGTAAGGGTGTTAGCAGATCTATTTTATTTTATTTTATTTTATTATTTTATTTCATTTCATTTCATTTATTTCATTTCATTTTATTTTTTTGAGACGGAGTCTCCCTCTGTCGCCCAGGCTGGAGTCTAGTGGCGCAATCTCGGCTCACTGCAAGCTCCGCCTCCCGGGTTCACGCCATTCTCCTGCCTCCGCAGTAGCTGGGACCACAGGCACCTGCCGCCATGCCTGGCTAATTTTTTATATTTTTAGTAGAGACGGGGTTTCACTGTGTTAGCCAGGATGGTCTCGATCTCCTGGCCTCGTGATCCACCCACCTCGGCCTCCCAAAGTGCTGGGATTACAGACCCAACTCTAGAATTCCAGGACCTCACTCTGTACCCCCCTCCCCCAACTGACTGTTTAGCATTTTACAGTCCCTAGTTAATGCACTCTCCTTCTTTCCATCAAGTAATATCTGTCTACCTTCCTGTATGCTGAGCCTCATGTTAGTTCTGGGGCTGTGGCAATGAAAGACACACTGGCAGTCCAGATTCGGCACCTAGGAGGCAGACGGAGCAGCTGCCTACCTGCTGAGGGATCTGATCCTGGAGAGGCTCTAGACCCAGAGAACACGGCACTGGCTGACCTCTTCTCAGTGATTTTATTACAGTGATGGGTGAAGAGCGTGGAGGCGGCTGCTACAGACTGTGCTCCTCCCCAGACTATGCTGAAACCTAACCCCCAGTGTGATGGCATTGGAGTTGGAGCCTTTGTGAGGCAATTAGGTCATGAGGGTGGAAGCCCTCATCAATAGGATTGGTGCCCTTTTAAAAGAGTTCCCTTGCCCCTTCTGCCATATGAGGACACAGTGAGAAGATGGCCTCTATGAGCCAGGAAGCAGGCCCTCACCAGACACTCAATCTGCCAGAGCCTTGACCTTGGACTTCCCAGGCCCCAGGACTGTGAGGAATAAATACCCATTGTTTATTAGCCACCTAGTCTATGGAATTTTTCTTTTTTTTTTTTTTAGACAGAGTCTTGCTCTGTCACCCAGGCTGGAGTGCAGTGGCGCGATCTTGGCTCACTGCAAGCTCCGCCTCCTGGGTTCACACCATTCTCCTGCCTCAGCCTCCTGAGTAGCTGGGACTACAGGTGCCCGCCACCACGCCCGGCTAATTTTTTTGTGTATTTTTTTTAGTAGTGATGGGGTTTCACCATGTTAGCCAGGATGGTCTCGATCTCCTGACCTCATGATCCGCCTGCCTTGGCCTCCCAAAGTGCTGGGATTACAGGCATGAGCCACCGTGCCCAGCTATGGTATTTTGTTATAGCAGTTCAAGCTGACCAGTGAGGCAAACCCTGTTATCTTGCTTTCAGTGATAAAACTGGGGCCTGCTAAGGTGGTGTGACCTTCCCAAGGGCACACTGGTCCAGGGTTATTTTTCTTCTACCATCACCAATTTTCAAAGGTGGAGGTGAGGCTGTATAGGAAACCTTTGCATTATCTTTACAGCTGTCCTGTACATCTAATATTCTAAAATAAAAAGGTTTTTTTCTTTTAAGTGGAGGACTTTTGACCCATCTCATCACCTTCTGATACACACCAACCAACCAGTCAACCAGCCATTGCTGTTTACTGGATACCTGGTAGGTATAAGGCACCATGGTACGTACAACTATGGGGTGGGTATGAAGATGTCTAAAATGCTGTCCTTGCTTTCTTTGAGTTCTCAGTTTTCCCTGTGGGAAAATAAGACATGTTCAAGTGAAAAGTCCTTTTTTTTGGTAATTTTTATTTTATGATTATTCTTCTTTTATTTATTAGAGATGTGGTCTCACTATGTTGCCCAGGCTGGTCTCAAACTCCTGGCCTCAAGTCATCCTCTGGCCTCGGCCTGCCAGGGTTTTGGGATTACAGGCATGAGCCACCGAGCCTGGCCAAAAAAGTTATTTCTAACAGCACAAGACTGTTTGATAGGTGCCAGTAGGTACTGAGGCACAAACTTGGGGGAAGTGGAGAGAAATGACCACTAGAAGGTTGTTTTTAAAATAGGGATAAAAATGATTTCCTGGCTGGGCACAGTGGCTCATGCCTGTAATCCCAGCACTTTGGGAGGCTGAGGCAGGTGGATCACCTGGGGTCAGGAGTTCAAGACCAGCCTGGCCAACATGGTGAAAACCTGTCTCTACAAAAAATACACACACACACAAAAATTAGCTGGGGTGGTGGCGGGCACCTATAATCCCAGCTACTCAGGAGGCTGAAGCAGGAGAATGGCTTGAACCTGGAAGGCAGAGGTTGCAGTGAGCTATGATGGCACCACTGCACTTCAGCCTGGGTAACAGAGCAAGACTGTCTCAAAAAAAAAAAAAAAGATTTCCTTGTATGAAACAGCTGCAGTATGTTTTTGACATAATGAACTCTTGAAAGACGTGAGCACTTCAATTGATCGTACATATATTTTCCTAGCCTTCATGCATTAGTCATTAAAAAAACCCACCAAGTCTTATTGATTTTATCTCCTACATATCCCTCACATTGATTTTCTCATTGCCATCCTCACTGCTACTGTCATGGTTGGGCCCTTAGCAACTCTTTCTGGACTCACACATGAACCCATCCGTCTTCCTTTCTCCAGTCCCACCTGTCCCTCCGCTGGGTCCATGCCTGTACTACAGCCTGCGTTATCTGGCCGGAGCACTGAGCTGACATCATCATCCTTGGGCTGGTGGAGGACCCTCAGGAGACTCACGTTTCTGCATGCGGCAAACAAGCCCCTTCACGTGTGGCTTTGTACACCTCTTTATCCCCTTTGCCCACCGCCCCAGCTCTCCCAGCCCCTCAAATCTTGCTTCAGCCATGATGACCTGCTTCCCTTCATTCAAGCAAACTTTGCTCTTTTGAGCCTCAGTGCCTTTGCTGTTGGCTGCATTCTCTTCATGGAGAGCTCTCTGCCTACTGAATTTGTATTTATTCTCCAGCACTCAGCTTAAACATTTCTTTCTATGGCCTCTGAAGTTAATCACTCCCGCCTCAGTCTCCTTATAGCATACTGCTACTGTGGTCCTCATGTTCACTGGGCAGAAATTTGTTTGACTTCATCATCTGCTAAGTCTTTCCACATTTATTAAGCAACTACCACATGCTGGGGCTGCGACAGGGTGAAGAGACAGATGCAGTCCTTGTCCTCTTGGATGTCCCCAAGCAGTGAGGGGCTGGAGATATGCAGAAGCAATTATAGAATGTGTCACAGTGCTGTGATGGGGGTGTGCCTGGAGGGGCCCAGTCTCAGAGGGGCCCTGGGGGATCAGAGAGGGCTTCCCAGGAGAAACGATGCTTTTTTTTTTTTTTTTTTTAAGACAGAGTCTTGCTCTTTCGCCCGGGCTGCAGTGAAGTGACTCGATCTCAGCTCACTGCAGCCTCAGCTCCCCACCCCGGGTTGAAGCAATTCTCCTGCCTCAGCCTCCCCAGTACCTGGGATTATAGGCATGTGCCACCACGCCCAGCTAATTTTTGTATTTTTTTTAGTAGAGATGGGGTTTCACCATGTTGGCCAGACTGGTCTCAAACTTCTGACCTCAGGTGATCTGCCTACCTCGGCCTCCCGAAGTGCTAGGATGACAGGTGTGAGCCACCACACCCGGCCATGATACTAAATTGATTTCTGAAGCCCAGGCAAGAATTTGCAATCTGGTCCTCCACCAAGATCTTCCAGGGAAAAGCTGCATCTTATTCATTGTTGTGTTGCCCCCACTCTAGCTCTGTATTTACACATAGTAGGTGCTCATTACATTTGCTTGTTTGTTTAAATGAATTATCGGGCAAACAAAATGAATGGGCAAATGAAAACTGTATTACTTTTGAGCAAGTGGACAACCTCAGCTTAGCGCTCCAGCTTCTAATATCAGGTGGCTGGGCCTAAGATAAAAGTTGTGTTTTACTTTTGCGTATCATGTGGTTTACTGCAGTACTTTTTTTTGACCTTTAGATTCAGTTTTGTAATACTCTTATGAATGATGAGTGGTTTCACAGTTTTTCAGATGAGTTTGTGGCTTTTGTTTCAGTGTGCTATAAAAAGAATAGTTTATGAATATCTAGTAATTTTATGAGTGATATTTTCCTAAAAATCCTTTTAAATTTTCTTTTTCTTCCTTTATTTTTTTGAGACAGAGTTTTCACTTTGTCACCCAGGCTGGAATGCAGTGGTGTGATCTGGGCTCACTGCAATCTCTGCCTCCTGGGTTCAAGCCATTCTCCAGCCTCAGCCTCCCGAATAGCTGGAATTACAGGCATGCACCACAATGCCCAGCTAATTTTTGTATTTTCAGTAGAGACAGGGTTTCACCAAGTTGTTCAGGCTTGTCTTGAACTCCTGACCTGAAGTGATCTGCCTGCCTTGGCCTCCCAAAGTGCTGGGATTATAGGCGTGAGCCACTGCGCCTGGCTTAAAATTTTCTTAATGTAAAAAAAAAAAAAAAAATAGCTGGCACAGTGGCTCACGCCTGTAATCCCAGTACTTTGGGAGGCCGAGGCAGGCGGATCACTTGAGGTCAGGAGTTCAAGACCAGCCTGGCCAACAATGGTGAAACCCCGTCTCTACTAAAAATACAAAAATTAGCTGGGTGCGGTGGCAGGTGCCTGTTATCCCAGCTAGTCAGGAAACTGAGGCAAGAGTATCGCTTGAACTTGGGAGGTGGAGGTTGCAGTGAGCTGAGACCATACCATTGCACTCCAGCCTGGGTGACAAGAGTGAAACTCCATCTTAAAAAAAAGATGTGAATGGCAGTGGAAAGAAATTGTAGGAATGGTGGGCAGGGGTGTTAGGGGAAGAGATAGAGTCGGAGACCAAGGATGGGCCTTGCCTTTACATCCAGGAGTTCGAAGAACTTGCCTGTCTGATACCTCTCTTGTTCACGACAGGGCCAGGCCTTTTGAGTGGCTGTTACCTACCTCTAAGGGTATGATGATGAATTTTATGTGTCAATTTGACTGGGCCACAGGATGTTTAGATGTTTGGTCAGACATTATTCTGGAAGTTTTTGGATGGGATGAACATTTAAATCGGTAGACTGAGTAAAGCAGTTTGCCTTCCATAATGTAGGTGGGCCTCATCCAATCAGTAAAGGCCTGAACAGAACAAAACAGATCCTTGCTCTGACTAAGAGAGAATTCCTCTTGCCTGGCTGCATTTAAACTGGGATATTGACTTTTTCCTGCCTATGGACTTAAAATATTGGCTCTTCCTGGGTCTGTAACTGCTGGCCTTTGGACTGGAACTATACCATGGGCTCTCCTGGGTCTCTAGCTTGCTGACTTACCCTGCAGATCTTGGGACTTGGGACTTGTCAGCCTTCAATAAGCGTGAGCCAGTTCTTCTTTACACACACACCACACATACACACACACACACACCCTATTGGTCCTATTTATCTGGAGACCCTGACTAATACGAGGTGACAGTGTTGTGATGGGGGCCCAGGGGTTTGGGAGTGCACAGAGGGCCCCTAGGTTTATTTACTAACACCAAATAAATCATCAATCCTTAGATACCAGAGCTGCGGATCAAAGCACTCCCTCAGTTTACAGATGAGGAAACTGAGGCCCAATGAGGAAGGTTCTTCCCACTGCACAATGCACTAATCTTACCTGTTAGCTGAGGATGGAATCCCCTTAATTGGAGACCATAATTAGAAATAAGACTTAAAATGGGAAAATAATGCAGACATAAATTCACACGAAAATATAAACAGTTGGATGAATTTTTTTTTTTTTCTAAAGAGCAAGGTGCAATGGGGGAAGGCAGGGGCACAGAGTGAAAAGACAGATACAGTCCCTATCCTCTTGGAGATCCCTGATCAATAAGTTTCAAAGATGCACAGAAGCAAACCATCCACAGTGAGCATGGTTTGGTTCTTGGAAGTGAGCATTCAGGACAATGAGAGACCGGGTACAGGAGGGGCAGGGCAGGCCCAAAGACCTTGCCTCCTTGTTACTCTGTTGGGAGCTGGCCCAGACCACTGTAGTCTATGTTACGCTGGGAAACTAAATCAACAGTACACATCCAGAGGGATGAATGGCTAGAGCTGGCTCAATGCTTAATTTCAGTGAGCTGGTAGAAAATTTCTGCAAATAGTCTTCTAGCAGTAGCACTGCATCGCATCTTCTTTACAATGACATTTTTAGGCATGCTACCCCTTTCCTGGTTGTGTTGTGGAAGTGGGGATCAAACCACTCCCTCAGTTTACAGAAAAGGAAACAGGCCCAACGAGGAAGGCTCTTCCCACTGCACAATCCACTAATCTCACCTGCTAGCTGGTGGCAAAGTGGGCAGCAGGGTGTTTGGGGCAGTGAGGCAACCGGCAGCCTATTTTCAAACCTGATGTAAAACTTTTTTCTTTTTGCTTATATAAAGCTTATAACTGTTCAATCTGGGGCCGATAGTTTGCAACAGAAAACCATGCTGTGCCGAATATGGCCATTATTGTCATTTTACCTCCTATTTAGAGCAAGGGCAATGGGCAAGATAGTAAAGGTTCTTGAAATCCTCTCACTAGAGGATGGAGATATATTTAGCTTGGCAAAGAGATTCCTCAGGAGACTTGTGAGCAGTCTTCAGCTATTGAAAAGGCTGCTCTGAGGAGGAAGGGATGGAGTTGTTCTATGTTCTCCAGAGATCAGAATGGGGCCAGGAGAGGTTACAGGAATACAGGTTTTGGTATGCAAAGGGTGAAGGGCTCTGCCTTGGAGGTTTTGGAACATGGGCTGGATAAGTGCTTGGTGCAGGGTTGTGAAGGAGATTGAAGCATTAAGGGATGCTTGGGCTACATTATTTTTAAGTACTTTTAACCTTGAGATTCTCTGATATGAGGCTGTGGACAATGGTCAATTGCCTTGAATAGTGGCATCTGAAGAGGTTGAATATGACCATTCATCCAACCAAACGTGTTGGTCTGTTGTTGTGTATAAAGCACTCTGTTCAACAAGAGATACTAAGGTCCCCATCCCAAGTACACATGTGGCTGTAATACAAAACAATGTTACATAGGCTTTAAAGAGGCATATACACCTCTCGTCCTCCTCTGCTAGAGTACAGAAGAGATGGTAATAATACACAGTTTGGAGAGCAAGGAAAGCTGTCATGAAAGAGGTGACTATTTCATCATTAATGCATAGTTTAAAAAAATTTAGGCAGAACAGGCTGGGTGCAGTGGCTCATGCCTGTAATCCTAGCATTTTGGGAGGCCGAGGCAGGCGGATCACCTGAGGTCAGGAGTTCAAGACCAGCTTGGCCAACATGGCGAAACCCTGTCTCTACTAAAAATACAAAAATTAGGTAGGCGTGGTGGTGGGCACCTGTAATCCCAGCGACTTGGGAGGCTGAGGTAGAAGAATTGCTTGAGCCCGGGAGGCAGAGGTTGCAGTGAGCTGAGATTGTGCCACTGCACACCAGCTGGGGCGACAGAGTGAGACTCCATTAAAAAGAAATTAGGCAAAACAAATGGGTATGCTATAAAAGTGAGTCTCTAGTATTAATCAGGAAATTCTGATACCTGCTATAACATGGATGGACCTTGAGGACATTTATGCCAAGTGAAATGAACCAGTCAAAAAAAGACAAATACTAATGATTCCACTTATATGAGTTTCCTAGAGAAGTCAAATTCATACAGTGCTGTAATTAATTACTTATCAGTCTATTACCCTTAACTGAAAATGTCTTCTTCTTCTTTTTTTTTTTTTTTGAGTCAGGGTCTCGCTCTGTCACCCAGGCTGGAGTGCAGTGGTACTATCATAGCTCACTGCAGCCTCCACCTCCTGGGCTCAGGTGATCCTCTTACCTCAGCCTCTCAAGTAGCTGGGACTACAGTCACGTGCCACCATGCCCAGCTAAGAAATGGGGTTTTGCCATGTTGCCCAGGCTGGTCTCAAACTCCTGGGCTCAACTGATCTGCCCACCTCGGCCTCCCAAAGTGTTGGGATTACCAGTATGAGCCATTGTGCCTGGCCCTGAAAGCATCTTATATTCCTCTTTCTTAGCACGGTGCCTGGTGTACAGCAGGAACTCACGAAATATTTGTTAAATAAATAGGAACATTCACACAGGAAGAACAATCACATCTAATGGGGTAGAGGTGGGAGGTGGTCAGGGGAAGCAGGGAAGAAATAACATTTGAGAGCTGAGTCTTCTTTGAAGAGGGAATTAATCATTCAATATTTACTAAGTCCCTATTTTATGCCAGGCATTGGGCAAGGACCCACTGGATATACAGAGATGACTGACACAGCATTTAGTTTTTTGGAATCTCATGGGATAGAGGAGACAATCCAGGCTGACAGCACTATATAAACAAAAGGCTGGAGTCCTGAAAATGCTTGATGCGTTTGTGGGGAATATAGTTTATGAGGGAGGGGATTAGGCTTAAAAAGAGCTAGACAGTGAAAGGTGAAAGTAGGGAGCAGTGGAAGGTGATATGGCCTTTAAATTTTGCTGCTTACAGGTCTTTCAGGTTACAGTTTGAATTTGATCCTGGAAGCAGCAGAGAAATCAATCACTGGCTACTCTTAAACAGCTGAGTGACACAATCAAATGTGTACTTCAGAAATTTTCCATGTGGCAATGTGGAGGATGGGCTGGATTGCCTTGTTATTGGGAGACAAGTTAGAAGGCTACTGCAATAGTCCTAGCAAGAGATGATGAGAGGCTGAGCATGGTGGCTCACACCTGTAATCCCAACACTTTGGGAAGCTAAGGTGGGTAAATTGCTTGAGGCCAGGAGTTCAAGACCAGCCTGGCCAACATGGTGAAACCCTGTCTCTACCAAAAAGAAAAGCAAAAATTAGCTTGGAGTGGTGGCACACACCTGTAATCCCAACTACTTGGAGGCTGAAGCATGAGACTTACTTGAACCTGGGAGGCGGAGGTTGCAGTGAGCCAGGATAGCACCACTGCACTCCAGCCTGGGCAAAAAGAGGGAGACTCTGTCTCAAAAAAAAAGAGAGATGATGATGACAGCCTTGGGGACAGGCATGAGGAACAGATTAATGTGAGATATTCTAAAGGTACATGCATCAGGCCATGGTGATCAATTGTCTGTGGAGGGTGAGGCAGAAGGAATTGTTGAGGATGACTGAGGTGTCTGGGTAACGCTTTCAACTGAAACTGGGAAAGGGGATCTGGTTTGGTGTGGCATGTATAGGTAATGAGTTCAAGTTGTATATTCTGAGATGGAGGTGTCATGAGGACACTCAGGTGGAGAAATCCTGTAGGACACTGGAAACGGATTCAGAGTTCACAAGGAGAAGTCAGGATAAAGGTTAGGGCTCATTAGCATCTGGGTGATGAATGAAGGCTTGGAGAGAATGGGGTCCCTTATGGGGAGTGTGTTGAAGGACAACAGGCCGAAGATAGAAACCTGAAGCAAGGACAGAACCTTCTTTCAGAGCTGGTATAAGAGAAGTCCCAAAAGAGAGACAAAAACTGGTCAGGGAGATAGAAGAATCACGGAGGCCAAGAGAAGAGAGTGTTTCCAAGAGGGTGCCAGGAAGGGACAGCTAAGTCTGCTCTGGAGGTCAGGGATGTGTACCTAAGGAGGCAACATCTAAACTGGTCTTGAGGAACAGCCGAAGATGGCGAACGGGACGGTTCCTGAAAAGGGGACGTGAGATTTGGCAGTCAGGATAGCTGTAGCCTTTACTACGGAAAAGTCAGTGGTGGAGACAGCACACAGATTCAGCGGGCTGAATAGTAAGCAGAAGGTGAGGATGGGTAGGCAGGAGATAGAAACCATTATTTTTTGAAGTTTGATACTAAAGAGAAGGAAAAGCTAATACTTGAAGGGGGAAGTTTTCTGAATGAGTGGGACTTGAGCATGTTTACTAGCAGGAGAGGGAGGTGAGCGACCAAAGGTAAGAGAGGCAATAGTGGGTGAAGCAAAGGCCGTGGAGAGGCAGAGGAAACGGACTCCAGCACAAGCCACGCTGCAATTCTCTATGCCAGGCAGTTTGTGCCTCTGAGCTCTGCCATGCCATTCCCTTCGCCTGGATGATCTCTTCAATAAACCTTTACTGAGCCACTCCTGGGGCAGGGATTATTCTGCAGCTGTGCTGCAAAAGGTAAACAACCTGGGCTCTCTTCTCCAGAACTCATTTCCAACACTTGAAGAGACAAGTAAGAAACTTCAAGTCAGTGTGAAGAGTGCTGCAAGAAGGACCAGTACTGGACATGATGGGAGACACTGGAAAGTCCCAAACCCAGTTTAGGGTGTTGGGGGACTTCCTGGAATCGGGGACATCTAAGCTGAGACCTGAAGTAGGAGACAGTCAGGTGGGAGAGAGTAAAGAAGAAGACATTTCAGGCCGAATGCCTGAATACCATACCCTGGAGCGGTCAGGTTTGTTCTCTGGTGGGAACACGAAGATTCTCCTGATCTTCTCCTCCCTACTCTCAACACACTCAACATTCGTAGTTTTTACCTCCACTAAATACTCTTTCCTATATTATAGTGATTTTACCCCTTTATCTACTGGAAACTTCTGAGGAGAAGAGACTGGTATTATTTTTGAATCTCCTAAAGTATCCAGCACAGAGCTCAGCACACGGTTAATGCTTTAAAAATATTTTTTGAAAAGAAATCTCAGGCCTAAGAATCCCTATCATGGCTAATAAATTCTCAGAGGGCCATTGGTAGGATTAAGATATAGAGATTAAAAAGGGAAAGGAAAAAGTATGCATAGGAAGAAAAAAGGTTCAGAGAACGAGAGAGAGAAAGAGAGAGAGAGAGAGAGAGGTGGGGGGGGAGCTGGGAAAGGGGGTGGGGAAGAAGCAAAGAGACAAAGATAAAAGTGTACACACAGTTAGGAGGGATCCACTTACAAACCAGATCTAGCCAGAATTCTTTGCTCCATGAAACCTTGTCTTTGGATATTTTCCATCATGGAGAGAACTCCTTATTCTCCCTCTGCTTTAGGGGTCTCCCATTGGAATCTGATTCATAGATAAATTTGATAAGTTGCAGGCATCACAACTCCATCTTCTGAGAAGCAGGGAGAAGCTGAGAGAGGGAAAGAAGGGAAAAAAAAGCCTACAAAACCAGCAAGTTTCCCACTTTACAGAGTGAGCCTAGACAGAACTTGAATTTTCTTCCCTTGAGAGTTAGGAGGAAAGCTGGTAGCTGTGTCACACGGCTGAGTTGTGTACACAACTCACAAGCCAAATTTTCTAGCACAGCAGAACAATTTTGTTTTGCTGCTGGATATATAAAGCAAGGAAAGAAAAAGATGGCATTCCACCTTTTTGAATTAGCACCAAGTCTTTCAAACTCCACCCTTTCCAGGAAATGTTCTTTAATGCAGTGGGAGGTGGTAATTTTACTCTCTCCAAACCCTCACTTTACTTCCCTCACAGCAACACAAAACCCTGCTCAGAGCTGCACTTATATCTTCGTTTGTCAGCCTGACTGCCTCTCCCATCATTTCTGAATCCTTAGCTGAATTCTTTGTTCATGTCAACGGGATAGCAAAAGAATTCTGAAAATGCTGGAAGTCGTGGACAGCAATGATGGTCGCTGAGGGTGTCAGTGTTGCCAATTCAAGACTCAAAATTCCTAGAAGAGCAAATGCTCTTTGAGTTTCTTCTGTAATAACAGCATAGTATCAAATATTGGTGGTTCCTTAATTAATTTTAATTGAAGAAGAATTTTTTTCCAGACAGTGATTATAAAATACACCAGAGAGGAAAAATTATTTTGGCTTAAAATTCAGAGCAATATGTATTCTGCAAGGAGCTGGTCCAAACACCAGAATCTTAAACAATTATACAAAAGGCGGATTTCATGAGCTTTTATCAATTAAGGAACATCTTTTCCAAAGGTGGCTCACGCCTGTAATCCCAACACTTTGGGAGGTCAAGGTGGGCGGATCACCTGAGGTCAGGAGTTCGAGACCAGCCTGGCCAACATAGCGAAACCCCGACTCTACTAAAAACACAAAGATTAGCAAGGCGTGGTGGCACACGCCTGTAATCCCAGCTACTCAGGTGCCTGAGGCAGGAGAATGGCTTGAACCCGGCAGGCAGAGGTTGCAGTGAGTCGAGATCACATCACTGCACTCCAGCCTGGGTGACAGAGTGAGATTTTGTCTCAAAAAAAAATTGATATATTCTCTCTTCTTTCTCTATTACATATTCCATATCAATTTTTATAAATCTAGAAATAATACATTTATCAAAGACCAATAAAATTACTTGAGGTTAAAAATATTAAAAGAAAATAAGTAGACTGGGTGTAGAGATCAAGAATGAAAATTATATGAAGCTATTTTCTGACCTGTGTTTGTGACAGGTCATCAAACATATTAGACAGTTGCTATGCCTCAGGCAGTAATTGCAATAACTCATGTCTCGTCATGTCCTCTGAAAAAACAATGTATTGTGTGGAGATTACAGCTAGTCCTGAAAGATGTTGCCATGAGTTTACTTCACAGTCTAGAGGCCACAAGTACCTTGTTCAATGACCTTCAGATTGGGTTTTCTCCGGACCCTTAATACCCTCTGATTAAAAACTTTATTATTGGGGATGAAACGTTTACTGGTTATATTTGGTAAAGTTTAGGACCTTAACAGGTAGTAGGGGTTGCCAGTGCTGCCAGATTCAATATACAGCTAGCCAGAGTTTTCTTTTCTTTTTTTTTTTGAGACGGAGTCTTGCTCTGTCACCCCCCAGGCTGGAGTGCAGTGGCGCGATCTCGGCTCACTGCAAGATCCGCCTCCCGGGTTCACGCCATTCTCCTGCCTCAGCCTCCCGAGTACCTGGGACTACAGGCGCCCGCCACCACGCCCGGCTAATTTTTTGTATTTTTAGTAGAGACGGGGTTTCACCGTGTTAGCCAGGATGGTCTCGATCTCCTGACCTCGTGATCCGCCCACCTCGGCCTCCCAAAGTGCTGGGATTACAGGCTTGAGCCACCGCGCCCGGCCCAGAGTTTTCTTTTCAAAGATAACTTTACCTCTATCTCTCAGTCCACGCAAATATAACAGCAATAGGGCTATTTACCAAGAGTTCAAAGCATCGTTTGATCAACCGCTTTTTTTTTTTTTTTTTTTTTGAGACGCAGTTTCGCTCCTGTCACCCAGGCTGCAGTGCAGTGGCACGGTATCAGCTCACTGAAACCCTCACCTCCCGGGTTCAAGCCATTCTCCTGCCTCAGCCTCCCGAGTAGCTGGGATTACAGGTGCCTGCCACCACACCTGGCTAATTTTTTTGGTATTTTAACAGAGACGGGTTTCACCATGTTGGCCAGGCTGGTCTTGAACTCCTGACCTCAGGTGATCTACCTGCCTCAGCCCCCCAAACTGCTGGGATTACAGGCGTGAGCCACTGCAACCGGCCTACTGCCTTTTTATTTTAGTCTATCCATTACAGACATGAAGTGAAAGGTATGTCTCTTTTATTTCTAAAGATGTTGAAAGTTAAATCCAGAAAGGGTAAGTCACAAGGATTTTCTCAGGAGGTTCAAGCTTTGAGTTTAGGGAGACCCAAAGGCTAGAACCCAGATATCCCAGATTTTTATTCTTTCTTCTCAGTCATGTTGCAATTTGCTCCACACTTGTCCCCACCTGGGGTTGTGGGTGCTCTCTTTGACTTAAAAGATATCTCTTCTTAATGTCACATGCTACAAGACATTGCTTGAAAGACGTAACAGGCAACTGGATGGCTCTATGCTTGCTTAGTCAGTCAAAATCTGTGAAACGCTTCTTTAGGAAAAAGGGATAGTGACTGAGAGTAATGATGAAGCAGTGAAATAAAAGAGAGGGAAGACGAAGTTGCCTTGAGAAGTAATGATCATAACTAGGTGTTATTGGGATAGGAAATGTAATTAAATTAGGGGCAAGGGGTTGCAGAGCTAACTGCAATGATTAAGAAAAAAAATCTAGGCCGGGCACAGTGGCTCACATCTGTAATCCCAACACTTTGGGAGGCCAAGGCAGGCGGATCACAAGGTTAGGAGTTTGAGACCAGCCTGGCCAACATGGTGAAACCCCGTCTTTATTAAAAATACCAAAATTAGCCGGGCGTGGTGGTGCATGCCTGTAGTCCCAGCTACTCAGGAGGCTGAGGCAGAAGAATCGCTTGAACCCGGGAGGCGGAGGTTGCAGCGAGCCGAGATTGTGCCATTGTACTCTAGCCTGGGTGACTGTGTGAGATTCTGTCTCAAAAAAAAAAAAAAAAATCTAGGGCAGACCAGGTAGAAAATACATATTTAAACATTTTAAGCCAGGTGTGATGGCTCACGCCTGTAATCCCAGCACTTTGGGAGGCCGAGGTGGGCGGATCACCTGAGGTCGGGAGTTTGAGACCAGCCTGACCAACACGGAGAAACTCCATTTCTACTAAAAATACAAAAAAATTTAGCTGGACATGGTGGCGCATGCCTGTAATCCCACCTACTTGGGAGGCTGAGGCAGGAGGCTCGCTTGAACCCAGGAGGTGGAGGTTGTGGTGAGCCGAGATGGCGCCATTGCACTCCAGCCTGGGCAAGAAGAGCGAAACTCTGTCTCAAAAAAAATAAATAAATAAACATTTTAATAAAATCTACAAATTTTCTTTGGGATGGCCCTGAGTAACTAAGGCTAAGATCAGGAATCCATCTATCTGGTGGGAAAGTGACCAAACAAGATAACGAAAAAGCAGTATTTTTGGTTGACTCTTTTTGGTTGACCAACGTAACTACCATGGAGTTTGCACAAACAGAACCATCTGTTGTGTGAGGAACCATGGAGAGAGATTGCGTATTTATAGAATCTTGAGTGGGAAAACCAGGCACATTAATTAACTTTTCCCCTCAAGTTCTCTAATTAGAAATCCACTTTTCTTCCTTTCTCTTCTGTCAATATGTACTGCCTTAAAAAAAAAAAAAAAAGTCAATTTAAAAGCAGACAGATTTGCTATGACTAATTTAAGAACTCCCAAAGCAGGCTGTTTTCCAAAAATACACTGCAATTGACAATGCTGAAGCTCAGTCTAAAAGGGATATGACACAACTACTGGCCCTAAGGCTGAATCAGATGTTTACTGCCAGTTTGAACACAGCAGGGTAGTGTGCAGATCTCTACAACCCTTAACTGTTCTTGGTAGGGGGCTTTAAAATGAAATCTTTCTATAAACAAATTGTTTCCAATAGGTGTGTTCTTAAACAGCCTACCTTAATACTTTTTTTTTTCTTGGTTTCCAAGATGGAACTTGTTGCAAGGAAAATTTTATCTTAGGGGCCAAGACTGCTAGTGCTTTTCAGATACCACATGTTCCTTATAAAACATACGTCTTAATATGTTGGCATGCTTTGGTAAAACTAATTTTGTAAAGCTAACATCTTTTGGTAGAGTTGTTTTTACAGGAATAGCTACCTTTGTGGATTATAATTACTCTGTATTATGGAAGAGGAGGCTGGAAATCAAGGAAGTGATGATTCTCTTCCAAAAGCCTACAAAAGGATGACAGAATCACATTTCACTCAGTGAGTTCAATTAACTATACATTCAATTGTGGGAGCAAAAATAAATGACACCACTATTTACTGGGTATCAACTATGTGCTAGGTAATGCACTAAGTACATTATGCTCTATACTTCATTTAATCCTCTCAGCAATGCTGCTTATTATCGTCATTTTACATGAGGAAACTGAGGTCCAGAAAGGTTAAGCAACTCACTACAGGTCACACAGCTACTAAATGGCCACGAATAACCAGTAACTCAGACACTGACCCGTCTTTGGTTTCTTGTTAAACAAACATGTAATCTATTTCTTGGAGGTTTTGTTCAGCTGTCCTAATTTATGGCTTTACATTCCTTCTGGTGCTAAACTGCTCAAATAGCTTCTTGTATCAAGTGTGACCTGATTCCTTAAGAATTTTACTTAATGAGAACCTCTAAGCTAGAAACTCTTGCTAGGTGTTTCATGCACCTTGTCTTCTTTAATCATTACAACAACTCTAAGATACTGGGTTCTCTCCATCTTATAGATGATGACTGTGTTTTAGAGAGGTTAAGGTTGCTTAAAATTGGTGAGTTAGTGAGGCGTAGAGCCACGAATGGATTTCTGGTCGCTGCCTCCATCGCCAGAGCAAGCTTTTCCCACGACTCCAGCGCTTCCATTTGCCAGTCCCCAGGCTAGAAAGCCACAGTGCTAACTTAGTATTTATCAAGCGTTTGTAGTGTCCTGGGATCTGGCACTTCGATGAGAAAGCTGTGGCGGCCCCAACTTCTAACAGCGAGTGGTAAGGAGGACGAGGGACACGGGAGGGAGGAGCCTCTCGCCAGAGCTTAGCACCAACAGAAGTGGTCCCCAGCTGGTTGCTCCTCTAGCGCCACCTCTTCCCGCCAACCGAGGAGAACGTGGCGCGCCCCTGAGGAGTCCGAGGTCCTGGCCCAGGCGGGAGCTTGGGTCCTGGCGGGTTCCGGACGGGCGCCTCATGGAACTGGAAGCAACTGCACCGAACACGGCGGAGAGCGGCGAGACGACTCCAGGAGGCGCCCTAGCTACATCCCCCGGCCACACCAAACCCGGGTTTGCGGGCAAACGCGGCTCACAACGCCCCCTTAGGGTCGCGGCCCCTCCCCCGGAAGTGACGTGTAGCGACTACGGCGTCTGGGAGGGACCCAGGAGCAGCCGGGGGGTTTGAGAGTGGCGGCGGCCGCGGAGCGCCTAGCAGGCCCCGCCGCTACAAGGAACGCCCCGAACGCGCGCGCCCGGCGTGTAGCGGCCCCAAGACCCGCGCCGCCGCTGCCGCGTGCGGGGGCGGGGAGGGCGGGGCGCGAGGAGCTGCGGCGGCGGGAGATGCGGGCGGCTGCGGGCACCCGGCGGGCTCGGCTCGGCCGCCGCCGCCTTCTACGGCTCCGCCGCGGGGGTCGCAGCGGCTGCCGCGCGGTCCTCGAGTTTCCAGCGTGAGGAGGAGGCTGAGGGCGGAGAGGCGCATCGTGTTGAGACGGAGACCGAGGGGGAGCCCCGCGCGCGACGTCGGTGAGCGGCCAGCCCCGCACGCCCCCTCGGGATCTCGCGGCCACAGCCCCACCGGCCGGGAGCGGGGGCGGGGGCCGAGGGGCGCGCGGCACAACAGGAAGTGGGGGCGGGGGCCGGGCGCGCGCTCCCCTTGGGTCCGCCCCCGGCCCGCCGGGCACCGCGGCGCGCAGGTGGATGCCGCGGCGCACCGCTCAGCTCTTGTCGCCTCTTATTGGGTCCCCCGAAGTCCCGTGGGCGAAAGGTGGTGGCGATTTTTTTGGCGTGGATGGGGAGGAGGGGAGCAATTCTGACTTTCTGTAGTGACAGGAAGTTGGAAAATGAAAGTACAGTAATTCAGTGCTTACCAAGGCCTGGTGAGGTTGCCCCTCTTCCCCTGGACTTTGATCTCCTGTAGGGCACACGCGGCGGTCCGTATTTCTTCCTCTCCCCTAGCTCGCTAGTCATCCGGTGTCGAGTTTCATTTCTTTTTCTATTTCGCTCCAGCGGCCCCCCGCCCCTCTTTACTTTCCGCCTTGTGCACAGCTGCATCGAGGCTGGTAACTTCATTCCTGGGAAGATCAATTGGAAACATCTTTCGGGGCGGGATAGTAACTGGCCTTGGAAGGAAACAGGGATGTTGTTGACTGAAGTAGTCAAAAGTACACACTTCACTTTTTCTCCAGCTATTGCTATTTGAAATTTGGGGAATTTAAATAAAGATTCTGGAGTTTTATGCCTCATCAGAATGGTTTGCCCATCTCTTTGGTTGATAGATCAGATCCTCTGTCCTCTTTTCCCACCCTCTACACCCCCTGGCTTGGAAAACTTGGTGCTTCAATATTTAGGCTTGGCAGCGGTGTTTTCATTAAAATGTGGTATGATTCAATATTTTCCCTTCAGGAACACTCTTTGATTTTACTTAAACATTAAAACTGCATAAGTGGAATCTGTTCATTCCTAGTGAAATAGTGTCTTCAAGTTTTATTGTAAGAATTGTGCAGGATCCTATACGAAGAGAATATTTTTTAGGAGCCTGTGTAGTTAAAAACGTCTGGTTACTTTTGGTTACTTTTTGACAACGGTGAGTATTTTGACTCGAAACTAGGCTTGATACATTCATAACTTGGTTTTTTTTTTTAAGTAGCAGGCTGAAGAAAATTTGGAGACTTTGTGTTTTTTTGGGTCTTAGCTACTGTCTCTGAAAAATAGTTGGGCTATGGGTCACCACAGCAACTGAACTGTGTGTATTATAAACATGTTTAGGGTGGAAAAGGTTTTATTTAATAGAGACTTCCTTTCCTTAATACATTACTTCAACATGCTCCTTTTCAATTTAACACAGGGATTGGTCTATCTTTGAAGTGTTAAAATAGAATCAGTTATGTTTTCAGCCTTTACCCCCTCAAAAATCAAATACCTTCATTTGGACCAGTTAAGTGTTTTCTTCCTTTGTTACAACTTTAAAAATTGCAATTGTGGAAAACTCGGGATTCTTGTGAAAAGGAAAATTAAGTAGTTAACCTCTTTTTTTTTTTGATAGGTAACAAGAATAAAAGGTTTTGTTTGGTTTTGTTTTGTTGTGTTTTTGTTTTTGTTTGAGACAAGGTCTCACTCTGTTGCTCAGGCTGGAGTGCAGTGATGTGGTCTCTGCTCACTGCAACCTCCATCTCCCAGCCGTTCTCCCACCTCAGCCTCCCGTGTAGTCATGCACCACCATACCTGGCTAATTTTTTGTATTTTTGGTAAAGACAGGGTTTCAACATGTTGCCTAGGACGGTCGCGAACTCCTGAGCTCAAGCTCCTGCCTTGGCCTCCCAAAGTGCTGGGATTACAGGCATGAAGCAACCACATAATTTTTAATAACTGTCTTAGGGGATTTTTTTCTTTAGCTTTTATTTTATTTATTTTTTGAGACAGGGTCTTGCTGTGTCGCCCAAGGCTGGAGTGCAGTGGTGTGATTTCAGCTCACTGTGACCTCCACCTCCCGGGTTCAAATGATTCTTCTGCCTCAGCCTCCCTAGTAGCTAGGATTACAGGTACCTACCACCACGCCCAGGTAATTTTTGTATTTTTAGTAGAAACAGGGTTTTACCATGTTGGCCAGGCTGGTCTAGAACCCCTGACCTCAAGTGATCTGCCCTCCTTGGCCTCCCAAAGTGCTGAGATGATAGGCGTATGCCACTGTGCCTGGCCAGCTCTCTTTTATATCCGATGAAATCATTGAAGATCATTGTTAATACCACACTTTTTGAAACTAAAGTGAAGAGTTTCGACTTAACTATATACGAAGACGTTGGCTGCTTTTCAATCAAAAGAATAACGGTATCATAATTGAATTAATAAAATATTCCTTTAAAGTACCCATTGAAAATGTCCACTTTATATCTTTTTCTCAAAATTCATTTCTAATACTTCAGTCTAAAACCTCAAAGCCATTTTTTCTTTTCTTTTCTTTTCTTTTTTTTTTTTTTGAGACATAGTCTCTCTCTGTTGCCCAGGCTGGAGTGCAGTGGCACGATCTCGGCTCACTGCAAGCTCTGCCTCCCGGGTTCACGCCATTCTGCCTCAGCCTGCCGAGTAGCTGGAACTACAGGCACCCACCACCACGCCTGGCTAATTTTTTGTATTTTTAATAGACACAGGGTTTCACCTTGTTAGCCAGGATGGTCTCCATCTCCTGACCTCGTGATCTACTTGCCTCGGCCTCCCAAAGTGTTGGGATTATAGGCGTGAGCCACTGCACCTGGCCAAAGCCATTTTTTTTTTTTTTTACTGTCTACAATCTTCTATCGTAGACACACTGTAGATGCTAAATAAGCATCAGCATTTTCCACAACAGCTCGGTTCTACCTTAAAGCAGCCAACAGCTCACCAGTGTTTGATTAAATACATGCTCCACTGATAACCAACAGGGAAGGTGCAAGTTAAACCTGTACCATCTGGGGAACACCTGTTATTTTGGGGAATCTCCTTGGGTGCTCATTATGGAGACGTTAATTTGTTGTTTTTGTCTTTTTAGATGTATAGCTGAGGCTTTAAACTTGTGTAGGGCTCAAATGTTACATACATGATAGGTATTAAGACTCTAGGATCCGGGTGTTGGAATTTTTTCAAAAACAAATGGAATAATAGGCACCACATTTGTGTAGGCTGGAGACTCCCATTCTCTGTCTTTCCTTCATCATCTCACAAATGGATTCATACTCCACCCCTATAAGCAGTCTTATATGAAGGTGATGTCTGGAAATGTGGAAATTGAGTTCTTGGCTTAAGGTAACATTTACTAGAGAGTAGTTTTAACAGGATTAGATTAGAAATAATTGTTTAAGTGGGAGAACTGTGTAGTAGAACAGTAACTTGCCATCATTAGGCATCATCAGAAGAAAGGCCTATCAGGTAAACTCAAGAGACATAACAGGGAACCCCTGCCTGCGTCCACCATACTTAATGGCTATAGTATAAAACCACTATTTTAGCCCCGCTTACGTGAGGCTATGGGGAACTGATTTCTAGCAGGCATGGTTATTTGGCATTAAGATAGCACTTCATATTTGTGGATTATTATCGGTATCTAATATGTAATGCTTTTTTACAATTAGTGATATGAGTGCTTTTATTCATTGGGAAAGTGGTTTCCCTAATGGACAGAGTACATGACTGTGATGAAAGAGACTTGGGACTCATGACCTCAGCTTTTCCATGAATTCTGGCTGTGGGCAGTATCTCTCCCTTTCTATCCTTTATTATTTTCCCATAATTACTTTTAGATGACCGTCTCTGTACAACCAGCTTCAAAGTGATAATCATGAGGATTACTGGAGGACATTTTGAGTGTTTCAGAAAAGTTATAGAAACCCAACTATTTTCCACTGCAGTTTCTTATCTCTGCCCTTTTTGGAAGTAGGCATAGTTGACCCTTAAGGATCCTATCTTCTGTGAGTTAAATGTTGTTAGAATTAGTCTTCCCAGACCTAACTTTTGTAATGTTTGTTGTGTTGTTTGTTTTAAAAATCTTTATTGAGATATAATTCACATACCATAAAATTCACCTCCTTAGGTGTAATATGCTGTGGGTTTTGTGCAAGCGTCAACACAATCTAAGTTTATAATATTTTCTTTTTTTTTTTTTTTGAGGCGGAGTCTCGCTTTGTCACCCAGGCTGGAGTGCAGTGGCGCAGTCTCAGCTCACTGCAAGCTCTGCCTCCCAGGTTCACGCCATTCTCCTCCTTCAGCCTCCTGAGTAGCTGGGATTACAGGCGCCCACCACCACGTCCAGCTAATTTTTTGTATTTTTAGTGGAGACTGGGTTTCACTGTGTTAGCCAGGATGGTCTCCATCTCCTGACCTTGTGATCCGCCCGCCTCGGCCTCCCAAAGTGCTGGGATTACAGGCATGAGCCACTGCGCCCGGCCTGTTTATAATATTTTCATCACCCCCAAAAGAAACCCTGTACCCATTTTCTATCATTCCCCACTTCTCTTCCCCCCATTTTAGCCCCCAGTCCTAAATAATTACTAATATATTTTCTGCGTCTATGGATTTTCCTATTCTGGACATTTCATATAAGTGGAAGCATACAATATGTGGTCTTTTGTGGACTGGCTTCTATTAGTCACTTGCATAATGTTTTCAAGGTTTGTCCTTGTGTGTGTGTTTGTACCTCATTCCTTTCTGTGGCTGGATGATACCCCATTATGAATGTGCCACATATTATTTATCCATTCATCAGTTGATAGACATTTAGTTTGTTTCTACTTTTTAGATGTTATGAATAATTCTGCTATGAACAGTCCTGTGTAAGTTTTTGTATGGACGTATGTTTTCATTTCTTTTGGGTATATACCTAGGAGCAGAATTGTTAAGTCATGTGTTAAACTTGTCCAAAGTGGCTACACCATTTTACATTCCCACCAGAAATGTTCAAGGCCTTCAATTTCTCTGCATCCTTGCCAATATTTGTTACTGTCTGTCTTCTTGATTATAGCCTTCCAAATAGTCACGAAGTGGTTTCTTAGGTGGTTTTGATTTTTAGTTCCCTAATAACTAATTATGTAGAGCATTTTTTTTTTTTTGGTGGTTTCTTCTTTATTGATGTGCCTCCTCCTTCCCCCTGCAATTTCGGTCCCTTCCAACTACCCCCCAAAAAGAAGGTAGTAAAAGGAAGGGATTGCTGGAGTTCTGAGCCTCTTGGGCAGTCAGAAAGGGAACAGAAACTAAAACAATCACTGGATGTGACAGAGACTGACAATCAAGAAGTCTAAAGCAGAATGGGAAAGGCGGGCAGAGAAGGAGAAAGGAGAGGTACGAGATGCCAACTGCACCATTACCCCTCCTAAGAGAGGCTGGAGAAAAAGCCTCAAACATTAAGAAGTGCCGGTCCTGCGTAAGGGAGGTGGTGTTTGAGCTTGGAGGAGGAGGTCAAGAAAGGGAGGCCACCTCTCTGTAGAATGAGACCCCCTTCCAGCTCAGGGGCAGCAGCATCACAGACCGTAGACACTTTCGTCACTGTAGGCAACGTAGAGAAAGAAGTCTTCATGGTGTTCCTGGTAGAGCTGACCCATTGTGGCACTGGTGGGCAGAATGACATTGTTGACAAAGAAAAACAAGGCATCCTCAGCTCGGAGATGAATTTGCTTCTGGATCAAGAAGTAGAACTGGGCTGGGTGCGGTGGCTTATGCCTGTAATCCCAGCTCTTTGGGAGGCTGAGGCAGGCGGATCATGAGGTCAGGAGTTCAAGACCAGCCTGACCAACATGTTGAAACCCCGCCTCTACTAAAAATACAATAATTAGCTGGGTGTGGTGGTGCGTGCCTGTAATCCCAGCTACTCGGGAGGCTGAGACAGGAGAATCGCTTGAACCCAGGAGGCAGAGGTTGCAGTGAGCCGAGATTGCGCCACTGCACTCCAGCCTGCATGACAGAGTGGGACTGCATCTCAAAAATCAAAAAAAAAAAAAAAAAGAAGTAGAACTGACCAACTGTGAGATCAGAAGGCACCAGGTATTTCTTTTGGTCCAGGTCTCCTGTCCGAGCTTTGGGAGCATTTTCTACTATCACCGGCACCCGGTCTGGGTATTTCTTTCCAGTCTTCTCGCTCTTGGAGCTGCGCGTTTCTTGAATGGATGCTCTTCTTTGTACACGAACTTCATCCTCCTGGGAACCGGGCTGAACTAGGCTGGGCTGAGGGAACCTGGGGGAGCCGGGATGGGGGTGGCAGTGATAGTGGTGACACGTAGGCAGATTCAGCCGATGTAGAGCATTTTTTCGTGTGTTTATTGGCTATTTGTATATCTTCTTTGCCATGATGTGTTTTCAAATTCTTTGCTTTTTTTTTTTTTTTTTTTTTAAGTTGTAGGCGTTTTTTATATATCTTGGATACAGGCTCCTTTTGTGATACATGGTTTGAAAATATTCTCCCATTTGGGGGATTGTCTTCTCACTTGATGGCATTATTTGCAGCACAACAGTTTTAAATTTTGATGTAGTCCAGTTTTGATCTGTTCTTGTAGTGTTTCAATGGTATTGATTTAATTTGTTTTCAAACTCTATTCTAACCCATTGAGATCTCATTACTAGAGAAAGGAAGGTTTTTTGTTTGTGTGTGTGTGTGTGTGTGTGTGTGTGTGTGTGAAGTATTCAATCATAAGATTCTTAGGGCACACTTATATGGATTTGGCCAGAGTTTCTGCCCTAAAGAATTCTTCCTAATAGGTGTTTTGAAATTCTATGAGGAAAATACCTTTATGAGAGAGC
This sequence comes from Hylobates moloch, assembly GCF_009828535.3. Classification (NCBI taxonomy): domain Eukaryota; kingdom Metazoa; phylum Chordata; class Mammalia; order Primates; family Hylobatidae; genus Hylobates; species Hylobates moloch. The sequence continues at coordinate 8,171,950 of NW_026652293.1, forward strand.
ATTCCTTGCTGCTCCTTTGCCTAAACCAATGGTTATCTACCGGGATGACTTTGACCCCTGGGGGAATATTTGGCAATGTCTGGAGATATTTTTGATGGTCTCAATGGGGCAGGTGGTGCTACTGGCATCTAGTGGGTAGAGGCCAGGTATGCTATTAGACAAACTGCAGTGTACAGGACAGCTTCCCACAACAAAGAATTATCTGGCCCCCAAAACCAATAATGCCAAAATTGAGAAACTCTGGCCTAAACAGTGAGATCCTGAAACTTAAGATATTAAAATATTTTTCTTCGATACATGTCTTGATAATCACATAAAGGTTGCTAATCAAAGGAGAATCTTTGCAGATGGAATCCCTGTGGACAGAACAGTGACAGAAAAATTAAGAGAACACTTTGCTGAATTCAGAATGCTGCCAATTTGTATGTAAATGACATTTATGGTGATGGAAACCAGTTGGAGCAAAAGTAGATTATTCCCTACACCTCAGTCCCTGGGCCACCCTGAGATAGACACAAACACATACACTCACAGGCAGATAACCAAACCGGGTTGATTTAGACAGATGCTGCAATGGTGGTCTCCTGAGAGAATACAGCAATGAGATTTTAGGATTCAAATTTAACAACAGTGATTGACAATCATTGTTTTTTTCCTATAATTTAGGGAACTAGCTTTATCCTCCTTGCAAGTTGCTTGTTGCTTAAGGCATTTCTTAAGCAGCGTGGCATCCTTAAGAGTTTGGATTCTGGGTCGAGATTGCCTGGTCTTAGATCTTAGCTTCACCGTTTACTTGTGTGATGTTGTACGAGTTCCTTAACCCTCTTATGAATCAGTTTTTTCTTATGTAAAATGAGGTTGCAGTAGTATCTACCTTATAGAAATGTGGGGTTGAATTAATACATTTAGAGCACTTAAAACAGTGCTTGACATACGGTGTTAAATAGGTGTGGGCTGTTAATATTGTCACATATTTTATCTATATTCTTTCAGCTCATTGCTATGGACAGTGCTATCACCCTGTGGCAGTTCCTTCTTCAGCTCCTGCAGAAGCCTCAGAACAAGCACATGATCTGTTGGACCTCTAATGATGGGCAGTTTAAGCTTTTGCAGGCAGAAGAGGTGGCTCGTCTCTGGGGGATTCGCAAGAACAAGCCTAACATGAATTATGACAAACTCAGCCGAGCCCTCAGATACTATTATGTAAAGGTAGTACACATACTGATCTTATACTATACAGAGAACCTCAAGACAAGAACGATTCCTTCTTGGCTGGGCGCAGTGGCTCACGCCTGTAATCCCAGCACTTTAGGAGGCCAAGGAGGGTGGATCACCTGAGGTCAGGAGTTCAAGACCAGCCTGACCGACATGGTGAAACCCTGTCTCTACCAAAAACACACAAAAAAGTTAGCTGGGCATGGTGGCGGGCGCCTGTAATCCCAGCTACTCAGGAGGCTGAGGCAGGAGAATCGTTTGAACCCGGGAGGCAGAGGTTGTAGTGAGCCAAGATCGTGCCATTGCACTCCAGCCTGGGTGACAGTGAGACTGTCTCAAAAAAAAAAAAAAAAAAAAGATTCCTTCTTTTCTGTTGAGGTTATAGATACCAATGTCCTAGTTTATTTTAATCCAATGTATTTTGTAGCTTCAGCAGTTTGGAATTAGGATACAAGGTATAAATGTTCCAGCTGTATCTCTATCAAATCTTCTTCTTCTTCTTCTTTTTTTTAATTTTTTTTATTTGAGACAGAGTCTTACTCTGTCGCCCAGGCTAGAGTGCAGTGGTGTGATCTTGGCTTACTGCAACCTCTGCCTTCAGGGTTCAAGCTATTCTCCTGTCTCAGCCTCCCAAGTAGCTGGGATTACAGGTGGCCACGACCACGCCCGGCTAATTTTTTATTATTTATTTATTTTTTAATAGAGGTGGAGTTTCACCATGTTGGCCAAGCTGGTCTTGAACTCCTGACTTGAGGTGATCCACCTGCCCTGGCCTCCCAAAGTGCTGGGATTACAGGCGTGAGCCACCACAACCGGCTGCCCCAGATTTTATTTATTAACTTACTCCCATTACACATATTTTATTCCTAATTACAGTTGTCTTTAAAAGAAAAAGTATGTACAGAATTGGAATATGACAAAGGCAATTTGAGATTCTTGAGGATAAGTAAATATTCTCATGTGGATCATAATTTACTTTAAAAATTGTGAAGCCTGGAGTAGTGGCTTATGCTTGTAATGCCAGCACTTTGGGAGGCTTCAGCAGGAGGATCACTTGAGCCCAGAAATTTGAGACCAGACTGGGCAACACGGGGAGACCCTGTCTCTACAAAAAACAGTCTGGCGTGGTGATGTACACCCGTAGTCCCAGTGCCCAGGAGGCTGAGGCAGGAGGATCAATTAAGCTCAAGTGGTCGAGGCTGCAGTGAGCCATGATCACACACCACTGCATTCCACGAGAACCCTGTCTTGTGGGGGGAAAAGTCATATATGTACATATACACACATATATCTACATATATATACTTGTTTTATGTCTTAATTTTTAGTTTTAGTTTAGTTTAACCCAGGGAACACTAATTAAAACCTTATACCTTAAATAGTAGCTATTTATACACAGAGTTGGTTTTTTAGTTAAAATTGCTGAGATCTTAATTTCTTTCACCCTTTTTTTTTTTTGAGACGGAGTCTTGCGCTGTTGCCCAGGCTGGAGCACAGTGGCATGATCTCAGCTCACTGCAACTTCTGCCTCCCAGGCTCAAGTGATTCTCCTGCCTCAGCCTCCCGAGTAGCTGGGATTACAGACATGCACCACCACACCTGGCTAATTTTTGTATTTTTAGTAGAGATGGGGTTTCACCATCTCTATGGGAGGCTGGTCTTGAACTCCTGACCTCAGGCAATCCACCTGCCTTGGCCTCCCAGAGTGCTGGGATTACAGGCATGAGCCACTGTGCAGGGCTCTTTCACCATTAAGTGGTTGATCTTATCAGCTTTCCTGTCTGGAGATAAACTGGAATTTCTGAAGGAAGTAAGAACCTTAACAGATACTATGTTCTAAATTCCTTTTTTGCAGCCGGGTGCGGTGGCTCACACCTGTAATCCCAACACTTTGGGAGGCCGGGGTGGGTGGATCAGTTGAGGTCAGGAGTTCAAGACCAGCCTGGCCAGCATGGCAAAACCCCATCTCTACTAAAAATACAAAATTAGCTGGGCATGGTGATGTGTGCCTATAATCCCATCTACTTGGGAGGCTGAGGCAGGAGAATTGCTTGAACCCAGGAGGCAGAGGTTGCAGTGAGCTGAGATCACACCACTGCACTCCAGCCTGGGTGACAGAGTGAGACTCCATCTCAAAAAAATAAGTAAATAAATTCCTTTTTGCTTACTCAGGATGTGTATGGCTTATACCTTTGGAATTGTTTGAGATTGCAGTTCAGGGAGTTCTAACCTGTACAGATACTTGGTCGAGAGTGGTAAGCAATTAAAATCCTTCCGTTTTTATGTAACTTATTAGTTCAGTTGTTAATAAGACATTTAAGTGTTCTTGCCTTAACTTCTCCATAATAGTAGGGACTGTGTTTGGTATGGCTAGATGAATTTAGGTGATTTTGAAAGTTTTAAGTAAGTAATGTCTACTTCTAAAATGGAGAACCTCATTACGCCAGCTCTTTCTTTCTTTCTTTCTTTCTTTCTTTCTTTCTTTCTTTCTTTCTTTCTTTCTTTCTTTCTTTCTTTCTTTCTTTCTTTCTTTTTTTTTTAGACAGAGTCTTGCTCTGTCACCAGGCTGGAGTGCAGTGGCGTGATCTTGGCTCACTGCAACCTCTGCCTCCCAGGTTCAAGGGATTCACCTGCCTCAGCCTCCCGAGTAGCTGGGACTACAGGCGCACACCACCACGCCCTGCAAATTTTTTCTGTTTTAGTGGAGACGGGGTTTCACCATGTTGGCCAGGCTGGTCTCAATCTCCTGACCTCGTGATCCACCCGCCTCGGCCTCCCAAAGTGCTGGGATTACAGGCGTGAGCCACTGTGCCTGGCCGATGCCAGCTTTTTCATGAACTATGGGATATAAGTTTATAAGAAAGGATAAGAATGCTTTTTTTTTTTTTAACCTACAGAATATCATCAAAAAAGTGAATGGTCAGAAGTTTGTGTACAAGTTTGTCTCTTATCCAGAGATTCTGAACATGGATCCAATGACAGTGGGCAGGATTGAGGGTGACTGTGAAAGTTTAAACTTCAGTGAAGTCAGCAGCAGTTCCAAAGATGTGGAGAATGGAGGGAAAGAGAAACCACCTCAGCCTGGTGCCAAGACCTCCAGCCGCAATGACTACATACACTCTGGCTTATATTCTTCATTTACTCTCAACTCTTTGAACTCCTCCAATGTAAAGCTTTTCAAATTGATAAAGGCTGAAAATCCAGCCGAGAAAATGGCAGAGAAAAAATCTCCTCAGGAGCCCACACCATCTGTCATCAGATTTGTCACGACACCTTCCAAAAAGCCACCAGTCGAACCTGTTGCTGCCACCATTTCAACCGGCCCCAGTATTTCTCCATCTTCAGAAGAAACTATCCAAGCTTTGGAGACATTGGTTTCCCCGAAACTGCCTTCCCTGGAAGCCCCAACCTCCGCATCTAACATAATGACTGCTTTTGCCACCACACCACCCGTTTCGTCCATACCCCCTTTGCAGGAACCTCCCAGAACACCTTCACCACCACTGAGTTCTCACCCAGACGTCGACACAGACATTGATTCAGTGGCTTCTCAGCCAATGGAACTTCCAGAGAACTTGTCACTGGAGCCTAAAGACCAGGATTCAGTCTTGCCAGAAAAGGACAAAGCAAATAATTCATCAAGATCCAAGAAACCCAAAGGGTTAGAACTGGCACCCACCCTTGTGATCACAAGCAGTGATCCAAGTCCGCTGGGAATACTGAGCCCATCTCTCCCTACAGCCTCTCTTACACCAGCATTTTTTTCGCAGGTAGCTCACTCGCTCTTTGTGGTGTCACCATTGCTTTCATTTATTTGCCCTTTTAAGCAAATCCAGAATTTATACACTCAAGTTTGCTTTCTGTTACTTAGGTTTGTCTTAGAAAGGTTATTTGTGACTGTCATGTGAAAGTTACCCCATTTCTCATCTTAATTAGGATTGCTAAAATAGAAAGTTTGGAGTATTTTCTTAAAAAATTTATTGTTCTACAAGTAAATAAATATTTTGATTTTTCTATTTCCTCCTAAAGAAAGTACACACGCTCTCTCGATCTCTCTCAGTCTTATAAAACTCGTTGGTGTCTTATAAAACAAATAGTGATAATCTCAAGTTAGAAAACAGTAGGTCCTGAGAACCGTAAGAAAAATGACTGGTGTGATGTTGAGTAACAAGTTGGTACAGTTACTTTAGCTGTTTATTAACTTGCTCATCTCATAGAACATTTTAATAGATTTTTCCCAGACCTCATTATTAAAAAAAAACAAACAAACATGTTGGTGTCTTGGTTACCCATTATTCCTCTGTACCTGAATTCAGGTTGGTTTTTCTATTTGGAAAAGACTATAAATGTTGGCTTAAAAAGAGGTTAAGCCCCAGAATCTCAGAATTTACCACCAAAGAACTCATCCATGTAACCAAAAACCACTTGTACCCCCAAAAACTATTGAAATAAAAATTTAAAAAATTTTAAGTAGTTATTATCACCTTTATCTTTCTTAGCTTGTAAAAATAATTTTTGAGTTTTGTCATAATAAAATTTCAGACTTGGAGATATTTGGAGTGGAGCATAGGGCAATATTTAGGTTTGGGTTATTTGTATGCTATTGCAAGGATAAAACATCCTGGTAAGTCATTCAGTGAATATTTTTGCTTTGTGTATTGCAGACACCCATCATACTGACTCCAAGCCCCTTGCTCTCCAGTATCCACTTTTGGAGTACTCTCAGTCCTGTTGCTCCCCTAAGTCCAGCCAGACTGCAAGGTGCTAACACACTTTTCCAGGTAATTTTATAAAAATCTGTCTTCTGTAGTTGGAGCATGTTAAATGAAGAAAGAGACAAAAAGGCAGGGTCCCACTATTCAGTTTAATCATTATAAAACTTCTATTTAATGAATATTCTTTTTTTATTTTTTTGAGATGGAGTCCTCACCATGTCGCGCAGGCTGGAGTGCAGTGACATAATCTCAGCTCACTGCAACCTGCACCTCCCAGGTTCAAGTGATTCTCCTGCCTCAGCCTCCGGAGTAGCTAAGATTACAGGTGTGCACCACCACGCCTGGCTAATTTTTGTGTTTTTAGCAGAGACAGGGTTTGACCATGTTGTCCAGACTGGTCTCCAACTCCTGACTTCAGGTGATCTGCCCACCTTGGCCTCCCAAAGTGTTGGGATTACAGGCGTGAGCCATTGTGCCCTGCCCAATAAATACTCTTTAGATTTATTTTTGAATTTTCAAATGTTAATTTTCTAGCTGGCAAACAGCTTGGATAAATACAGCAAAGTTTCATTTTCATTATTTACTATTACATACATTTGAGTTAGACCAAGAATTGTTCAATACTGTAGGAGATTTAGAGCCTACCCCAAGTTTTTGTCAATAGAAATTCTCTATTTAAAAAAAAAAAAAAAAATGGGCCAGGCACTGTGTGGCTCATGCCTGTCATCCCAGCACTTTGGTAGGCCGAGGCAGGAAGATTGCTTGAGCTCAGGAGTTTGAGACCAGCCTGGACAACCTAAGGAGACCTTGTCTGTACTAGAAATAAAAAAAAAATTAAGTTAGGCATGGTAGCACGTGCCTGTGGCCCCTAGAACTACTTGGGAGGCTGAGGTGGGAGGACCGCTTGAGCCCAACTGATCAAGGCTGCAGAGAGCTATAATGGCACCACTGCACTCCGGCCTGGGTGACACAGTGAGACTTTGTCTCAAAAAAAAACAAAATCCACCCACACACACATTCTCTCTCTCTTGCGCGCGCGCGCGCACACACACACACACACACACGGGGGATCTCTGCACATAGGTTCCCTCTTTTTTTTTTTTTTTTGAGACGGAGTCTCTCTCTGTCGCCCAGGCTGGAGTGCAGTGGCGCAATCTCGGCTCACTGCAAGCTCCGCCTCCCGGGTTCACGCCATTCTCCTGCCTCAGCCTCTCCGAGTAGCTGGGACTACAGGCGCCCACCACCACGCCCGGCTAATTTTTTTGTATTTTTAGTAGAGACGGGGTTTCACCGTGGTCTCGATCTCCTGACCTTGTGATCCGCCCGCCTCGGCCTCCCAAAGTGCTGGGATTACAAGCGTGAGCCACCGCGCCTGGCCCCTGGTTCCCTCTTTTAATTAAGGATTTTAAAAAAATTTTTTTGAGGCGGAGTTTTGCTCTTGTTGCCCAGGCTGGAATGCAATGGCACGATCTCAGCTCACCGCAACCTCTGCCTCCTGGATTCAAGCGACTCTCCTGCCTCAGCCTCCTGAGTAGCCAGAATTATAGGCATGTGCCACCACGCTAGGCTAATTTTGTATTTTTAGTAGAGACGAGGTTTATTCATGTTGATCAGGCTGGTCTCGAACTCCTGACCTCAGGTGATCTTCCAGCCTCAGCCTCCTGAAGTGCTGGGATTACAGGCATGAGCCACTGCGCCCGGCCCAAGCATTTTTTTTTTTTTAATAGAGAAAGGTCTTGAAAATGATATATCAAACAGTCCCATTTCTCCCTCACTCAGAATTGATAATTTATCAACATTTTATTTGTACATTTTTCAAAAAATGAATATTATCTCTTCACCAAGATGTTAGGAAAGTTCTTGCCATTCCTAATAGGTTTAGCCATTATTTTGCCCAAAACACCTAGATGTTATAACTTAAAGACTTTCTTGGAGTCAATTTATTTACTTATTCACAGTTGACTATCTCTGATTTTCTTATATTTTGTAATTTAACTTCTCATTCTTTTAGAAATGAAATGGTAGGGAAAAAGAAGAAAATTAAAAATCTTTCTACTTTGTTTTTTTGCAAACATTTAAAATTATTGAATAGAAAAAAAAGCTGAGAATTTTTCATATTTTTTTTCATTGCCACTCATGAGCAGATAATTGAGTTATAGAGTCAGCGGAGACCTTAAGCAAAGTCATAGTGCTCCTATAGCTTCTGCCTGGAATCTCCCTGTAGAGCTGGCCTCAGAATACTTGATGGGGGACGCTTTTCTAGGATGAGTGCCGTCTAACTATTTATACCTTTCTGGATCTCTTTTTGAGGGTTTATGATTTGCTCCATAATTGAATTATACTCTGTAGTGCATATTGTCATTTACTTGAACTTTCTAAAACCTTCATTTGAGGTTAATTGTAAACCTGTGTACCTTAGGATATGAAGGAAGGTACAGATTGGTCTTTGTTTCTACTCCATTGAGGTAAGTTGGAGAATGTTAATATTTAATATGTTAGGACAAAAGGTTTTTGTTTCTAGTTTTTGTTATGACATCATATTCTTTCGTGATAAACAGCCACTGCCTTTGTCCTGTGAGCCATTGCAGAAGGCTGTTGTGTTTTGCCTCAAGTAATAGAGTAGGACAGAAAGTAAAAGTTGGGGTTGAGTAATAGGATTATAACGTGTTTTGTTTTCTTTCTCAGTTTCCTTCTGTACTGAACAGTCATGGGCCATTCACTCTGTCTGGGCTGGATGGACCTTCCACCCCTGGCCCATTTTCCCCAGACCTACAGAAGACGTAACCTATGCACTTGTGGAATGAGAGAACCGAGGAACAAAGAAACAGACGTTCAATGTGATTGCATTTGAAGTGAGCAATTGATGGTTCTACAATGCTGATAATAGACTATTGTGATTTTTGCCATTCCCCATTGAAAACATCTTTTTAGGATTCTCTTTGAATAGGACTCAAGTTGGACTATATGTATACAAATGCCTTAATTGGAGTCTAAACTCCACCTCCCTCTGTCTTTTCCTTTTCTTTTTCTTTCTTTCCTTCCTTCCTTTTCTCTTCTCCTTTCAAAATATTTTGAGCTTTGTGCTGAAGAAATTCTTGGTGGGGTTTAGCGGCTGTGCTTTGCAAGAGCAATTAAGAACAAAGTTACTCCTACTGGCTATTGGGACCCTTTGGCCAGGAAAAATTATGCTTAGAATCTATTATTTAAAGAAATATTTGGGAAATGAATTGGCATCTTTAGGACTAAGTGTGCTCTGTTGAATGGCTTAAAGTGAGCTGTTCCTAAGCAGTGGAAGAAGAAGAATCATTCCTATTCATACAAACTAAGATTGGAGCAGTCATACTGGGGAGATTGTTTTGTGTGAACTATAACATGTGTAAGCAACTCCATGAAAAGGCGTCTTGTTTACCTTTATTCGGGGTGGGTCTCTTAGCCATATGTATGATCCTGTCTGAACCTGTCAACAGAGCATGGAGCTAGTCTATTTCACTGTAGAAAGATTTTTAGACCTGGGGTTTAAGACAGTTTTTGGAACACCTAGTAAGAATATGGGACCTCACATCTAGCACAGAAATGCTATTTGCCCTCTGGGTGGTATGATTGTATGCCCATGGAATACAGCATGGGAAATGATCACTTTTAGGAGGATGAACTTGGATTTTGAATATTTGAAACATCTCTGAGTAAAATATTCGATCAAATAACTTGAAACAACATGTAGGGGTTTTCTCAATTAGAAGATAACCAAGTGAAGGACCCTGTCTTTTTCCTGTTCATTTTACCTCATTTTCTACTATATATTTATCACCTTTCCTTCATGTTTAAGGTTGTTAGAGGTTATGATAGTTTTAGAGATGCAATTAGGAAGGTAGAATTCAAAGTGAAGCCTCCCCAGTCAGGAGTGAAGTAAAGATGTGCTTATTTCTTTCTTTCTTTTTTTATTTTTTTGAGACGGAGTCTTGCTCTGTCACCCGGGGTGGAGTGCAGTGGCACGATCTCGGCTCACTGTAAGCTCCGCCTCCCGGGTTCAAGCAATTCTCCTGCCTCAGCCTCCTGAGTAGCTGGGACTACAGGCATGCGCCTCCACGCCTGGCTAATTTTTGTATTTTTAGTAGAGACGGGGTTTCACCATGTCGGCCAGATGGTCTTGATCTCTTGACCTCGTGATCCGCCCACCTCAGCCTCCCAAAGTGCTGGGATTACAGGCATGAGCCACCGCGCCTGGCTCAGATGTGCTTATTTCTTTCAACTTTTTTTTTTTTTAAATGGGGAAGAGCAGAGTTCATTTGGGAGTGCTTATACATAGGGATTGGATTGTTCATATTAGTAGTAAAAAATGTAGGCCTTCTTCTCTACACTACCAAATTTTTAAAATATTACCATATGGTAATCAATGCCAGGTACAGATTTGTTGGTTCCCCAAACTGAATTGATATCAGTATCACAGTGGAGTCTTTTGAAAAATTTGGCACTAAAGTCCAGGATTAAATTATATGTTGTCACCATTCACCACCACTACTACCCTCCCCCACCAGTCTCTCCCACCGGTTAAACTCGTCTTCTAACCTTGTAGAATCACACGAACTAAATGAAGAAGTAAGGACTTGAAGGCCCAGACTGAGACTGTTACAAACTAGCATCTTGAGATGCATGGTATTTACTTTAAATGTGCTTATATACAGTGTAGAGAAGCTCTTGTATAAGAAGACATCTATGCTAGCTAACTTAGTAGTAGTAGAGGGAACATATTCAGTGAGCTGCCTTTATATCTGTAGTGTCGGAGACTTGTTACTGGTTCATTTGTGGTTATCAGTTGAAGGTTCTATTCCTGAGATGTGCAATAGTAGTGTTGAAAGGTATTGTTTAATAGTGATGGGGAACAGACATATTGGACTTTTTTTCCATATTAAATTATTTAGTTTGCATGCCTGTTTGAAATTGGACCTCTCAGCAGCACTTTGGAATAATTTTAATTAGGTTAACATTTTGTACATTAAATACATAGATATAGATGGTTGATTTAACTAGATGTGTTAAATTTTGAAAGCACAAAGGTATTTTATCTTTTTGAATTAAAGGAGAAAAGCCATTGATTTGTTTTCACAGACGGTATTTTTAATAATTAACTGTCTCAGCACAGAGGTACCTTGGAACCAAGGGCACCATTGAAACTCAGTTGAAGCAACTTCTAGTAAACCATTTTAGTGAGTCCTTTTTGCATAAACCTATAACCTCTCAGAGGTGTGAGGCTGTCACAGATTGGTGATCTGCTATCTCTTTGAGATCAACTAATTTGGAGAAGTGTGTGTGTGTGCGTATCCTTTTTTAAGTCAAAGTTTACAACCTTACTGCAGGTGTATGAGGCAGACAGTTCTGTTTATAGACTACCTCCTTCGTGGAAAAGTCTCAGCTTCATATTCTGTTGAATATCCGCAGAATTCTTAGTGTGAAAGGTGATGTACCACTTCAGATCAGTTTTCACTGGAGAGACTTGTAATTGGTAGCTGTAGCTCATATCCATCCCTAGTCACTTTGCCAGGATGAATGCTGTTGGGCAGCAGTAGCCTAAGTTACGGAAGGGGAGCAGATCGAATGGGGTTTTGAGACATCTCTGATAACCTTAGCTTTCCTTCTGCTCTGGCAGCTATCCACTCAGTTGTGTGCTAGAAAATGTTTAACAACCAGGATCTCTGGGGTGGGGGTGAGGGGGAGCACTGAATTTGTAGCATTTGCTGATTTCTTTGATATAAATTAATTACTCCTCCTGTGGCTGATTTCAAGCTACTACCTTAGAGTTGAAAAGGGATGTGCACAGTTGGCTCAGAGCCAGTGCTGGCAAACCATTGCATTTATTCCACCCAAGAGTGGATTTTCACATAATTTCTAAAATAATTTTTTCTTTTTTATATCCTGACTTTTCAAAATACAAAATTAAAATCTCATGTCTGACTTCAGTGATCTTTTTATTTTTCTTTTTTTAGAAATGAGATCTTTCAGTAATCCTTTAATTTTTTAGAGATGGAGTCTTGGTGTGTTACCCAGGGTGGACTCAAACTCCCGGGCTCAAGTGATCCTCCTGCCTCAGCCTCCTGCATAGCTGGGCTACAGGCATGCACCACCACACCTGGCTTAGTAATCCTTCTTTATTAATGGTTTGTCACAGTACGTTTTTGTGATGTTACATTGCTCATGGCATACTTTATGTGTTCGAACAGAGGTGGAAATTTCCATTGATTTTTTTTTTAAATTTATGCACAAAGAATCTGGATTTTGAGGACTACAGTAAGGAAAAAAAAGAATTAGAGGCCCTTAAAAGGTCAACTGTAAGCTTCTTACAGTTAAAATATGAGTTTAATTTTTTCCCACATTTTGACAGTTGAAATTTTGATAGGGACAGTAAACCTATGAGCCTCTATTACGGTACTGGATTTTTTTTAATTGGAAAATTCCTTGAAGATTTACATACTATATTACAGATTTTAAAAGTCAAGACTGACTTAAGTAAATCAGGTTTGGAATTCTGGAGCTGTAACTCCAGGCTTTTGATAGTATCACTTCAGTTCCATTCACCCCTGCATTGTGTGACGTCCAGTCTGACAACATTGTTTCATCCTGATCTGACTTTCTACTATGATTCTCAAGTTCTTAAAGGTGTCCCTTTATGTTTTTGGTGAATGTAAGCACATTTAGAGCCACTCAGTACCACTTCTCAATACCTCTGAAGCAGTGGTTCAGAAAAGGAGTGTCCAGCCTTTTTGAACACACAAATTGATCAGTAAGAGTTATTGAACATAAAAACTTTCCCTATTAAAAATTCATATGGGTATATGTTAAATTATATACCGCTATACCAAAGTAATATGTGTGTTATAAAAAAATATACAAAAAGTGAAATGAAGGATGGCATAAAAAGTAAATCTTGAGTAGCAGTTATAGTATTTTCTTCCCACACCCCAGTTCGTTGTCTTGTGCACCCTCCAGAAGCACACGCTTTTCCTAAAGACTGCTGACTCAGGATATTCTCATTCTAATCTCCAAACATATATGATGCTCCTCTTAATGATATATGGAGAAATCCTAGAGATTTGGAGTTTTTCAGGAGAGCTTATTGTCAACTTTGGAAATTTCACATTCTTTTTGATAAATTCCCAAATAATAATCCATTACCACGTTTTCCACAGCTTTATTCCTATTACTTTCGTCAGCCTATTGTCTCTTATCTTCATGTTAGGTATGACTCTATTTTTATTTTACTAGTCTGCTCACAGACTTCTTTGGGACTTATATTTTACCAACAAATTTAGAATTATTTCAAGTTGCTTTATGTTAAAATATATAACAAGTTACATTTTCTTGCTGCATTAATAAGTTTTTGATTTTTAAATTCTGATATTTCAGCAACTAAACGAATACTTTTCTTTGTAGGTCTGTTCTGTTTTTAACCTCATTGACTGTATATGTTTTATTTACCCGTGCCAGGAGTCTAGAATCGTGCTTAGGTGCCATTCTTAGGTGCAGAAATCTGGGGCTCTAAATGAATTACCAAACCAATAGGAAAGTTAAAAAGACTACTCATGATGTAGTGTGTCATCTGAAGCTATGATAGAATATATTATTTCTGAAATAGTATTGAGAAGTTAATTGTTCAGTCCATAGTAGTGAAAGTGAAGTGTGGAGGGCAGCCAGAATTGTCTTTCTTCAGCAGGTACTGTGACCAGAGACTGGGTTCTATGCAAAATAGAATTATATTCTTGGTTTGGGATCAACAAATGTTTTGTTACTGTTGTAATGTTGCTGGCATTGCCTGAAACAAAGTGCCCTGTTATTCCTCTTATGTCATCAGAACTCTGCTTACTGAAGTTGAAGTTTTAATCTTAGAATCTAGAATTCTTGTGGCTGGTCGTGTATTAAGAAAAGAAGGTGGTTTGATTTTATTTCTTGTACTTGGTGGACCCTGTTACTATAGGAGTCATGTTTTGACCTGTAAGCTGAGCAAATCTGAAAGGTGAATCGTTAATGGTAGTATAATTGTTTCATTTGAAGCTGTCAGTTTCTTCAAGTCACTTCTCTGAAAAAAATTGTGATAGATTGATAGCCTGCCAGAAAATAGCAATTTCTAAGGTGCTGCCATCCACACTTACTCATTGTGAAATATGAAAATCCAGAGTGGTTTGTATGAGAGGGGAAATACTGGCTCTAAGCTTTCTACAGAAAACAGGAAATTCATGCTATTGTTGACATAATTTTAAAGGAAACTTTTAACAAGAAAATTCATGAGGGATACAATCAAACATAGTTAATCTCTTGAGTGCTAATCATTTGAGTATAGTCCACATCAGGAAGTTTTATGAGGTTGAAAACTTTACTTTGAAATATTTAATTGGGAGACTAGACCATTTCTTTCCAAGTCATTCTGATTTATTGTCCTAGTAAATGTATGTGTATGCATATATACTGATGTATTGACTAATGTGTGTGTGTGTGTGTGTGTGTAAATCTGTTTTCACAGGGAACATACATTGATGGCTCCTAGTCTATTTTATACTAAAACTTAAAAAAATTTGCTGCACTTTGCAGTTGCCACTTTTTAAAAGATTAATGCTTTGCACATTTCAGTAGGCCTTAAAGACGAATTGCTCGCCAACGTTTTAGAAATACACTGCTTACATGTGACATACTCTAAACAAAGTCATAGTAAACTGTTCTCTTAGGTTCATGTATTATTGAGCAAATAAGGATGTCCTTTCCTAAAATTTCTACATTTATGTTTGCTTTTGTGTAAAATCTTTATTAGTTTGTGTGTAAGTTTCTCAAAGAGGAGGTTTATACTGGAAGCAGTATTTCTAAAGTACAGAGATTCGACCATAGATTGAATACAGTAGTGGAGGAATGCTGGCATTGTGGCCTAATTTATTCTTTTAAACTGTATGTCATTAGTATTAGCCAAAACCTCAGAGTGGAGTGTCTTGGGCTGAATGATCTTCTCAACTTTGCCTTGTTTCCCATCTCATAAAGGCTCCTTCTGTTTGTTTTCCCTTCCAAGGATTGTGAGTCATGCTCACATAGGTCTGGGGTCTTCTGGATGGGGTCGGGGAGGAGGTGGGGGTTGCCTGTGGCTGGCCCAGAGTTCTAGCCAATGGAATCATTCAAGAATGCCTAAAGTTCAGGGGTGGGAATGCCATATATTGGTGTTAATCACTTGGCACTTTCTTGGACACCAATATTAGCACTGTTTCATTTTTAATAACTGGAAGCACTTAATGATTATTTTGTTTGTTTAATTTCAACTTAAGGATATTGAGGGTCAGGGAAGTAAGGTTTATTTCTTGTTTATGTTTTCTGGAATTTATAGGGTGTTTGTAGAAGGGATAAATGGGTTACCTAATGAGCCATTCTTCTAGGCTCTGTAAGGTATGCCCTTTTGGCTAGGATATTTTAAAATAATTTGTAAGTTTTTAATATTGTGCTTTGTAGAAATTTACGATTTTTAAAAATAATTTGCAATTGATAGATGACACTTAAATTTGTAAAGTATCCAATTTTAAGTTTCTTTTCTGTTTGGTCATTGTTGCTTATTGTCTTATTGTGTAGGGGACACAATCCTGACATTTCATTGTTTTGTTTCTTGGGGCAGTATTAACCAGTGGCCTTTGTATGTACATTCATTGCTTACATTTATTGTTTATGTGGTAGAGTAGCATTTTTATGAACTTCCCTGTTCAGTATTAGTGAAATTAACAGATGCGTATATGTAAAGATAGAAAAGAAATGAATACAATTAATTTTTTATTCCTTGAGGCCTATTTATTTGTTTTGGCCCTGGATCTTTTCTAATCACAATTATATTTCTTTACTTTTGCCTTTGAGAAGTTTCATTTATCTTTGTGGGCAGGGAAGATTAAATATGAAATTCAGTCCAGTCATTTTGCTACTGGTTAGCTTTAGTTTGAGGCAAGTAAAAATTTTTGATTAAAATTAGTTTCTTAAAATTATGCTCTTGCTTTACCAAATAATCAAATTGGCTAAAAAATAAGGGTATATAACTTTGCATTTTGAAGAGCAAACCAATAATTTTTCATGAGCCCTACTCGATCTTCTTTAAAGAAGACCTTCCTAAGAGACAATTAGGGATGAGTTTGATTAATGGGAAATAACTCTAGGTTAGATTATTTTAAATTCCATACACCAAGTGACTTAACCACAGTGGCAGTGGCAGTTTCTGAACCATCAAGTATGAACATCACTTAAAAATTAAAAGATGCTTAATTATAAACTCTTAATTTTCATTAAGCCAATCTGTAATTCAGAAGAAAAGCATATGTCTGCCGTGGCACTATTGCAGTGCATCTCCGTCAGTGTTAACACAGGAGAGATGTGTTATTTTATGTGTATGTCTTAGTTTGGGATATGTGGTAGGTAAGAACATGTCAAGAGTGCTTTCTTCAAACCTGTCAGCTCAACTGAGAAGACAGTTACTTCATTGCTTATTTTTTCCCTTGTTTTATTGAAATCTGTATCTCATATCCAGTATCTAACACTTTGTAGAGATACTTACATATAATGTAAGTGCACACCTACCCAGAGGAATGGATAACTGTTAAAGTGTTAATAATAGCTCGTCTTAGTTGATTTCAGCATAATTTACATTAGGGAGACCTAAAAAGCACCTTCAAAGTATTAAAAGCACCTTTATTTTTTCTTTTTCCTAAAAAAGCAATTAAAATGGTCACTGCTAACATTTATTAAAATTCATGTTAGTTGATGAAACAGCTGGAGGGAAGCTGCCACATCACCTAGCTAAGCAGTCTGACTTACCTGCTGGGAAACAAAGGGATATTGCTCTAAGATTGATTAGGATGATTGTAGGTGGAGTCTTGAATTCTACCTGTATGCGGCAGAGAAACTTTATAGAGAGTGTAGAAAGGGGAGCAAAAGGATGCGAAAGCACCTTGAGGGCTTTATAATAATATGCTGCTTGAAAAAAAAAATGTGTAGTTGATACTCAGTGCATCTCCAGACATAGTAAGGGGTTGCTCTGACCAATCAGGTGATCATTTTTCCTATCACTTCCCAGGTTTTATGCAAAAATTTTGTTAAATTCTATAATGGTGATATGCATCTTTTAGGAAAGATATACATTTTTAAAAATCTATTTTATGTAAGAACTGACAGAGGAATTTGCTTTGTATAATGCAAGCTGGCTTTACAAAAGCACTGTAGCAAATTTACTACAAGTCTAAAAGTATACAGATATGTTAATAGATATATGTGCAACTAGATATGGACAGCAATTGTATTTTTTTAAATAAATATTTTTAACAAAATGATTTTCTGAATTATTTCCCTTCTCTCACATTCATTGTGGTGGTCTCTTTACAGTCTCTATTACGTTTTCATCCATGCTAACTGGGTCAGGAAAGAGTTGTTTTCCCAATGGTTATCATTAAAATCTGGCCTTCAACAATTTGATATGTATCTACATTAAAATATTTAAAGTCTAGATTCAGATAGGTGGTGAACAGGAGAGACTGTAAAATGATTGTTGACATAAAAGGAATTAAGAGAGAACTGAGTGGCTAGAAAAAATATTCACCATGTGAAATCTCTTTTTGTTTTACTTGAAAAATTTATTTACATTCAAAAAGGGTTTTTAAAAATTTAATCAGCTGGGTGCAGTGGCTCACACCTGTAATGCTAGCACTTCTTGGGAAGCCAAGGCAGGTGGATCACCTGAGGTCAGGAGTTTGAGACCAGCCTGGCCAACATGGTGAAACCCTGTTTCTACTAAAAATCCTCCCAAAATTAGCTGGACGTGCTGGGGGGTGCCTGTAGTCCCAGCTACTCAGGAGGCTGAAGCAGAAGAATCGCTTGAATCGGGAGGCAGAGGTTGCAGTGAGCTGAGATCACACCACTGCACTGGTGTGATCATGGGTGACAGAGCAAGATCCTATCTCAAAAAAAAAAAATTCGAGGCTTTTATCTAGCCCTTGTAAAAAGCAATTTAGACTTCACTTAGCAAATGAAATTAGGCTTTTTCAGGATTGGGTCAAAATAATATAAGGGAAAGTGGGTTGTTTTGTTTTGAGACAGAGTTTTGCTCTTATTGCCCAGGCTGGAGTGCAATGGCGCGATCTCGGCTCACTGCAACCTCTGCCTCCTGGGTTCAAGCGATTCTCCTGCCTCAGCCTCCTCAGTAGCTGGGATTACAGGCATGTGCCACCATACCCAGCTAATTTTGTATTTTTAGTAGAGACGGGGTTTTCTCCATGTTGGTCAGGCTGGTCTGGAACTCCTGACCTCAGGTGGTCCGCCCACTTTGGCCTCGCAAAGTGCTGGGATTACGGGCGTGAGCCACTGCACCCAGCCCAAAAGTGGGGTTTATAGGTGGCAAAATGACAGCAGAGAGCTGTTTCGTATCTCTAAATGAAAATCACAGGAGGATAGAGTGACAGATTGTTCTGGGGCAAAGGGGGCAGTTCACTACCCTGGTGAAATGTCACTGTGGTTGGTGGGTCAGCCAGCATGTGGAGCACAGCGAGGACTACTGCATGCTCCTAACACACTGCTCTCAGAGTATCACCTGCGACGGTAGTCCCACGAGGCAAAATGAGTTTGGGAAATGGGTTTTTTTTTTTTTTTTTGAGGCAGAGTCTCGCTGTCGCCCAGGCTGGAGTGCAGTGGCGCGATCTCGGCTCACTGCAAGCTCAGCCTCCCGGGTTCACGCCATTCTCCTGCCTCAGCCTCCCGAGTATCTGGGACTACAGGCGCCCGCCATCTCGCCCGGCTAATTTTTTGTATTTTTAGTAGAGACGGGGTTTCACTGTGTTAGCCAGGATGGTCTCGATCTCCTGACCTCGTGATCCGCCCGCCTCGGCCTCCCAAAGTGCTGGGATTACAGGCATGAGCCACCGCGCCCGGCCGGGAAATGGGTTTTTCACGGAAATTCAAAAGGGATTTCAGAATATAAAAAGTGCCAAGTCCTTCAGTTAAAAAGCCTGTTTAGGCCGGGCGCGGTGGCTCATGCCTGTAATCCCAGCACTTTGGGAGGTCGAGGCAGGTGGATCACGACATCAGGAGATCGAGACCATCCTGGCTAACACGGTGAAACCCTATCTCTACTAAAAATACAAAAAATTAGCCGGGCGTGGTGGCGGGCGCCTGGAGTCCCAGCTCCTTGGGAGGCTAAGGCAGGAGAATGGCGTGAACCCAGGAGGTGGAGCTTGCAGTGAGCCAAGATCGTGCCACTGTACTCCAGCCTGGGCAATAGAGCGAGACTCCATCTCAGACAAACAAAAAAAAGCCTGTTTAAGTCACCACCGTTTTCTAACCTTTCTGACTGTTGACACTTCTTTTGAGAAGCCTACCTGTTTTGCAAGCACTTTCTGTGTTTTATAGGTGCATTTAATGACAAACTAATACCCTAATATCGGGTAATTTTCCAGGGTTGGCATTATCAGGTAGGAGATAATAATTAACAGTTATATGATTTCACATTGATTGTCGCTACAAAACACTGTACTAACTGGACAACCGACCCCCTGTAACTGCAGGGAGTCTATGAAAGTGACTTCATTTTATTAAATGAAACAGGAGTGGGCTAGGCGCAGTGGCTCACACCTGTAATCCCAGCACTTTGGGAGGCCGAAGCAGGCAGATCACCAGAGGTCAGGAGTTGGAGACTAGCCTGACCAACAGGTGAAACCCTGTCTCTACTAAAAATACAAAATTAGCTGGGCGTGGTGGCACGTGCCTGTAATCCCAGCTACTGGGGAGGCTGAAACAGGAGAACCGCTCGAACCTGGGAGGCGGAGGTTGCAGTGAGCCAAGATCGTGCCATTGCACTCCAGCCTGGGCAATGAGAGTGAAACTCCATCTCAAAAAAAAAAAAAAAAAAAAGCAAACTCAAACAGCTGTGCCAGTCAACTGACAAGCATTGGTGTTAAGGAGTCCATTGGATGGTTCCCTTTTGTTTTGGGGTCAGCCTTGCTGTCACCCAGGCTGAAGTGCAATGGCACAGTCGTGGCTCACTGCAGCCTCAAACTTCAGGGCTTAAATGATCCTCCCACCATGGCCTCCCAAAGCACTGAGATTACAGGCATGAGCCACCACCATATGTTTTGAATATGTCACCATAATTAACCAAAACTACCTTCTTCAAGGTCATATTACCTTACATGTTGCCACATCTGGTGGTTGACATTCGGTGTTCATTGGACCTCTTGGCAGCACTGATTACTTACGCCTTCTTGAGATACACTTCATGTGCCCTCCAGGAAACCACATTTTCTCCTGAACTTCCTATTTCTCTGGCTTCTCTCATGTGCTCTGCTGGGACTTGTTCTTTTTCTAAAACTCTAGATGTTGAAGAATCCCAGGGCTCAATCTGACCATCTCTACATTCACTCCCTAGCTTGTGTCATTTTAGTCCCATGACTTTAAATACTTTATGTGACCACAAAATTTGTATCTTCAGCCTTGACTTCTCTTTTAAACTCTAGACTTCTATATCTAACAGCCTTCTTGACATCCAAGATTGCATCATAAGATGATCATGTCCAAAATAGAACTCTGAATGTCTCCCCATGGCCTTCCAGAGTTAAATGACTTCATCAATACCCAGTTACTTAGGTCAGATTCCTTCAGGTCATCCTTGATTCTTTTTTTGTTTGTTTTTTTGAGACAGAGTTTCACTCTTGTCACCCAGGCTGGTGTGCAATGGCGTGATCTCGCTTCACTGCAACCTCTGCCTCCCAGGTTCAACCAATTCTCCTGCTTCAGCCTCCCGAGTAGTTGGGATTACAGGCATCTGCCACCACACCCAGCTAATTTTTGTATTTTTAGTAGAGACAGGGTTTTGCCATGTTAGCCAGTCTGGTCTTGAACTCCTGACCTCAGGTGATCCATCTGCCTTGGCCTCCCAAAGTGCTGGGATTACAGGCGTGAGCCACCGTTCCCAGCCCATCCTTGATTCTTATCTTTCTCACCCTACACCCAATCCATCAGCAAATTCTGTCAGTTTCACCTTCAAAATGTTGCTTGCATCCAATCACTTTCACCACTTCCGTTGCTATCTACGTTTCCAAGCCACCATTATTTCTTCAGTCTATTGCAGTAGTACCCAGGTGGTCTTCCCAATTCCATGCTTGCCCCACAGTCTCTTTTCCATAGTAATCAGTGATACTTTAGATATGTAAATCAGATCGTGTCGCTTGTCTGCTCACAACTCTCCCGGTCATCTTACATCACTCAAAAAAACCTCTACACATACCATGGCTTGTATGATCCCGCCTCTAGCAACCACTCCCACTTGTTCCGTGTGACTCTTCCCCACTGCAGTTGAGCCACACTAGCCTACTTGCTGTTCTTTCAATACCATAAGCATATTCCAGCCTAAGGCTCTTGTACTTGCTGTGCCCCCTGCCTGATGGGATGTTTTCACGTACTTGGATAGCTTGGTCCCACATTTCATTTAGTTTTCTACACAAATAGGACCTCCTTAGAAAGGCCTTCCAGAGCAACTTTTTTTTTTTTTTTTTTTTTTTTTTTTTTGAGACAGAGCCTCACCCTGTCACCCAGGCTGGAGTGCAGTGGCACAATCTCAGCTTACTGTAACCTCCACCTCCCGGGTTCAAGCAATTCTCCCACCTCAGCCTCCCCAGTAG
Organism: Hylobates moloch; assembly: GCF_009828535.3. Taxonomy (NCBI): domain Eukaryota; kingdom Metazoa; phylum Chordata; class Mammalia; order Primates; family Hylobatidae; genus Hylobates; species Hylobates moloch. The sequence continues at coordinate 8,193,542 of NW_026652293.1, forward strand.
CTGGGATTACAGATTACAGGTGTGCACCACCACGCCCAGCTAAACTTTGTATTTTTAGTAGAGACAGGGTTTTGCCATGTTGGCCAGGCTGGTCTTGAACTCCTGATCTCAGGGGATCCACCTGCCTCAGCCTCCCAAAGTGTTGGGATTATAGGCGTGAGCCACTGTGCCTGGCCCCAGAGCATCTCTTGACATTCCCTATTCCCATCCCCCTTCCCTGCTGTATGTTTCTTTATGGTGCTATATTACCCCTCACCCTGTGGCATGTTATGTGTAGTATTTGTTTGCTGTCTGTATGTATGTCTTCACCTGCGGCATAATCCCTGTGAGGCAGGGACTTCTGTCTCAGTCACCACTGTATGTCTGTACCTAGATTAGTGCCTTTAACATAGCAGGTGCTTAACAAATCCTTTTTGACTGAATAAATGAAATTCACTCTAAAAGAACTCTATGTCACTGTGTTCTTTTAGTGAATCAGATGTGCCCGATGGGTTAGATTTCCATATACAAGTAGCAGAGGAAAATCTGGGAACAGGGTGATTCCACAGGATTCTGAAATGTCCAAATTCCTGAAAGGAAGATGAGGAAGAAAGGCCTACTTGTGTAACTGAGAAGCGTGTGGTGTAAGAATCGATCTGCCTTTTCCTTATTCTGATTTTATGTAATAGGGAATAGTGGCACTCAGCCCTGCTACGAGAGGTTCTTTATTTATTTATTTTTCTTTTTAAAAAAAATTCAGTTTCCCTTGTGAGACGGTTTTCTTTCTTCTAAAATACAAGCCATATTAACTTATAGTATGAGAGAGACCTGCCTCTGGGGAACATCAGGCCATTTGTTTCTGAGTTTATACAAGAGGATCAATTGTTTTTCATAATGGATAACACACTTAATAAGTTTAAATATTTTATTTTAGGAAAGGTACTCTTAGATTTGTGTTAATGTTGTTTTCTGTATTAACAAATTAGTCACAATCAACTTCGATATAGCCATTGATTCTTCTTTCTAAGTCTGTATAAAAAGGATATTTTCTTGAAAAACCACAAGAAAAATTCAACTGCTTTTTCATTGCCCAGGTGAGTTACTCGCTACAGTCAGACTGTATTTAAATTAGACCGGCATCTAATACTTTTGAGTATTTACAAACATAATTAAAACTATACTCCTAGACCACCAGTTTTCAAAAAAGTTGGATCTGCTTGACTTGGCAATAAATACGTACCAAACATGAATAATTTCTAAGCTGCTTATGAGGAGGTTTTAAAAATTACTAACATTTATTAAGCAGTTTCTGTGTCAGGCATATTGTGAGTGCTTTACACAAATTCACTTAATTTTTTCAGAATTCCTTTGAGGTAGGGTAGGTACTTTTAGAAATGCCGTTTTACATGTGAAAAGTGAGGTTGAAAGAGCCTCAGTAACCTTCCCGGGGCCACACAGCTCGAAGGTGAGCCAGTGCTTGAGCCACGTTTCTCTTTCCAGCCAGATTCTCAGCACTCAGCTGTGCTGCTGGTGGTCACAGCTGGCTGACTGGACCAGGAAGAACCTTTTAGTGTCAGGCGTGTGAATCACAGCACTTGGGACAAGTTACCGAGAACCATGATCACTTGATTTTTATATTTATACATGTACATTTGTATATACATAGAGAAAGTGCAGGCGAAACCATTATACAGTTACTCTGATAGCCATTTGCCACTGCCAGCAGTCTCAGGACTGATCCCTGTCTAAGCTGGCAAGTTTACATTCTCATTGTATCACTATAGGATTTGCTCTGGACAGGAGCTGTAACTCCTCAACAAATCCTATTTCAGTCTACTACTGCACAGCTTGAATTGTTCAGTAGGCCCAGCTTTTTGTGAAAGAAAAGGCCTTGCCATGGTATAAAGAGTTTTTTCCCTCTATAAAAGGTGTAAAATTTTTGGCTGGGTGCAGTGGCTCACGCCTGTAATCCCAGCACTTTGGGAGGCCGAGGCGGGCAGATCATGAGGTCAGGAGATCAAGACCATCCTGGCTAACACGGTGAAATCCCGTCTCTACTAAAAATACAAAAAATTAGCTGTGTGTGATGGCATGCGCCTGTAGTCCCAGGTACTCGGGAGGCTCAGGCAGGAGAATCGCTTGAAACTGGGAGGCGGAGGTTGCAGTGAGCCGAGATCACGCCACTGCATTCCAGCCTGGCAACAGAGTGAGACTCCGTCTCAAAAACAAAAAAAAGATGTAAAATTTTCATTAGGTATTTTCAGAAAGTCTTCGTGCTGTTTCTATACCTTTTATATGCTAGTCAATGTCAGTAGAGAAAAATGGAACATCCATTTCATTCTCCCGGGCGATTTCTGGACCAGTTAGCCTTGATTACTAGCAGTGGTATGCTGGTAAATGTTTAACCACTGGCTCTCTGGGATCTGTAGCTTTTGCCAGTGTCCATGGTAATACTCCCACCTGGCTGATTTCAAGCTACCAACATGCTATCACCAAGAGTGGGGTTGGGACAAGGTGCACAGTAGCACACCATCATACATAGTAATTCCACCACACAGGTACTATGGACGTAAATTACCTCAAGAGCATCAAGATAAAATTAGGAAGTGATATGCTTTGAATATTTATTACCTTTGTTTTAAATGTAATTGATTTAAAGTTTGTATGATTTGATTTTTAATAATGGCTGCATTTAATAACCAGCTGTCAAAATGAAAATTTTACAATCAGCTTTTCTAAGCTGGTATGAGCTAGCTTAGCATACCACTACATTAGTATACCAAAGAGAGCAAGATTCAACTTTCCCTTTTGGTGTTTGAGAATATAGATAAGCTATTGATGTCTGCAGCAGGAATTTAAGGGACTTTGGATTATTAAGTGAAAAGCACAAAAACCCCTTGAGCATGCCAGGGAATAACTTGCAGCTTGTTTTGCTTAAATTGAAATATATCTACATATAGCAATGATCATGGAGCTTTACAATTTCAACCTATTTTTACAAACTTCAATGAAGAATGATCTCAAACCCAGAGTATGGTCCATGCATGAGGTGACAAATGGAGTGAAGTGCGTGGCTGTCTCCGTCCTTCCCATCTGGGTATCTGGACAGCTCTTACCAACAGTCTGAACCAGGGAAGAAGATAACTTGAGAAGCCAGGTAAACTTCTAATGATTTTGACCAGGTACCAGGACTCAATTTAATTTCCTCTACCCAACCAAGTTTTAGTGGAGAAGACTTGAATAGTCATTGAGAGAGTGCCTCCACCACCACCCAGCTTTCTGAAACAGTATGGTCGTGCTGGTGATCAAGAGGCTGAAAGTCTTCTCTTGCCTCCTTCACCCAGTTTTACCTCTGGTAGCACTCAGGGTTTTCCATTCCAATTGATCTGTCTTGGGTAGGAACTACAAAACAAACAAACAAACAAACAAAAAAACAGGTAGCATGTTTCAGCAGCTCTGATGAGTTGCAGCGATGATTCATTCTGAGAGCTTACCCAGGCTGTTTGTTTCTCTGCCATTCTGTGGCTCTAGGGGGAGCAAAGTGAAAAGTCAGACCCCCTAGTTCTGGCGAACAGTTGGTAGAGGCAGTTTCCTGAGACTACTGTCTAGGGCTTGGGGAATGTGTCTGTCTCCCACGAATAAGGAGCCCATTAAGTGTTATTCATTTAATATTCAGCAAATATTAATTGAATGTAGGTCTTAAATGAAACTCTGCACTGTGTGCAACCAGTACTGCTGTCTCAGAAGTGAAGCTATAGTTAGTGCTGTTTTGGGGGCCGCCTTTCCTTCTGGGCCTTTGTACTGAGTGTTTAGAGCGTAGATATGTTCACCCACTGAGAGCGGATGGTGAATGCCTGTTCCTTTAGTCTTTTTGTGATGATTTTGCTTTTTATAGAGAGGACAAAGTCTCCGCCTGGGCACCTTCTCTTAAGAACTGGCTTTGCACACAGCCGATGCAGTCCCTGGGCACTTTGAAAGCAGTGGGCAAAAGGGCAGGTAAGGGCTCAGGGTTATGAAAATAGCTTTGGCACTCCCCCTGCCTGGGGTCTCTAGAAGGGAGACTATTCTTAGGAGGTGTCTCTGCCCTGAAGGAGCCTTTCTTTGCTACTTGGCCTGAAGGACTTCTTTTTGAAAAAAAGATTTGGACTAGAATCAAAATCCTGAACTGCAAAGAGATGGCCAATTAGGCCGTTGGGCTGAGTTCCAGCCAAGGAGTCGGGCTCTGCCTTTCAGTTCCCTGAACAGGCTGGAAAGAGATTCTTGGCTCATGGTTCCATGGCATGGTGGGATGCAGGAAGCCAAGTTCACAATCCATGCCCCTCTGCTAATGGAGAAACCATGAGTCAGCCGACCCAGCTCTCGCCTATCTTAAGAGTCCAGCGCAGACAATCGTATGGAAAGCAGGAAGAGAGGAAAAGGAAGCTGTAGAAAAATAAACATTTCCTTGCATTTTACTTGGAACAGAGCAGCGTTTCTGGCACGTTAAGATCCATAGCATCTCCCGCTCCCCCGCCCCCCGACCCTGGCTCTGTTTTCCTCCTCTTGTGTAGAAACAGATTCTTTCCTTACCTGATGGGAGTCCAGGGTGCATCCTGTGGAAAAACAGGAGCAAGATATAGAAGGTAAAAGCCAGACAACCAAAGATCACGCCACAGACCAGGAAACTATAGCTGCCCTGAGCCTGGAATATCTGCCAAAGGGGAAAACACAGAGAGACAGACCATTAAAACTTCATGTGGAAGGCGTATCGGAGGAAGCAGCCTTCTCCATCCTTGGCTGGTTTTTCAGCTAAGTTGAGGCCCGTCACACCAAGAGATGGAATCACGGGGAGGAGGGAGGCTTTGGCCTTGTTTCAAGTTGATGTGTCTGGAGAAGGCAGAAGTCCTGCTCTAAGGCAGGGACTGGACCTGGTGACCCCCTGCAGTCCCTTGCAGCTCTGTGTTCTGGAACCTTCTGACAATCTCTATCATCACTGAAACTCCAGTCATACTAAGTGTTTCTATACCCATAAGAACTTTGGGTATAGAAACCACAACTTTGCTGAGGATATATTGTTTTAATCTTTTATTATGAGAATTTAAAACATGTTAAAGTAGTATATGGAGCTCCAATGAACCCATCACTCAACTTTAGCAGTCAGCACCGGTTTCATCAGTGGTCTTGCACTTCTTTTCTGCACTAGGTTACGCTAAAGCAAGTCCCAGACGTGACGTCATTTCAATGAGGAGGGTATGGTGAGATGCAGCTCTTCCCCTCCCTCCAGCAGGGCAAAAGAGGAGGAAAGGAGAATGGAGTCACAATGAGGGAGATTTTGGAGGCTGAAAGATCTAGATATGAGGTCCTGTCAGTTTCTAGAAGTGTGACTGACCTAGGGCAAGTTGCTAAATTCATCTGAGTTTCCGTATCCTCTGTTGTAAAAAGGGGAGTAATATCTACATTATAGTATTCAATAAAAAGTAGATGTTAGGTTTTATTTTATTTTTTCCTGGTAAATAAATGAAACGGGTAGATTTGAATAGAACTGGAAGAGTTGGCCCTCTTGGTCAGGGCAGGAGTTGAGCAGGAAGCTGGGCCCTCTGTAGGGCGGCCAGAGGCTGTGAAAGGTGGGGTAGGGAGTGGTGGGTTCCGAAGGGATGGAAAAAGAACTGACTGCAGTTCCAACCCATCTCAGGCTCTGAGAGCTAAACAGCATTCCCACGGGCCCCCTCTGGCCCTGCTCCCAGACATGGCTTGTGTTTGCTTTGGACTTTTCCATGCATCCGTTCACATCTCCAGATCCCACATATGGAGGCTAAGCTCTCAGGGCTAGCTTGGAAACGGAAACAGGTAACAACGACACAGGGGGCCCTGCTGGCTTTGCTGGAGACTCAGGAAAGGGACAGTTTAAGTTCAGAAGGCGGCTATCTGCATCTTCTCACCTGTCAGAGGAGTGCTCCCCAAATGCTCCCCTCTCCCTTACAGGTCCCCACATACCGAACCAACCAGCATCTGTAGCACCATCTCGCCAACTCCTGCCCCTGTCACCAGCACTGTGGTTGCACAGCCTAACAAAAAGAGAAGGTTTGGTTTGGTAAAAGCAAGTTAAGGAGATAGAAGTCAGCATTACAATCCAGGTTGCTGGCCAGGCACAGTGGCATATGCATTTTGGAAGGCACATCCCAGTACTTTAGGAGTCAGAAGTGGGAGGATCTCTTGAGGCCAGGAGTTCAAGACCAGTCTGGGCAATATCACAAGACTTGGTCTCTACAAAAAGTAAAATTTTAAAAAATTAACTGGGCATGGTGGTGTGCACCTGTAGTCCCAGCTACTTGGGAGGCTAAGGTAGGAGGATCCCTTGAGCCCATGAGTTGGAGGCTGCAGTGAGCCATGATCGCACCACTGCACTCCAGCCTGGATGACAAAGTGAGACCCTGTCAAAAAAACGAGAAAAAAAAAAAAAAAAAAAAAACCTAGGTTGCTTCTGGGAAACCTCTGGAGATGGCATGGTGGAAAGGACTACTTTGGATTTCTCAGACATGAGCCTGTAACTTTGCTTTGGGAATGCCTAGGTCTTACTGTCATTTTGTCCTTTCCTTGTTCTGAAACCTTCAATTGCTCATCACTATCTCAGGGTAAATCCCATCTTGCTTAGCCCTGGCATTCAGCGCCATTCCCATTCTGACTGCTACCTACCTTTCTAGAAAGATTTCCTGATATCCTGAGGCTAGCCCTCTGGTGCGGGCAGACTAGTGTCTCTGCTGTCCTGGCATTGCACTGACCAGCCACACACCCTGATGAGTCTGGCAGTGTGGCGCAGACCTTCAGAGCCCAAGCTTCAGAGTCAGACTTGGGTTCCAAGCCCAGGTTGTCACCTACTAGCCATGTGACCTTAGACAAATTCTCTAACTTCTCTAGGCCTTGGATTCCTTCTCTGTAAGATGAGCATCACACCTCCTTCACAGAGTTACCGTGTGGGTAACTCTGACATAAGACATGCCAAAAGCCCGGCATAGGACTGGCACACAGTAAACTCAAAACCAGCCCAACTCTCTGCGCAAGCCCTTCAGCGCTGCCTTCAGGATGAAGGCCAAGGACTTTCAAGTGGTTTGCAGGGCCCTTTAGACTCTGCCCCTGCTAACGGCTCAGGCTTCTCTCTCCCACTCCACCCTGCATACTCTCACCTCCAGGCTCCAACACACACCTTCACTCCCCACTGAACATTCCTCCTCCTCTTCTTTTCTGGTAAATTATCATTCATCTTTTTTTTTTTTTTGAGACAGAGTCTTGCTCTGTCGCCCAGGCTGGACTACAGTGCCTCAGCCTCCCAAGAAGCTGGGATAATAGGCATGCACCACCACACCTGGCTAATTTTTGTATTTTTAGTAGAGATGGGGTTCCACCGTGTTGGCCAGCTGGTTCCCATTCATCTTTTAGGTCCTAGTTTAGACTTCCATCAGTAACGTTCCTCCCTGGTCCCCATGCCTGGATGGGTTGCTTCTCTGTGCTGTGATATCACCCTGCACCTGCTCTCACCACACTGCCTGTTGACCAGCTAGCTCTCCCCACTAGGCTGGAAGCCCAGGAAAGGATGGCCATGCCTTGTCATACAGATCACTGGCAAAAACCAGTGCCTGTTAGTAGCACAGCAGCTAACACATAGTAGACACTATTTTTTTTAATAAAATGGTTGTCATCATTGTCTACTCTGGACTTCACATTCCTTCTAGCTCGTTCAGTCTCGCTTATGTTCAGACTTGTCTCTGTGCCTTTGCTCTCATTCTGTTCACTGCCCCACCCTGCCCAGGAAGGCCTTTCCATTTTCCTCTCTGCTTTTCTAGATTCTGGGCCAGCTCACATCCCATCCCCTCTATGAAGCTACTTTTGTTAAAATCAACACTGCCCCCTCACTCCCTTCCCTGAATTCCAGTAGCACCCATCTGTCTGTTCCACTCATTTGTTTAAAAACTGAGGACCACTGAGTTCTATGCTAACCACTGAGGATGCTCAGGTGAATACTAAGAGTTAACAAGACATTGAGTGCCTGTGAGCCAGCTTTGATGCTAAGTCAAAAGCTTTACATTTTTTCTGATGCACAAAACAATCCTACAAGGCAGGTATTTGCATCCCCATTTTACAGATGAGAAAATTGAGGCTCAGAGAGGGGAAGGAAATGAAACTGTACAAGGTCATAAAGCCAGTAACTCTGGAGGCAGGACTGCCAGGTGTGCTATTGCCTGCACAGCCCATGCTCTTACCCGTGTCCCTTGGTAGGGTCATGTTGTCTAGGAGAAGAAGCAGATAACGTAGGTACAAAAGTCTTGAGATGGGTCAAACATGAGAGACAGGGGCAACATCAAAGGGCACAAAGGGGAGGCACACCTTTCCAGTGGGGATCAGAGGAGCTTCCTGGAGGGGGACACTTCCTGGAGTTGGGTCTGGAAGGAAGAGCAGGAAGATAAAGGGGCGAGATGGAGCAGGGAGGACATTCTAGGCAGAGGGTTCACCACGTGCCAAAGTAGGGAGGTACAGAATAGTTTTTGTGCCATCAGGGAATAGCATGTAATTCGTGGCTAGAATGCAGGTTTGGAGGGGAAGCAGGGAGAGAGAAGTCTGGAGAGAAAGATGCTCCATAGGTAGATCTGGAGGTTGTGATCAGCTCTGTTTTCTGGTTTTTTTGGGGGAACACTTCACACATTTGCATGTCATCCTTGAACAAGGGCCATGCTCATCATCTCCGTGTTGGTCCAATTTTAGTACATGTGCTGCTGAAGTAAGCACAGCCCTGTTTTACCGTGTGGAGGGTGGCTTAGTACATGGTCCTCACCTCTAGCTGCACGTTAGAATCACCCAGCAACTCTGGACAAGTTGCATCAGACTCAGAGGTAAGGCCCAGTCACTGGGTTTTGGTACCAGAGCTCCAGGTGATTTTAATGTTCAGCCAGCTGAGTTAGATGGAGGCAAGACGGAAGACAAGGAGACAAGCCAAGACCCATCAAAGAAGGGATGGAGGTGATTAGAACTTGGAAAAACCTGGGTACCGTTAACTAGTCCAAGCAGGTCAATGAAGATAAAGACCTTAAATTAGGCAGGGACAGTAAGAAATGAAGAGGATGGATTTGAGTGATCATTTGCAGGCAGAATCAATCAATATCACTTTTTTTTTTTTTTTGAGACGGAGTCTTGCTCCGTCACCCAGGCTGGAGTGCAATCTCAGCTCACTGCAACCTCCGCCTCCTGGGTTCAAGCGATTCTCCTGCCTCGGCCTCCCAAGTAGCTGGGATTACAGGCACCCGCCACGCCTAGCTAATTTTTGTATTTTTAGTAGAAACGGGGTTTCACCGTGTTGGCCAGGCTGGTCCCAAATTCCCTGACTTCAAGTGATCCACCCGCCTCAGCCTCCCAAAGTGCTGGGATTACAGGCGTGAGCCACTGCACGCGACCTCACTTATCATTATTAAACTCTAACATTTGTTGGTCACTTAAACTCTTGAGTTGTACTGTGTGACATGTGATAGCTACCTCATTTCATTACTTCATTTATTCCCTTGAGGCTTGGAGACTGATGGGTGAGGGAGGAGTCTGAGGGCTCCTGGGCCCTCGCCCGTGGAAGCTGGGTGTGTGGCTGTCCTGTTGTTAGGACAAGCTGCAGGGAGAGGCTGTGTTTCCTTGGCCACGTCCTGTGGGACCCAGCATGATGTCCTGAGTAGCAGAAAGATGGGTGAGTGATGGGCTGCCTGGATGATGACTGGCTGATGCATTTTCTGCCCTCAGTTTTCACCATGGCCAGGATCTCTTCAGAGTCATGATTCAATGGAATTTATACCAGGTATGCCCTGATTTGGGGGTGTTTCTCAGGTGATGTGTAGTGCCCCCACTCAGAGGAGCCAGAAGCCAAAGAAACTCAGATACACTTGATTCTGTAATTCATTCTCTCACAGGAATTGTCTTCTAAACTACAAATATTAAACAGCGCAGAGAATGGTCTCACAAGCTCAGAAGGGATCTGGGAGGAAATGAACTGCTAAGAGGGTTATTTTCAGCTACTTTCACTTACTGCTTTAAACTATGCTTCTATGGTTTGAGGTTTTTGCAGTGAGCACATACGACTTATATAATAAAAAAATTCCATTTTGAAAACAAAACAAAAAGTGTGCAGGTTTATCGTAGAAAAGATTTTATTCCTAACGACCGATGGTGATGTTATGTGCTAAAATTGTCTGGGGCTTATCCTTCGATTTCAAGGATCCAGGCTGTGGATAACTGCTGGGTGCAGCTCTAACTGCCCTGACTCTCCCTGTACACCAACTTCCCCCACTCCTCTCTAAAGAAATCACTCATCTTTTTTTTTTTTTTTTTTTTGAGACGGAGTCTCACTCTTTCACCCAGGCTGGAGTGCAGTGGTGGGATCTCGGCTCACTGCAAGCTCTGCCTCCCGGGTTCACGCCATTCTCCTGCCTCAGCCTCCCGAGTAGCTGGGACTACAGGCACCTGCCACCACGCCCGGCTAATTTTTCTGTATTTTTAGTAGAGACAGGGTTTCACTGTGTTAGCCAGGGTAGTCTCGATCTCCTGACCTCGTGATCTGCCTGCCTCAGCCTCCCAAAGTGCTGGGATTACAGGCCTGAGCCACCGCGCCCGGCCAGAAATCGCTCATCTTCATGCTGGTTTTCCAGCCTCTAGTGCGTCTCTGGTGATGTTCAAAACATAATTATTTTTAATTAACTCATTGAAAAAAGAGCTCTTTGCTATAGGCAGTTGGGAGGCTAGGGAAAGGGGAGGGAGATTAGTCGAGAGAATTAGAGATTTCTGACATCAAAGAAGCTGTGTCACTCCTGAAACCAGATGTGGAGCCAGTGTTCTAATCCTCCACGTTTCTAACAACATCCACCACAGCCACAAGGCAGGCACGTACTGTTACTGAAAATTAGGTTACAAAATGCCTTTCCTATGCCATAACTTCTCCTGTGCATCTTTGCTTTTCTTTGAACTTGGCATTTCCAGCACGTGCATATCGCACAAAATGTCACCTGCAGGTCAGCAGACGTAACGGCGGGGACAAAGCAGATGGAAAAAAGAAGCTTAACTACTTCTCTGTGGCCTGCAATCCCATCATTACGGGGATCATTCTGTACGGAGGGAGCCCAGCGGGTCACAACCACCCCCGCTGTGGGCCTGCTCCCGCCAAAGTCAGGAGGGAGGCGTTCATTTCTCCAGGGAGCTAGGGCAGCGTTCTCGCTGGGAGATGGTGCTGGCCTAGAAGAGCACAGGGGAACATCACACACCAGAGACTGTTGTGGGGTGGGGGGAGGGGGGAGAGATAGCATTAGGAGATATACCTAATGTAAATGACGAGTTAATGGGTGCAGCACACCAACATGGCACATGTATACATATGTAACAAACCTGCACGTTGTGCACATGTACCCTAAAACTTACAGTATAATAATAATAAAATTTAAAAAAATTAAAAAATAAAAAAAGAGCACAGAGAGACAGGGCAGAGCGAGGCGGCGGCGCCCAGCTAGAGCGCGCCTCCTGGCTCGGGCCCGGCCCTCACCTTTGTACTGCAGGGAGTCCTCGGTGTAGGCCAGCATGCTGGGGAAGGTGCTGCTGAGAAACAGGCCCAGGCTTGCCGTCCCCACGAACAGAAAGACGACGTTGTAGGAGAAAATAAGCAGCACCAGGAACGTCACCACCACGCCAACCTGTCGCGGCAGAGGTGGAGGCGGTTAGGAATTGCGAAAAGCTGAGCATCGGTGGTGAGGAACAGCCAGGAGTCGGCGTCTCCTGATTTGGCGTTTCCTCTCTAGCCCAAGGAGCCCAGCTGTGTGACCCGCGCGCCACCCCGTGGACCAGGCGGGAACCGCAGTGTTCCAGGGACCGTTCTGACATCCGGAAGGAAGCGTGGAAAGGAGACACCCGTCTAGACATCTTCCCACCTAGACATCTCCCCTAACAGCTACGGTACACGCTGCGTAAGCGTTTGGGGACTGAGGACTACCTGTCCCCAAGGTCTTATCTGTAACCGCGGGAACTCCACCCAAGGCAATTTCATCAGCTCTCTCTGCCCTGCCAGCCCTGGGGGTAGGAGAGTCCTCTGTTTCTTTGTGAGAAGTTGCTTCTCTTCTCCTAAAAGCCAAGAGTGCACAGACAGGAAGCCATCAGATAACAGGGGAAGAGGGGTGGTGGCGGCAGGGCCCCATCCTCTGGGAATCCTAGCCAGCCACCCAGGGAGAGGGTCAGTGGCTGTGGCAATCAGCTTGGCACCCTCAGATTTGGCTCAGATTCCCATGGGCAGATGCCAACCTATGGTTGGAGACCCAGAAATCTTTCTTTTCTTTCCTTTTTTTTTTTTTTTTTGAGAGAGAGAGTCTCACTCTGTTGCCCAAGTTGCAGTGCAGTGGTGCGATCTCAGCTCACTGCAGCCTCGACCTACAGGGCTCAAGTATTCCTCCCACCTCAGCCTCCTGAGTAGCGGGGACTACAGGCATGTGCCACCACGCCTGCTAATTTTCTGTATTTTTAGTAGAGAAAGGGTTCGCCATGTTGCCCAGGCTGGTCTTGAACTCCTGGACTCAAGCAATCCATCTGCCTCAGCTTCCCAAAGGGTTGGGATTACAGGCATGAGCCCCCATGCCCGGCCAAATCTTTCTAGTTCAGTAAAGGTCTCTGTGACACAGGCATATTTTTGTTAATATAACCATATTTCTAAGTTCTTTAAACACATTTTTATGTCTGCATTGAGTCACTTCTATGCAAGATGTATCTGGGAATAAACCCAGGCAGCATAAGATTTGGGGTCAGAAGACCCAGGTGGAAGTCCCGATGTGTTTTTTACCAGCTGTGGAACCCGGAAGTAGTTGATTGCTCTGATTCTTAACTTCCTAATCTGCAAAATAGGAATAGTTACAAAAGCCACACTAAAGAGTGGTGGTGAAATCATACAAATGAAGGGGCTCTGTAAACTGTGGTGCTTCAGACAAATATGAGTCCTAGTGTTTCTCTCTGGGCTTTTCTTAGACGTCTCAGGAGATAAGGATCTTCTATAGCAGCCTATGGCTTTGAGGTAAAAATCTCCTGGACTAAGACATCTGTTTCTTAAAAAAGTAAGTACAGACTATAGAGCCAGGCAAGAAATCTCATCCAGCTCCCAAACCTGCCACTTCTGGGCATGCAGAAAGGAAAAGACTTTCAGAGTTGGGAGCTGATCCTGGGAGAGTTGCTCCGATTGGAAAATCAAAGCCAATGCTCCTGATCCTTGAGGCCTTTGCACTCCTCTAGCAGCCCTGGAGGGATCAGCCACAAAACAGTGGCTGAAGGAGAGAAACACATTCCCTTCACAATGGAAATGGAAAGACAAAAGACTTCTTTCATGCAGTAAAAATATGAAAGTCATAGCATAACTATGGTTCCAAAGGTCATGTCTTTCTTTGGCATGGAACATGGTCCCTGAGATCCATTTGTTCTTGCTTTCCCCTCTGTTCACTCTCTCAATGTTGGGGTGGCCCAGGATTCTATTCTGGCTCTTTCATATCCGCAGTGCCCTGCTCCACATTTCACCTGCCTCTACAGCAGGCACGCTTACATCTATCCCTCTAGCCATGAGCTGTGTCCAGGACTCTGGACTTGCACCTAAAGCTGCCCCTTGGATATAGTCAGTCCCTGGATGACTAACCATGTGGCCCAAACTGGACTTTTAATTTCCTCTGCCAATCCTACTCCTGCTCACATCAAGTGAGGGCATCCCAGTCATGCAGTTGCTCAAGTCCTGTGTCTAACGTCCTTGATTCCTCCTTTCCTTACGTCCCACACCTGGGTCAGCAACACGTCCTGTCCACACCATCTCAAAAAACATGTTCGATCCTTGTACTGCTCCAGATCCATCCAGACCACCCCATCCCAGCCGCCTTCCTCTTGCGCCTGGACTACAATAACAGACAGTCCGTGTTTGACTCTTGCCAGCTACAGTCTGTTCTTCCACACTGGAGTGCACTTTTAAAATGCAGTGCAAGTGGCTGGAGATGGTGGCTCCTGTCTAATTCTACCACTTTGGTAGGCTGAGGCAGGAAGGATCGCTTGGGCCCAGGAGTTTGAGATCAGCCTGGGCAACATAGTGAGACCCTGTCTCTCTAAAAAAAAAAATAATAATAAATTTTAAAAATGCAATGCAAGCTATGTTAGATGGAAATGTGAAACATCACGGGACACCTGTATAAGTGCCGTTTACTTCATAACATGAATAAATGTATCTGTGAGATGCAAAAAAATAAAAAGAAAAAAAGAAAATGCAATGCAGACCTGCTTAAAACCTACTGGCTTCCTGCCCATTTAGAATAAAATTCAAAGCCCGGCTTACAAAACCCTGAGGATGTAGCCCCTGTTTATTTCCCCATCCTCATCTCTCTCTGCTCCCCATCCCCCACCCTGCCTACCATGCTCCCCCCAAGTTAGCCTCCTACCCGCTAACCCAGGCCTTTGAACACGGGCCTTTTAACTTCAGCCAGGCCTGCTCACCTCCTGCCTTCAGGGGCTGGCACCTTCTTGATATTCAGTGTTCAACTTAGGAGCTTGGGACAGATGCTGGGGTTTGGAAGCCGCCACTCCTGCTCCTCTTCTTCCACCTGGCTACCCCGTACAAACCACATGCATTTCCAGCCATGCCTCAAAGACTGTCACCCTGAAAATCCCTAGATTTGGGGAAGTTTGAAAGACACCCAAGTCTTATTTTAGCCTTGGTGATAGAAGACTAACCAGGGCGAACTATCAGCTCCACCAACTCTCTTCCCACGCAGTGTGGCCCCTGCCTCAGCCAGTGACTCAGTCTGGTACTGAGCCTGCATCCCCACTGCCTACACCCCCTCACCCTCCATCTGTGCTGGGGCACACTGCCCTCCTCTGGCCGGCCGTAAGCTCCCTGAAAGCAAGAACCTTGTCTTCCAGAACTTGGCGGCCTGCAGTTTGCAGCAGGGCTTTGCACACAGCACAAACATACTAAGTCAGGAAGTAGCTGTTGAGCTCCAGGAGAATGCTGAGAACAGGGTGGCCATTAATTTAACCTAGAGAGGAACACTCAGAAGTAGTCACAGTGAATATGACACAGGCACTTCGCATCTACACAGGAGAGGCTTGCTCAGGGCCACTCAGCTGCAGTTCCCCAACAGGGTGCCCACAAAAGCACCTGGAAAGCTTCCAAAACAACCCAGAGGCCCAGGCTTCTCTCCACACCTCCTAAATTAGAATCTCTGGGGTAGGGGTCCATGATCCTATTTTCTCTCTCTCTTTTTTTTTTTGAGATGAAGTCTTGCTCTGTCACTTAGGCTGGAGGGCAGTGGCGCCATCTCAGCTCACTGCAACCTCTGCCTGCTAGGTTCAAGCGATTCTCCTGCCTCACCCTCCTGAGTAGCTGGGATTACAGACAGGCGCCACCACGCCCAGCTAGTTTTTGTATTTTTAGTAGAGATGGGGTATCACCATGTTGGTCAGGCTGGTCTCGAACTCCTGACCTCGTGATCCACCTGCCTTGGCCTCCCAAAGTTCTGGGATTACAGGTGTGAGCCACCACGCCTGGCCTTTTCATGATCCTATTTTCAAAAAGCAGCTCCAGTGAATCTAATGTATTTGGGAGTCACTTGTTCTAGGACAGTGTTTTCCTAAGCTTGCTGGATGATGTAATTCCCCTGGGGCATTTGTTTAATATATAGATTGCTATGCCTCCTCCTGGACATTCGGATTCACTCAGTCTGGGTTGGGCCCAGGAACCTGATTTTCCTTTTTAAAACCCAGCACTCCAGGTGAGTGTCTATGGGCAATGCCTAACACATATGGATGCTTCAGACCTTTATTTTCCCAAACCCAGATTTCCACCCACTCTCCTCTGTCTTAGCAATTGGCCTTGTGTCTGACCTAGACAAGGAAGCCAGGGCTGGCAACCATGTCTGTGCCCTTCCTCTTCTGGAGCCTTTCCCCTTTGACATCGTTTTGCCCCAGCTCCGTCGACAGGGGCCTTCCTTCTTGCTGAGCGTAGAGCTTCCTCCACTTCCGCTCTCCATCCCACCTCCCCTCTGTCAGGGCCTTCCTCACTCAGTTACTCTCTCACAATGGTATTTTCACAGACTCCTCCTCCTAATAGGTGTCCTCCCTTTATCCTCTACTATAAACAGGCCCATACCGCCCCGAGTCCTGCAGAACACAACTCCCTTCAACTCAAAAATATTTACAAAGAGAAATGCAAATTCCTCCACTGCTCATCTCCCTCTCACACTCAACCTCTTGAGTTTGGGTTTACCATCTACCTCCCATCTACATTGAACTGAAATTTCTTTCTTGAGGGTCAACTGGCACAAGGTCAAATCCAAAGGCCTTTCTTGGGGATCATGATCTTTGTCTCTGAAACTGCACCATTATGTCCAAACCCCCTCTCTGCTAGAAATTCAACCGAGGAAATGCTTTCTTACCTGGGCTTAGTACCCTCATTGGGCTACTTGGAAAGGTAGTGAGTTGCAGTTACTAGAGGTATTTAAGCAGACAGTGAACCCCTTGGAAGGGATGTTATAGAGGTGGCTCAAGCCTGATGGGAGGTTGGACTAGACGATTTGGCAGGAGTCTATAATGTGGACCCCTGTGTCATGGATGGTGACGTGGATGGACACCAAGGCAAGAGTCTTAACCCACTGCTCAGGCCCAGACCTCCTGCCTCCTAGGCAGATCAGTTCCTTGAAGGTCATCCTCCATGTCCTGCCTACTTAGCAATCACCTAGGGCTAGGCAGAGTGGCTTACTCCTGTAATCCCAGCACTTTGGGAGGCCGAGGCGGGTGGATCACCTGAGAGGTCAGGAGTTCAAGACCAGCCTGGCCAACGTGGTGAAACCCCATCACCATTAAAAATACAAAAATTAGCCAGGCATGGTGGTAGGCACCTGTAATCTCAGTTACTTGGGAGGCTGAGGCAGGAGAATCACTTGAACCTGGGAGACAGAGGTTGCAGTCAGCTGAGATTACACCACTGTGCTCCATCCTGGGTGACAGAGGGAGACCCTATCTCAAAAAAAAAAAAAAAAAATCACCTAGGGGAGCTACAAAATGCAAATCCCCAGGCCCCAGCCCAGAGGTGGTGATTCCGAAGGTTGCGGGATCCCTGGCCTCCACAGCTTTCCACTGACTGGAGGGCTCTGAGCAGCTGGGCACCAAGGTAAACACAGGAGGACCAGGGCCAGCACTGGCTTTCCTCACGCTCATGGCTGGTTGTTGGCTGGGATGGGCTCCACACACTGCAGCCAGCACCTCCTACAGACCTTTCCTTTTACGTTTTAAGGGTATAAGATCAGTGGCCCAGAGAGGGGAAGGGACTTTTCATGGTCACACAGGTAGGCTTCACCTCCCAGGCTCCCACCCCTTCCTCGTCATCCTCTCTCTCCTCTCTTCCCTCTACTCCTGAGTTCCCATCCGGCTGGCAGAGTGCAGGCCTGGGCAAACGTCCTGGGGTAGGGGCCAGGATAAGAAGGCTTCTCCTGGGTCTCTCAGAAGAGAGAGGACGCTATTCAGCTGCTTACCACGTTGATGAAAACCATGGTGGCCGGCTTCATTCTTGAGGAGATGGGAATGGAGAGGAGCCGGCCCAGTGTGATGAAGCCCCAGAAGAGGCTGGGGAGGTAGCCAGCCACCTTGTGTCCCACAGACAGGGGCTTCTCCACGGCATAGCTGTACACGAAGGCAGAATAGGCACCCTGTGGAGAGACCGGGTGCCGCTGAGCACACCCGCAGCCCAGCCAGACAACGAACCTCACAAAGGGAGCCCAGGCTGGGCAGGTGTGGTGAGGGCAGAGGGAGGACTGCCTGTTCCCGCTCCCAGAGGCTCAGCCAGGGCTGGGCTT